>NC_082712.1:82966978-83279923 GCF_030144855.1 Hypanus sabinus | reverse complement strand
CCGACCTTTAACCTACTCGGAGATCAAGCTAACCCTGCCCTCCCACATAGGCACACGAGTGAAAGAGAATTGAAAGACTATCTTAAATGGCCCTAAAGTTTCAGCCTCTACCACCGCCCCTGATAGTGTGTTCCATGCTCCCACCACTCTCTGTTTAAAAAAAACCTGCCTCTGATAACCACCCCCCCACCCCACAATCACCTTAAAATGATGCCCCCTGGGAGAAGTCTCCAGCTGTCCTCTATCAAGTCACTTCTCACCCTCCTCCATTGTGAATGGAAAGCCCGCGCTCACTCAACCTTGCGCATGCTCTGTAACCCGCGCAGCGTCCTGGTAGATCTCCTCTCATCCTCGTCCTCGATGCCTGGTGTTTAGGGCAGCAGTGAACGCCCTCCGACTTTCCAGGCACAGATCCATGGTCTCGCGAGACTAGCAGATGCCGTCCCCCATCTCTGTCGGTGTTCAGGGCTTCCCTCGCCATGGCAGGAGCTTCCAAATCTGCTCTGCACCCTCTCTAGAGCTCCCACATTCTTCCTGCGATAAGGCAACACAATAATGTGGTCCTAACCAGGGTTTTAGAGAGCTCACAGCTCTTGAACTCAGTCCCCTGACCAGCACACCACACACCTTCTTAACCACCCTATCAGCTTGTGCAGCTCCTTTGATGGGATCTGTGCATTTGGACCCCAGTCCCTCTGTTCCTCCGTACCGCTAAGAATCCTGTACTTTCAATCTTCCAGAGTGAATCACTTCACACTATTTCAGGTTGAAGTCCATCTCCTGTGGCAGTTCCCTAAAACAACACATTTCATGTCATTCAAGTCAGTGCTAATACATCTGGTTCTTGGAAACAAATTATGAGCCGATGCAGGCAAAGTTCCAGACCACATCACGCAGCCAACCAGCGACGAGATTTCCTTCCCACATCACAACTGAGTTTCCGTAACTGGACAATGCAAACTAAAATAACCCAAAAAGCCCTATAGATCATAAATAATGACAATATTGTGAATTAAAGTCACTTCTGTAACTTAGTAAAGTTTTAAAATGAAAACTACCAACCCCCCCCCCCCCCCCCCCCAAAGATAGTAGTGCAAAGATAAATGGTTCTCTCTGGGAATGTTTCTCTTTATACAGACTTGCCTTGGCCCTGATTGGTTGCCCCTTGAGTTGACCTTTGAATTCTATTGGCTGGCATCTCTTTGGCTCACAGGGGTTCATCAATGGTATCTATCTCAATAAGTTTGTTTATGGAGTTATCAGAAGAGAATCAAGTTTCTGAAAATTGTCATGTCTACTTTGTGTTTGCCTGTGGCAGTGTCCCAGTTAAAGAGGTGTCCTTCTCGGTCTCCTTCCCTTTCTCCCATGGTCCACTCTCTTCTCCAATCAGATTCCTTCCTCTCCAGCCCTTGACCTTTCCCACCCACCTGCCTTCACCTATCACCTTCCAGCCAGCCTCTTCACCCTCCCCCTGTCCTTTTGCCTTCTCTGGCCTGGAGAAGGGTCTCCGCCCAAAACGTTGGTATTTATTCATTTCCATAGATGCTGCTGACCTGCTGAGTTCCTGTGTGTGTTGCTCTGGATTTCCAGCGTCTGCAGACTTCCTCTTATTTAAGAACAAACCCAGCCTATCTCATCTCTCCGTATTACATCAGCCTTCCGTTCCAGGCACCGTGTATAGTCTCTGATATTAGATTAACTGTCAAATCACTGAACCACAATGTCAAGCCTCTTCCGTACTCTCTCTAATGCTACCACAGTTTTCTTGTTGTGTGGCCGTCAGAAGTACACACTATAACTAACATTTTCTCAGCGCAGTGCGGTGTCCCAGACTTGTTCAGCAGCTTGACCTGTGAAGAGATGTGTGCCAAATGTGTTATTCATTGCCCTAGGCCACCGTTTTCAGGGAGCCATGGACTCAGACACAAGGGGCTTTCTCTGTACAGAAAGGACAGTGCACTATTAAAGGCAGGACCCTTAACAGTGTAGATGTCAAGTCAAGTTTATTGTCATTTAACTATATACATGTGTACCGTCAAACAAGACAGTGTTTCTCTGGACCAGGGTGTAAAGCACTATAGTACACGTATAACACACAGTAACTAGGAAAGTGAGAATTGAATCAACAAATGATTTATGCATAAATAAACAGTAAAGTGCATTAAATTAAATATCATTGGGTACGGTACAAATCATTAGGTGGCACTTCGAATGTGATGCGGCAGGGAGTTCAGAAGCCTAATGGCCCGAGGGAAGTATTGTTTCCCATCCTGACTGTTCTTGTCTTTCTGTGTCGGAGTCTCCTGCCTGATGGTAGAAAGTCAAAGAGGATGCCAGATGATGGGTGGGATCCTTGGTAACACTAAGGGCCTTGTGTACACAGTGCTCTTGGTAAACGTGCAGACAGACCTTTGGGGTCCAAGTCTTTAACACTCTAGAAATGCAAGCTGAATGCCGAGGAGTCTTAAATTCTTAATGATAACTTATTTTAGAGTTCAGACAAACATATAAATACTATGCAAACTAAATAACGGGCTGAGAAACAAAGCTGAGATGAATGAAAAGCAGTCGGAAGCCAAAGATGAAAGAGAATAATCCATCATTTTATAATCGAACTAAGAAATATTCCTTAGTTAGATAAGAATAAACCAATTAATGGTTGTACGGTTACATCATGTGGGTAATGTGCTGACACTTTGCCAATGAAAAAATGAGAAAGGTGATAAAAGGTGACGAAGGGTCTCGGCCCGAAACGTCGACAGTGCTTCTCCCTATAGATGCTGCCTGGCCTGCTGTGTTCCACCAGCATTTTGTGTGTGTTGTCTGAAGGTGATAAACTGTTTGTTTAGCTGCTATACCATTTTCTGCCAGTGAGTGGGGATGAACCACCACATACTGTGAAATATACTCGAGTTTGTTAAAGGTACAAATGATTAAACTGCAGCTTAAGTCTTACATTAATTCATCTTATAAAAGGTATCAAAAAAACATTGGTGTCCAACACTCCCTAGAAAGTGGCCGTAGGGACTGATAAATCGAGGAATTGGGTTCAAGTGTTGGGAACTTGTGTTGCATCTGGAATATTGCATATGGTTCTGGTCGTCCCACTATAGGAGGGACGTTGGGGCTTTGGAGAGGGTTCAGAAGAGGTTCACCAGGATGCTGCCTGGTTTAGAGGGCATGTGCTACAAGGAGAGAACATAGAACAGCACAGGAACAGGCCATTCGGCCCACAATGTTGTGCTGAACCAGCTACAAAGCAAATCAAAAACACCCAAGCACTAATCCCTCCTTCCTACATCATGTCCATATCCCTCAGTCTTCCTCACATCCGTGTGTCTATCTAAACATCTCTTATAAACCTCTAATGTATTTGCCTCTACCACTACACCGGACTGCACATTCCAGACATCCACCCCTCTCTGAGTAAAAGACTCGCCCCTCACACCCCCTTTGAACCTACCCCCTCTCACCTCCAATGCTTGTCCTCTGGTGTTAGACATTTCTGCCCGGGAAACAGTTACTCCCTGTCCACTCTATCTGTGCCTCTCATAATCTTCTAATCCTCTGTCAGATCTCCCCTCAGCCTCTGTCACTCCAGAGAAAACAACCCAGGTTGATCCAGCGTCTCATGATAGCACATGCCCTCTAAACCAGGCAGTGTCCTGGTTTGGGTGATTTCAATGATCGTTAAATTTGATTTGACTTTAAACCTCTTCTGCACCGTCTCCAAAGCCTGGACAAACCTGGGTTGTTTGCTCTGGAATGGCAAGGCTGAGGAGGAGCTCTGAGAGAGGTTTATAAGATTATGGGAGGCATAAACAGGGTGGTAGAGGCAGATAAGCTCAAGTGTGCATAAATGTGCAGGAAGTATATGGAATTGAGGGCAGAAGGCATTAATTGGACATCTGATCACTAATTTAATTAGTTTGTACTATATTACAGTCTGAAGGCCTCCTCCTGTGCTGTGGTTAATGTTCTCCTAAGGCCCTGCCTTTAGATGCTCCCAGTCAGTTGTGTTAGCCTAACCACGATTGCCTGTCCCAATTGTCCGTCTGCACAGAACAAGCTGCCCTGGATGAGTTACGTCAGCACTGTGGGGATCTTCGGCTTTGTGGCCTTCTTCGAGGTGGGCCCAGGCCCCATCCCCTGGTTCATTGTGGCCGAGCTCTTCAGCCAAGGGCCTCGGCCGGCCGCCTTCGCCATCGCTGGCTTCACCAACTGGAGCTCCAATTTCCTCGTGGGAATGTCATTCCAGTACATCGTGGTAGGTCTGGTGGGGGGGGGGGGGGGAGGGATGGGGAGAGCAGGAGTGGGGGAGGAGAGAGAAAGTGAAGGGAAAGTGTGAGTAAGGTGAAGAAAGTGAGAGGGGAGTGAAAGAGCAGGGTGAGAGAGGGAGAGGGGAAGAGCTGGGAAAGGGGAGAAAGAGTGGGGAGAGAGAAAGGGAGGGAAAGGGGAGAGGGAGAGGGGACTGGGAGGCAAAGGGAAGAGAGAGGCATGGAGAAGAGATGGTGGGAAGTGGGGAGAAGGGGATGGAGGGAGAAACGGGGAGGGGGAAGGAAGGAAGTGATGTAGAGAGGGAGGGAGAGCAAAAGAGAGAGGAGGGAATGGGAAAGAGGGGAGTAAATAAGGAATAAATGAGGAACTGAGCCAGAGAGAAGGGGAAGGAGAGAGGGGATGGAGGGAGGGAGGGAGATGGAGAGGGATGGAGGGAGGGAGAAAATCTAAGATGTAGAAAGAAGTTGGAGTGCAATAAAGAGAGAAGGGAGATAGGGAGAGGTGGGGAATGGAGAGAGTGCAGAATGGAGGGGGAATTGAAAGAGGATGGGGAGAGGAAAAGTGGTGGATGAAAGGAGGGAGAGTGAAAAAGGGGAAAGGAGAAAGGGAAAGGCAAGAGAGAAAGAGTGAGGAGGTGAGAGCAAAAACGGAGGGGGAGAAAGTGATGAGGGGGATGGGAAGAGAGAGGGACAGAGAGAGAGGAACAGGGGACAGAGAGAGTGAGAGAGAGGGACAGGGGGCAGAGAGAGAAGGGGGCTGGGACAAAGAGAGAGAGGGGGACTGGGGACAGAGAGAGAGGGGGGACATGGGACAGTAAGAGAGCGACAGAGGACAGGGAGAGGGATGAGGGACAGAGGGGGGGCAGAACAGAAAGAGACACACAGTCAGAGAGAAATACAGACAGTGTAAATGAGAGAGAGAGGGAGGAAGAGGAACAAGAGCACCAGGCGCGCGAGAGGGTTGGGAAAGTAGTAGGTGTTGATACAGTGAAGAGGAGGGGTGCCTTTGGTTGTGTTTCCCTGGTAACGGAATCTGGGCATCAAAGCAAGACCAGCCCGAACTGCCCCTCGAGGAGATGGACATGAGCCGCCTTTTTGAACCATTGCAGTTCTAGTGACCGTGCCCCCTCGCTGCTGGTGGTGCAGGGTATTGGGAAGCTCCAGGGTTCAGACCAAGGCCTGATACTCATGGAGGGAGGGGGTGTTGGGGAGCTCTGAGATTCAGACATGGAGGCCTGATTGGGGGGGGTGCGGAGCAGGTTTGTGAGCTCCAAGATTCAGACCCAGAGGATAAAGAGCTTGCAGCAACTTCACAGGCATGTCACATCAGAGACACAATATTCACAAGAAAAATTACTTTAGAATAAAACATGGAGGAAATTAGGCCATTCAGCCCATCAAGTCTGTTCTGCAATTCCATCATGGCTGATTTACACTCAATGGCCACTTTATTAGGTACACCTGCTTGTTAATGCAAATATCTAATCAGCCAATCATGTGGCGGCAACTCGATGCATAAAATCGTGCAGACGTGGTCAAGAGGTTCAGTTGTTGTTCAGATCAAACATCAGAATGGGGAAGAAATGTGACCCAAGTGACTTTGAACCTCAATGATTGTTGGTGGTTTGAGTATCTCCGGAACTGCTGATCTCCTGGGATTTTCACACACAACAATCTCCAGAGTTTTCAGAGAATGGTGCTAAAAACAGAAAACATCCAGTGAGCGACATTTCTGTTTTGTTGGTGAGAGGTCAGAGGAGAATGGCCAGATCGGTTCAAGCTGACAGGAGAGTGACAGTAACTCACATAACCACACGTTACACCAGTGTGTGCAGAAGAGCGACTTTGAACGCACAACACGTCAAACCTTGAAGTGGACGGGCTACAGGAGCAGAAGACCAGGAACATACACTCAGTGTATTAAATACAAGAGCTACCTTAAGATAAATCTCTTGGTTGTACATGGTATACATACTTCGATAATAAATTTACTTTGAACTTTGGAACTAATAAAGTGGCCACTGAGTGTATTTTACCTCTCAACCTCATTCTCCTGCCTTCTGCCTGTAAAGTTTCGTACCCTTACTAAACGAGAACCTATCAACCTCCATTTTAAATTTATCCAATGACCTGGCCTCCACATCCATCTGTGACAATGAATTTCCCAGATACACCCTCACCCTCTGGCTGAAGAAATTCCTCCTCATCTCTGTTTGAAATACAGACCTTTCTATACTCCCCATTCCCCCTCTTCCCCCTCCCCTTCTCCCTGTCTTCCCCCTCTCTTCCCCTCTCCTTCCCCCTCCCCTTCTCAGTCATCAACCTCTCTCCCCATTCCCCCTTTCCCTTCCTTCTCCCACCCCCTTCACCCCCTCTCTCCTCCTCCCTCTCCCCTTCCCCCTCAGGCCTCTCTCCTCCATTCCCCCTCATCCTCCTCACACCCCTCTCCTCCCACTCTCTCACTCTCAACGTACTCTCACCATCTCATTGTACAGCCCTATCTTCTCCAACTCTTAGCACCAGCATTTGGTCCTGACCTAGCCCAAGAGAAAACTCTTCCCCTTTGCTTCTGAGGGAGGCGATCTTTGATCGATCCCTCTCCCTCTCCCTCTCTCTGTCTCCCTATCACTCTCTCCCTCTTTCCACCCCTCTCTCTCTTTCCCTCTCCCTTTCTCTCTTTTGCTCACTCAGTTTCCCTCTCCGTCCCTCTCCCTCTTACTTTCACCTTCTCATCATACCTGTGCCGACCTTCTCCAACTTGGCACTGGCATTTGATCCTGTCCTAGCCCAAGAGAAGCTTTTCCCCACATGCTGTACACACTCCTTTTTATGTCCTTCAAGACCCTTTCAAAACGATTCTCGCCACCCATACTCTTCCATCCAGCTGCATCACCTTATCTGTTGTGACCTTCAGCCCAGACACATAACTAGGTAAACAGGGACAACAGCTCTATAAAGAGGAAAACATTATCTCCGGTATCTCAGGGATTTTCGTCTGTGCAAATGGATTGTTCCAGACTATCACCACGTTCCAATCACACGTTTTGTCTTCCAAGTTCTATTTTATTTTGGTATGTACTAAGGGGGAGTCACAGTTAACTCTTTCCTTACACAGGCCCGAAGCCATCAAACACTCCTCATAACCCTGTCAAGGTTCTAAAAGACCGGATATATAAGTGTTTGGATAGACATGGACCGACTAAGGGTAGTTAACATGGCTTTGTGCATGGTAGGGTGTGTCTAGCTAATCTTAAAGTGTTTTTCGAGGAAGTTACCAGGAAAATTGATGATAAGAAGGCACTCGATGTTGTTGACATGGACTTTAGCAAGGCCTTTAATAAGGTCCAGCATGAGAGGTTGGTCAAGAAGGTTTGCATTCAAGATGAGGTAGTAAATTGGATGAGACATTGGCTTTGTAGGAGAAGCCAGGGGGTGATAGTAGATGGTTGCCTCTCTGATTGAAGGTCTGTAACTAACAGAGTGCCACAAGGATCGGTGCTGGGTACATTATTGATTGTCATCTAAGTCAATGATCTGGATGATAATGTGATTAACTGGATCAGCAAATTTGCAAATGACAGCAAGATAGGGGGTGCAGTGGACAGCAAGGAGGACTATCAAATCTTGCAGCAGGATCCGAACCAGCTGGAAAAATGGGGTGAAAAATGGCAGATGGAATTTAATGCAGACAAGTGTGAGGTGTTGCTATTGGGGAGGACCATCCATCGAGAACAGTAGAGCACTAAGGAGCATGGTAGAACAGACAGATCTGGGAATTCAGATCCATAATTCATTGAAAGTGGCATCACAGGTAGATAAGCTTTTGGCACATTGGCCTTCATAAATCACAGTATTGCGTACAGGAGATAGGATGTCATGTTGAAGTTGTACAAGATGTTGCTGAGGCCAATTATGTGCTGTTTTGGTCACCTACCTACAGGGAAGGTGTAAAAAAGACTGAATTTACAAGGATGTTGCCAGGACTTGAGGACCTGAGTTGTAGGGAAAGGTTAAATAGGTTAGGACTTTATTCCCTAGAGTGTAGAAGACAGAGAGGAGATTTGATAGAAATATACAGAATTGTGAGAGACATCAAAAGGGTAAACGCAAACAGGCTTTTCCACTGAGGCTGGGTGAGACGCGAACTCGAGGTCATGGGTTAAGGGTGAAAGGTGAAAAGTTTGAGGGGAACATGGCAATTTTTTTTAGTCGGGGTGGTGGTTGAGAGTGTGGAACAAGTTGCCAGTGGAAGTGGGTTCAAAGTCAACTTTTAAGACAAGTTTGGATAAGTACATGGATGGTTGGGGTATGGAGGGCTGTGGTCCCGGTGCAGGTTAATAGGCAGATTAATAGTTTGGCACAGACTAGATGGACCAAAGGGCCTGTTTCTGTCCTGTAGAACTGTGTGACTCTGAAGTTCAAAGTAGGTACAGTATACTGTGTACCATCTTGAGATTCATTTTCTTGCAGGCAGTCACAGTAGAACAAAGAAACTCAATCAGTGGGAAATGACACACTTGCCAACTGGAAATATCAAAAATAATAATTAATGAGTTATGCTGAATAAGATAATGATGAATAACGCTCCCTCTCTCTCTTTCCGCTGGCAGGAGTTGTGTGGCCCCTTTGTGTTCCTCATCTTTGCCCTGATGCTCCTGGGGTTCTTCATCTTCACCTACTTTAAAGTTCCGGAGACCCGGGGCAAGACTTTCGACCAGATCGCCTCGGCCTTCCGCCGCAACCCCTCGCTTCTCGACCACGAGTTCAAGCAGCACAGCACAGAACTGGAGTATTTGGATGACAACTCCGCCGTGTGAGAGATGGAGAGAGTGAGTGAGAAAGAGGGAAGGGAGGGGTAGAGAGAGAAGGGGAAAGGAAGGGGTAGAGAGAGTGGGGGAGAAGGGAGGGGTAGGAGAGAGAGAGACAGTGTTGTATGTGTGGGAGACGGGAGAGGATGGGAGGGAGAGAAAATACATTAGTGAAAGAGTGAATGGGAGAGAGATTGTGTGTGCAAGTGAGATTGTGGAAGAGAGAGTGCGAGTGTGTATGAGAAGGAGACAATGATAGAGACAGATTGTGTGTGAAAGAACATGAGAGATAGAAAATGTTATGTTAGAGAAAGTGTTGTCTGTGTGCTAGAGTGAGCAGGAGAGAGAAATTTGTATGTCAGAGAGAGGCACTGTGTGTGTGTGTGTGTGTACCTGTGAGAGAGAGAAAGAAGATGTGTGTGGATGAGCAAGTGAGAGAGCAGATTGTATGTCAGAGAGAGATATCGAGTGTGTGGGTGTGTGTGCTTGAGGGAGAGACAAAAGTGTGAGTGAGAGAGTGCAAATTGTATGACAAAGAGGATGTGTGAGTGAGGGAGAGAGAGTGCAGGCATGTGTGAGAGGGCAGAGTGCAGGAGTGAGGAGAGGGCAGAGTGTGCAAGAGCTTGAGAGCAAGGGGGAGAGAGAAAGTTGAATGTGGTAACAAACAAAGCGTGTGTGTGTGTAAGTGTGTGTGTGTATGTGTATATGTGTGCGTGTGTGTGTGTATCTCAAATGGAGGAAGAGATGATGATTTTGGCATCTCTTGACCTCTTCACCTCAAAAACGCACACACCTATTTCAAACCCCTGCTGAATTTCTGCAGTTTTATTAAAATTTTACTTTTTTAAAAATTCTGCGTCTTGTGTTTTATATATTTAATTCTAGATGTTGGATTAGATCCTTCTGTTTTGCATGGATATTCCCAGATGCCAGGCCACCCCACCCAGTTCTCACATTCCTCCCTGCCCTCCCCATTTGCTGTTTTGCTGTAAAGCGAGGCCATTCTGTCCATCAGTTGTGCTGGTTGCAGCCAAGCTCCCCAGCCCACGTCCCGTGATTACGCTAGGATTAGTTGGGGTTGTGGAGTCACTGGGGTGGTGTGGCTTAAACGGTCGGAGGGGCGTCTCCGCTCTGTATCACTAAATAAATCAATAAAACGTGGAGTGGGTCCTCTCCCCCACTCCCTGGGCACGCCACCTTCCGGGGCAAGGTCCAGTTCCTCAACATCCATCTTTTTGCCCAGAACTAGTGGCCCCTAGATTCATCTGCTTGTTACGGGGCAGCAGGCTCACAACTCCGATTCTGAATACATATATTAATCATTTATTTACAGACAAACAGTAAAACATTCGACCAAACATCTAAGCCACCCTCAGTTACACAAACTACAATACTGAAATTCAACAAACAGATACTTAGCTACGTACACAACGCTGGAAGAACTCACCTCCCCCCTTCCCACCATTCTGGGCGGGCCCCAGACAGTCCTTCCAGGTGAGGCATCACTTCACCTGCAAGTCTGCTGGAGTCATCTATTGTATCCGGTGCTCCCAGTGCGGTCTCCTCTACATCGGCGAGACCCGACGCAGATTGGGGGACCGCTCCGTCGAGCACATCCGCTCCGTCCGCCACAACAGACAGGATCTCCCGGTTGCCACCCACTTCAACTCTGCCTCTCATTCCCATCTAGATATGTCCATACACGGCCCCCTCTACTGCCATGATGAGGCCAAACTCAGGTTGGAGGAGCAACACCTCATCTACCGTCTGGGTAGCCTCCAGCCTGGTGGTATGAACATTGAATTCTCCAATTTCCGGTAATTCCCTCCCCCTCCCCCTTCCCCTATCCCAGGTCCCTCTCTGCCTCTCTCTCCTTTCAACTTTCTGCTTCTTTATCTCTACAGTTCTTTTTTGCTTATCTCCTCCCCCTCCCCCCTTTATCTTTCCTCTGATTGGTTTTCCAGCTGGCGCCTCTAGGCCCTACCCTATCTCTATTACTGGGCTTCGGCCCTCTCTTCCCCCCCCTATTCCTGATGAAGGGTCTCGGCTCGAAACGTTGGCTACTCATTTCTCACGGATTCTGCCTGACCTGCTGAGTTCTTCTAGTGTTGTGTACGTATTCTTTGATCCACAGCATCTGCAATTGTATTTTTGTGTTTAGATACTTAGCTGAGAGCACGTGTGGGCTCCCCTGCCTCTGCAGCGTACCTTCCAGTGGTTCTTCAGCACTGGCCGTGACCTCAGCCTGAAGCCGGCCGCAGGGATGAAGATAAAGAGGCCAAGCCTCCCACAAGTGTTAATCTTATGCCGTGAGCAGTCTAAACCTGGACACCAGTGCCGCGGCACACATGGCAGCCAATGGGAAAGGGCTGCTGCATCCTTCAACAGGCCAATCGATAGAAGCGACTTTCGACTGACAAGCGTAGCTCCCACATGACACTGCTAAAGGACCAGTGCCCTGGAACCGCATATTGCTATTACAGTGTCAGCAGCCCGGGTTTCCTCAGCCACCCCATCTTCTTCCACATTCCCGAGAGATTCAGTTTGGTAGGTGATTGGTCACATTGTTGTAATGCTTACATTGGCATGCTCTTCGTTGACTAAAGCTCGGCATTCGATACTATCATCCTCTCAAACCTTATCAATAAGCTTCAGGACCTGGACCTCGATACCTCCTGGATTTCCTCAACTGCAGACCCTAGCTCAACAACATCTCCTCCACAGTCTCGGTCAGCGCAGATGCACCACATGACTGTGTGCTTAGCGCCCTGCTCTACTCAAAGCCTCGAAGTACATTATTGAAGTATGTACGCAGACTGTGAGGCTAAATATCGCTCCAATGCCGTATTTAAGTTTGCCGATGACCACCACTATCTTGTCAAAGCTGGTCACGATTCGGCTTATCGAAATTGAAGACCTTGCTGGTGCCATAACAACAGCCTCTCACCCAGTATCGGCAAGGCCAGGAGAATGATGATGGCATTTGTCTGTCTCGAAGAACAATGGACGGTAGCACTCGTGACCTCTCCAGGGCACAATACTGGGTGAAGGTACGGAGATCCTGAGATGCCCAGTCGTCAAGATCCCCCTCTCATTCTCACTGTTGCAGTCCAAAGGAAAGCTTATGAAGCCATATGTTTGACACCAGCCTGGCTGCAGGAGCTGCCGGAAGGATGTTCAATGACGTCCCACCACCATGGGGGCTTCACTCCAGATTTGCTGTCTGGCTTTACTCCCACAACCTTCGTCTCTCCAGAGGCTGCCACAAGGCAGTGGGGCTATTTACTCATAGCTGGGGATCTGGTCCACAAGCACCAGGGCGTGTCCACACACTGCTGGGCCTGCATACTACATGTGCATGGGCCAGGCCTCCTCCCCGTCCTCTGTGGTTCAGCCTGAGTCTGAAAGGAGTTCAGTTTCCGTGTGGCTCCAGCTGGGAGGGATTAGATGAGGCTTGCAGTTGGAGAGGCCGTGTACTGGCAGGGAGAGACTCACAGGTTCAGCTCTTATTTCCGCAAGACTGCTAGCCAGCGGTGGAAGCTGAAAGTGAGAGTGACAAGCACTACCCACTACACTACCACACTAGACACATCTCAACAACCATTTTGACACAAGACCAAGGAGCTGATCATCGAGTTCAGGAGGAGGGAGCTGGAGGTCCCCATCGGGGGTCCGAGGTGGACAGGTTCAGCAACTTTGAACTCCTTGGTGTTATCGGTTTGATGGATCTGCCCTGAACCCAGCACAAAAGTGCACAGCTGGTCCTCTATTTTCTTTGGAGTTTGCAGACATTTGGCATGTCATCTAAACCTGCTATAGGTACGCCACGGAGAGTGCATTGACTGGGTTGCATCACAGCCTGGTATGGAAACACCAATACCCTTGTTTAAAAATGCATTCAAAGTGTATTGGATACAGCCCAATCCATTATGGGTAAAGGTCTCCCCAACACTGAGCACACCTACACAGAATGCTGACACAGGAAAGCTGCATCCATTATCAAGGACCATCTCTCTCCCTACCACCCCGGGCCACGCTCTTTTCTCATCGTTGCCATCAGGAAGAAGGTACAGGAACCTCAGGACTCGCACCACCAGGTTCAGGAACAGTAACTAGCCTTCAACCATCAGGCTCTTGAACCAAAGGGGATAACTTCACTCACTCCATCACTGGACTGTTCCCACAACCTATGGATTCCCTTGCAACGACTCTTCATCTCATGGCCTTGATAGTTATTGCTTATTCGATCATTATTATAATTTCTTTCTTTTTGCATTTACACAGTTTGTTGTATTTTGCACATTTGTTCTGGTCTTCCATTGATTCTATTGTGTTTCTTGCATTTACTGTGTACACCCACAAGGAAATGAATCTCGGGGTTGTACATGATGACATATGTGTACACATATGGTAATAAATTAACTTTGAACTTCTGAAATTTGAATTGAGCAGCATAGCCTCACCAGGCGGGAAGGGCCTGTTACTTATTGTATCTCAACTCTCCTCTGCCTTCTGATTAAACCTTCCCTGTCTGCACCTAAAGGAAGAACTACACCATCATTCCACATAAACACTCCCTACCCTGGCGGTACCAAAACTCAATATATCAAACCTGGACTAGATGACACATCTTATGAAGATAGGTCAAGCAATCTAGGGTTTTGCTCTTCGCAGTGACAGAGGGTGAGAGGTGACTTGACAGAGGTATACACAATGATAAGAAGCATAGATCGAGAGGACAGACAGAGACTTAAGCTGATTGGAGGGCGAGATCCTTAGCAGTGTTGCTGAGCAGAGAGATCTTGGGATCAAAGTTCATAGCGCCATAAAAGTGGCGAGACGGGCCGATAAGGTGGTCTGGAAGGCTAATGGAGTGCCTGCTTTTATTAGTCAAGGCGTTGAGTTCAAAAGTCAGGAGTTATGTTGCATCTTTTAAAAACTCTGGTTAGGCCATGTCTGGAGTATTGCGTACAGTTTTCGCCACCCCACTATAGGAGGGACGTTGAGGCTTTGGAGAGGGAGCAGAAGAGGTTCACCAGGATACTGCCTGGTTTACAGGGCATGTGCTATCACGAGAGGCTGGATAAACTTGGGTTGTTTTTTCCAGAGTGTCAGAGGCTGAGGGGAGATCTGATCGCGGTTTACAAGATTATGAGAAATAGCAAGTATCCACTTCCCAGGGCTGCATGCATTGAAAATGAGAGAGGGGAGGCTTCTTACTTAGGGAGGGGTGGATGCCTGGGATGTTGCTAGAAGCAAATACATTGCAGGCTTTTAAGAGACGTTTGATTAGGCACGTGGATGTGAGGAACGAGGATATTGTGTAGGTAGGAGGGATTAGGGTTTGGGTGTTTCTGATTTGCTGTTTAGTTTTTTTCAACATAACATTGTGAGTCAAAAGTCCTGTTCCTGTGCTGTACTCTTCTATGGTCTACGTTTTATGATAGTATAGGGTGGATTAAAGTTTTTCACAGAGTGGTGTGTGCATGGGATACCCTGCTAGGGGTAGTGGTAGAATCAGACTCATTAGGGGTATTTGAGAAACTCTTAGACAGACACATGGATGAAAGTAAAATGGAGGGCTTTGGGGGATGTGTGATTTTTGAGTGGCAAATGATTGTGGGCTGAATGGCCTGTACTGTGCTGTAATGTTCTATGCTCTAAATCCTTCAAAGAATCTGGTCAGGATATCGCCACTGTATTCTGATTATAGCATAGAAACAGGCCTTTTGGCCCATTCAGTCTGTGCTGTGGATGAGGGCTGTCGACATTAAGGAAAAGGAAGCGAGGAAAACAGATCAGTCTGCAGGTTCAAAACACAGACCCCTTAAACCACCAACTCCATCCCCACCCACTCCAGACTATGCTGCTGGTGAATGTACAATATAAACTTGAAGACCACAGAGCAAGATTGCAGGACCAGAGGGACATCAGACACTGCAGTGTATTTTGTTTCATGGAAACATGGCTCAGCCCTGCAACACAAGGGTTACACCATCCATTGCAAAGACAGGATCGCTGAATCCTTTAAGGGTAGAGGAGGTGGAGTATGCTTCAGGATTAACTCATCATGATGCACAAGCATGGCGAATCTGTCTCAATCCTGCTCTCCCGACATGGAACATCTAGCGGTTAAGTGTCCTCCCTTCTATCTGCCAAGGGAGTTTTCCGCCATCATCCTGATAGTGCTGTATCTTCCACCTCAGGCCAATGTTAGGCAGCTGAGCAACGTGATCAGCAGGCACGAAACAGTGCACTGCGGTGCCTTCCGTATCTCTGCGGAGGATTTCAACCAGGCCAGCTTGCACAAGCCTCTGAACAACTAGCACCAACATCTCACCTGTGGAGCCAGAGGAACACTGTTATTCCACCACCTAGAAAGCTTACCACGCCCACACGTTGGGAATTCTGATCATCTTACTGTACTTCCATTCCTAGTGTACAGGCAACGACTGAAGACTGCCGCACCAGTGGTGAGAACCAAGGAAGAATGGCCAAGGAAGACAGAGTAGCGCCTACAGGACTGCTTTGAGCCACTGGACCTTCAGATCTGAATGAACACACCACAGTCGTCACCAACTTCATAACGTGGATGAGGGTGTGCCTCTGAAAACGTTCCAGGCACCCCCAAACCAAAAGCCATGGATGAACCAGGAGGTTCATAGCCTGCTGAGGGCTAGATCTCTGGCATTCAAGTCCGGTGCTCCAGAGCTATACAAGTCCAGGTACGACCTACAGAAGGCTACTTCAAGAGCTAAAAGAACCATACTGGTTGACGTTAGAGATGGAATCGGATGTACATCAGCTCTGGCGGGGTTTTGGTCCTGCAAGGTGAAGCCAACAGAATCAGCATCAGGTTTCATATCACCGGCACTTGTCATGAAATTTGTTGAACTTGTGGCAGCAGTATGATGAAATACATCATAACATAGAAAAACCAGAATTACAGTGGGTATGGATACATTAAATAGTTAAATTAAATACTTAAGTAGTACAAAAACAGAAATAAAAAAGTAGTGAGGTAGTGTTCATGGGTTCAATGTCCATTCAGAAATCGGATGGCAGAGGGGAAGAAGCTGTTTCCTGAATCATTGAGTGTGTGTCTTCAGGCTCCTGTACCTCCTCCCTGATGGTAACAATGAGAACAAGGCATGACCTGGGTGATGGGAGTCCTTAATGAAGGATGACACCTTTCTGGAGCTGACTGAGTTTACAACTCTCTGCAGTTTTCATCAATCCTGTGCAGTAGCCTCCCCTCCCATACCAGACTGTGATACAGCCAATTAGAATACTGTCCACTGTACACCTGTAGAAATTGGCAAGTGTTTTAGGTGACATAACAAAGCTTCTCAACCTCCTAATGAAATATAGCCATTGTCTTTCCTTCTTTATAGCTGCATCGATATGTTGGGTCCAAGTTAAGTCCTTAGATATATTGAAACCCTGGAACTTGAAATTGCTCACTCTCTCCACCTCTGATTCTTCTATGAAGATCAGTTTGTGTTCCTTCTTCTTACCCTTCCTGGTCCACAATCAGGTCTTTGGTCTTGCTGACGTTGAGTGCCAGGTTGTTGCTGTGACACCACTCCACTAACTAGTACATCTCACTCTTGTACACCTTGTCCCCATTTGAGATTCTGCCAACAATGGTTGCATCGGCAGCAAATTTATAGATGGCATTTGAGCTATGCTTAGCCACACAGTCATGGGTGTAGAGAGATTAGAGCAGTGGGCTTTGCCTACATTCTTGAAGTGCACCAGTGTTGATCGTCAGTGATGTAGAGCTGTTATTTCCGATCCGCACAAGATGACAGTTTTGCAGTTAGGAAGTAGAGGATCTAGTTGCAGAGGGCAGTACGGAGGTCCAGACAACACACACAAAATGCTGGAGGAACTCAGCCAGCCAGGCAGCACCTAGGAAAGAGTACAGTCAACGTTTTGGACCAAAGCCCTTCGGCAGGAGATCCGGGTTCTGTAGCTTTTTCAATTCATTTCAGTTTCGGTTTATTGTCATTTAGAAACCACAAATACAATGCAGTTAAAAAATGAGACAACGTTCCTCCAGAATGATATCACAAAAGCACATGACAAAACAGACTACACCAGAAAATCCACATAATGTTTGGCAATCCCCAATCCAGAGTCTGGAGAGGCTGCTGCGTATTAATATTGTGCTACCGTCTTAGCACGTTCCCCGGAAAGGAGCTCCAAATTCACTAGACAAAACAAGACTACCCAGACACACCAAGTCAGGGGACCAACTCTACCACCCAGCAAACCAAAAACTAAAGCTACTAGACCAACACAAACCCACATAGTTACATATAGTTATAGTTAACATATAGTTACAACAGTGCAGACAGTACCATAATTGATTAAAAAAAACAGACCATGGGCACAGTAAAAATAGTCCAAAGTTGTTAAAAGACCATAAGTTCAAAAGGAACCACCACACAGTTTCCACAAGTCCTCAGGGTCCCGATAGACTCGTCATCCCACACAGGTGGCAGAAGGGAATACCCCCGCTATGGACTTCCATGGTGCCGCCCGACTCAGCCTCGCAGATGCAGCACACACTGAAAGTGCCCCAACCACAGCGGACTCCATCGAACCTCCCAGCCTCCGACCATCCCCTCCAGCACAGCCTCTCTGAGTACCATCCTCTGCCGAGCGCACTACGACGCCCCCGCCAACGGCCACCGGCAACGCGACCCCGAGGACTGGGGGCCTGTTCTTCCCAGCAAAGACCGGGACCTCACAACAGCAGCAGCAACGAAGAAGGTCTTCCTGGAGATTTCCAGATGTTGCTCCGTGCTCACACATCCATTTTTCATCAGATTAGGATTGTGCACGGCACCCCACTTCACAAATAACAGATATCAACTCCGGAGAGGCCGCTGCAAACTGCGTCGCGCCGCCATCTTGGTCTTGATCTTGATCAGGGCTGTAGGAATGATGATGTTAAACACTGAGCTGCTGCTGATAACATCAAGTTTCTGTGTTTCCAGGTAGGAACTGATTCTAGCCATGACCAACCTCTCAAAGTACTTCATCACCGTAGATATGAGTGCTACTGGACAATAGTGGTTAAGGCAGCTCACCCTGCTCTTCTTGGGCAAGGGTGTGATTGTTGCCCTTTTGAAGCAAGTGGGAACCTCTGACTGTAGCAATGAGATGTGGAGAAAGTCAGGTCCTGCCATCTTGTGAGGGTTCACCCTCCTGAAAGACAGCCTGACACCGGCCTCAGAGACAGAGATCACAGGCTCAGCACGGATCCTCACAGCTCTAGTTTCTCCCTTTACCTGGGAGTGAAGCAACACTGCCATTCACGATGCTGGTTTTCACTTTGTAGGGAGTAAAGCCCTGCAAACCCTGCCAGAGTCGAGGTGACTTCAACTCCACCTCCAAGCTCACTCACAACTGTTCCGTATTTCCTGAAGTCGCCCTCAGGTCATACCTGGCTTTCTTCCACAGACCCGGGTCACCAGATTCGAATGCCACAGCTCAAGCCCTCAGCAGGCTATGAACCTCCTGGTTCATCCACCGCTTTTGATTTGGGTATGTATAGTAATTTCTCGTAGGCACGCGGGTTTTAATGAAGTCGGTGACAGCAGTGGCATACTCATTCAGACTCAAAGAAGAATCACTGAATACTGTCCAGTCTACCACTTCAAAGCGGTCCTGTAGGCTCTCCGGTGCCTCTCTTCTCCATACCTTCCTGGTCCTCAGTGCCAGCGCTGCAGTATCATGAACGGCAGAGATGCTTCACTCCCAGATGAGCTCAGACAGAGCCTTTTCTGCATGCTTCTAAAGGCAGAATAAAACTCCAGCTGTATGAATCCCTTCAGCACCTGGTGACCCTGTGATCTCTCGCTCGGAGCTCGGCATCAGAACGTCTTTCCAGAGGGTGAACCCTTGCAAGGCGTCAGGCTCTGGTGGTGGGCCTGCTGGGGTGCTGGAAACCTGCGCCAGTTAACTGATGGGAATATTCAAAGACATCTTCAATCTCTCACTGCTGCAGTCAGAGGTCCCCACGCTTCAAAAGGGCAACAATCATACCAGTGCCCAGTGTACTGCCCATGTGGTTCCATTGTTTAAAAGGGGTTCTAAGAGTAAACCTAGCAATTATAGGCCTGTCAGTTTAACGTCAGTGGTGGGTAAATTAATGGAAAGTATTCTTAGAGATGGTATATAAAATTATATAGATAGACAGGGTCTGATTAGGAACAGTCAACATGGATTTGTGCGTGGAAGGTCATGTTTGACAAATCTTATTGAATTTTTTGGAGAGGTTACTAGGAAAGTTGACGAGGGTAAAGCAGTGGATGTTGTCTATCTGGACTTCAGTAAGGCCTTTGACAAGGTTCCACACGAAAGGTTAGTTAGGGAGGTTCCATTGTTAGGTATTAATATTGAAGCAGTAAAATGGATTCAACAGTGGCTGGATGGGAGATGCCAGAGAGTAGTGATGGATAACTGTTTGTCAGGTTGGAGGCCGGTGACTAGTGGTGTGCCTCAGGGATCTGTACTGGGTCTAATGTTGTTTGTCATATACATTAATGATCTGGATGATGGGGTGATAAATTGGATTAGTAAGTATGCAGATGATACTAAGGTAGGTGGCGTTGTGGATAATGAAGTAGAATTTCAAAGCTTGCAGAGAGATTTAGGCCAGTTAGAAGAGTGGGCTGAAAGATGGCAGATGGAGTTGAATGCTGATAAGTGTGAGGTGCTACATTTTGGTAGAACTATTCAAAATAGAGCATACATGGTAAATAGTAGGGCATTGAGGAATGCAGTAGAACAGAGTGATCTAGGAATAATGGTGCATAGTTCCCTGAAGGTGGAATCTCATGTGGATAGGGTGGTGAAGAAAACTTTTGGTATGTTGGCTTTTATAAATCAGAGCATTGAGTATAGGAGTTGGAATGTAATGTTAAAATTGTACAAGGCATTGGTGAGGCCGAATTTGGAGTATTGTGTACAGTTCTGGTCACCAAGTTATAGGAAAGATGTCAACAAAATAGAGTACAGAGGAGATTTATTAGAATGTTACCAGGGTTCCAGCACCTAAGTTACAGAGAAAGGTTGAACAAGTTAGGTCTTTATTCTGGAGCATAGAAGGTTGAGGGGGGACTTGATAGAGGTATTTAAAATTATGAGGGGGATAGAGTTGACATGGATGGGCTTTTTCCATTGAGAGTAGGGGAGATTCAAACAAGAGGACATGAGTTGAGAGTTAGGGGGCAAAAGTTTAGGGGTAACACAAGGGGGAACTTCTTTACTCAGAGAGTGGTAGCTGTGTGGAACGAGCTTCCAGTAGAAGTGGTAGAGGCAGGTTCGATATTGTCATTTAAAAAAAAAATTGGATAGGTATATGGACAGGAAAGGAATGGAGGGTTATGGGCTGAGTGCAGGTCGGTGGGACTAAGTGAGAGTAAGCGTTCAGCATGGACTAGAAGGGCCGAGATGACCTGTTTCCGTGCTGTAATTGTTATACGGTTATATGGTTATAAGAGCAGGGCGAGCTCCCTTAATGACTATCCTCCAGTAGCACTCACATCTACGGTGATGAAGTACCTTGAGAGGTTGGTCCTGGTCAAAATCAACTCCTGCTGAAGCAAGGACCCACTGCAGTTCACCTACCACCACAACAGGTCTACAGTGGATGCAATCTCACTGGCCCTCTACCTGGACAATAGCAACACCTACGTCAGCCTGCTGTTTATTGATTACAGCTCCGGCTTCAACATCATATCCTCAGTACTAATCAACAAGCTCCAAAAACTAGGCCTCTGAGCCTCCCTCTGCAATTAGATCCTTGACCTCCTCACCAGAAGACTGCAATAACATCTTCACCTCTCTGACAATCAACACGAGAGCGAAGGACGTGTGCTGATCCCACTGCTCTACTCTCTCTACACCCATGACTGTGTGGTTAGGCACAGCTCAAGTGCCTTCTATAAATTTGCCAATGGCGCATCTATTGTTGGCAGAATATCAGATGGTGACAAGAAGACGTACAGGAGTGAGGTAGACCAGCTGGTTGAGTGGTGTTCCAACAATAACCTTGCAATCAGTAAGACCAAAGAATTAATTATGGACTTCAGAACGGGTAAGCCAAGGGAGGGCACACCAGTCCTCATCGAGGGGTCAGGAGTGGAAAGAGTGAGCAATTTCAAGATCCTGGGTGTCAATATCTCTGAGGATCTAGCCTGGACCCAACAAATCAATGTAGTTACGTAGAAGGCACAACAGTGGCAATTTCATTAGGTGTCTGAGGAGATTTGACATGGCACCAAAGACTCTAGCAAATTTGTACCATTGAGGGCATTCTAAATGGTTGCATTTCTGTCAAGTATGGAGGGGCCGCTGCACAGGACTGGTCTCTGGCTTCCAGCCTCTGATTGGGTGCTGCTCGAAGCTCCAAACTGCCTTTTACTTCTTTTAATCTTCTTTCAAATCGGATTCTGCTACTAATCTTTGTGCGATTGGAACCTGGGACTTACGTTTTGATGGTGTGTTCTCAGACCGATTGAGCGACCTGGTGCTTTGCTGACCCCAGGAGAGTTTGGTGAAGCTTCAAGCGGAGTGTGTGGCCTGGAGGCCAAGAAGCATGAGGATGGGGTGCCAGCCTCATGGTTGACTCCGTTTCACACCGAGCCTGCCAATCAAAGTGTTGAGCAGAATTGAAATAATCAAGGACAAGAGCAGAAGGAGAGCTGGTGTTCAGCGCCATCGGCCTGCATTTGTCTGGTCTCTCCCTCTCTCTCTTGCTCAACGTTGCCAGAATCTTGGGTCTTGTGGCCTGGACTCTGCGGTTCACGTTACATGCGTTTCTGGTGACTCCTTTTTTATTGCTATTTTGTGCGATTTTGATCAGGCCGGACTGGCTCAGCAACTTTCAGTCAACTAATAACACGGTGCTACATTGAACTGAACTGAATTAAACTGAACACTCCTAGACTGCTCCAAGGACTCTGTGTTTAATGTTTAAAACTGTGTACTTTTCCACTCACTTTCTGCTGTTTGCATGATTTGTTCTTTTTTTTTTTTGCACGTTGGGGGTTTGATGTTTTTCTTTGAACGGGTTCCATGGTGTTTCTTTGTTTCGTGGCTGTCAGCAGGAGGACGAATCTTAGGGCTGTATACTGCACACATACTTTGATAATAAATGTTGTTTCTTTGAAATGCCTGCCTGTGCCCTTAAATGTCTGTACGGAATGTCTTATCCTATCTCTCCACCCCGCCCTTGCCCACTGAGCCTCAGAGCTGATAATGGCAATCACCACCAATTCAAATTTCCTTCACCGCTTCCCTCACCCCCACTCCCAGCCTTAAATGGGTCCATTCTCGCGATTCCCAAATAAAAATCCCAGCCGCGACCTTAGATCTACCCAGCCAGTGGGTTCCCAGTGCCCAGTGCTGGAAAAGAGAACTCCAAACATCCACAGCCCCTGTCTCAGTCCAACTTGGTGGTCCAGTGGCACAGCAAGTAGTGCCTGTCTTAAATGTCCCTAATGTGTCTACCACCACCCCAATCCATGCGTCCACCACTTCCTGAGTAAAAAAACCTGCTGTCTCTGACGTCCCTCTTTACTTTCCTCCAATCACCCTAAGCTCATGTACCCTTGAATTAGCCATTTCCACCCTGGGGGAAAGTCTCTAGCTGTCCACTCTATCAATGCCTCTTATCATCTTCTACACCTCCATCATCAACTCTCATCTGCCTTCACTACAAAGAGAGAAGCTCTAGCCTATCTTCATAAGACGTCTAATCCTCTCCAAAGCATACTTGTCCTTCCTGCAATGAGAAGATCAGAACAAAGTGTGTGTGTGACCTTCTCCCCGTCTCCAAGTGGGTTTCACCCTATTCCCATATCCCAAAGACATCATAGACTGACGGAGAGAGTCGTATGACATAGAACAGGACACCTGGCCCGTCATTTCCATACCGACTAGCAAGAACTCAACGATACCATTATCTCAGAGGACCTGCCCAGGGTCCAGCACACTAGTGCAATTCCGAAGAAAGCACAGCAGCTTCCCTGCTTCCTCAGGAGTCTGCAGCAATTTGGAACCACACATGTCTCTCGGTGTGTGGTGGAGATATATTGACTGACTGTATGGAAACACCAATGCCCATGAATGGAAACTCCTACAAAAAGTAGTGGATATGGACCAGTCCATCGGGGGTGAAGCCCTCCCCACCACTGAACACACCCACATGAAGCGTTGTTGCAGGAAAGCAGCACCCATCATCAGGAGCACCCCCCCCCCTCCCCCACCATCCAGGCCAGGCTTTCTTCTCACTGCTGCCGTCAGGTAGAAGGTACAGGAGCCTCTGGACCAGGTTCAGGAACAGTTACTAGCCCTCAACCACCAGGATCTTGAACCAACGGAGTTATAGCTTTCATTATACAGATTTATTGAATAAGACCACAAGAAAGTGAGTCTCGGGGTTGTACATGGTGACATATATGTACTTTGATAATAAATTTACTTTGAACTTTATACTCTGCCCTTAATGGGAGTTATTGGCTAAAAGAATATTAAAGGAATTTTCTGATGTGCAAGACAGGAAAAATAGGCTAGCTATGAGTGAATGACGGAGCAGACTCGATGGGCTGAATGGCCTAATTCTACTCCTTTGTCTTATGGTCTAAGTTGCAGTAGTATAGGGAGATAAGGCAAGAGGGAATGGGACTGGTGCAATTATACTACTGGGGCCGGCGTCATCCCACTGGAGCAAACAGCCTTTGAATGTGTCTGTGAAAGAACTCCCAAGCTGTTTCCAATTTGCTCCTTTGCAATGGGTTTCTTTGTCTCCCCAATTCCAGAAACCAGATGTGGACCTTCTGACATCTCCCCAGACAAGATCATGCATGTTGATCTTGGGTGATCTCCAACTATTCCCCACCCCACCCCACCCCACACACAACAAGGACAACTTTAACTGACGTCGCACCTTTAATGCAGCAGCACTCCCGAGATCTGGCATCACCTCGCGGATAATGAAAGCTAACAGGAAACACATTTTCCAAGCATCATGGCGAAGGAGAGGAGAGTGCAGAAAAGACTTGCATTGAAATAGCGTTATTTACAGCAACCAGTTGATCCAAGGGGCATCAGAGTCAATGGGGAACTTCTGCAGGTGTGGACAAAATTCCAGTGCAGGGACTGGAGTCCCCATGGAGTTTGGGAAACAAACTCAAACAAGATCTGGAGATTCTATTTCCAGTGATCTGCTGAGCGAGGTGCGATGGGCAAGATTCTGGGAGAGCTTTGGGAAATAGGACACAGAACATAGGAGAGTACAGCACAGGAACAGGCCATTTGGCCCACAATGTTGTGCTGAATCAGCCAAGAAGCAAATCAAAAACACCCAAACACTAATCTCTCCTACCTACACAATGTTCACATTCCTCCATTATCCTCACATCCGTGTGCCTGTCCAAACGTCTCTTAGAGGCCTCTAACGTATTTCCCTCTGCCACCATAGCAGGCATCCACCCCTCTCTGAGTAAAAAACTTACCCCTCACATCTACCCCTCCCCACCTTTAATGCATGCCCTCTGGTGTTAGATATTTCAACCCTGGGAAACAGATCTATGCCTCTCATAATCTTGTAAACCTCTATCAGATCTCCCCTCAGCCTCTGCCGCTCCAGAGAAAACGACCCAAGTTTATCCAGCCCCTTGTGACAGCACATGCCCTCTAAACCAGTCAGCATCTGTCGTGGTTTCTCGTGCCCCACAAATGACCAGGAGACGCAGAAGATTCTTCAAGAAGGGTTAAACTTTAATTTGCAAATCAAAGCTGAGACAGTCATTGAGCTAGTCGCTGATTGCCCACCGATCCTTGTACATGTTTTATAGCAATCTCCTGGTTTAGTTGCATTAGCATATGCAATCGGTCTATAGTTGCGTACCACACATACATCTGCCACTATTGTTTCTACCCATTGACTTAATCATGTTCTAATCTACATCTCTTAGCTACCTCTCATTAACACACCACTGTCTTCTACATTCTTAAGATTTCATTCTCATACTAAATTGGATATATGCATAGCAAATAGCAAACTCAAAGCTGACTACATAGTTTTGGTTACACAGCAAACAATGCAACTTTTATACTCCAATATATCCCCCTTTGAGACCCAGAGGGTCTCACACAGAGAAAGAAGACTAAGAGTCCGTGCACAAAAGCCCCAATAAATTCAAGCACTTATTCCCAAATCTCGGGTTAAACTATAATTTTCTGCACCAAGACCTCAAAGTATTCTCTCCCTGTTACCCTGGGCCGCTGAGCCAAAAACCTGTCCCTTTGTACCTGAGACAGGGAAAAAGACTCAGAAGCCCTTACAATCTACTCCCACACTGTCGTTTTGCTCTTGTTCATCCTGCAGGTGTTGTAGGCTGTAACGATACATTTTCGGTGTTTCTTTCTCCACTGAGCTTGCTTCAGTAATTGCCACGAGCATCGGAAATTGTTTGGTTGCAGCAGGCACTACAAGAGACTTGAGACAAGGAAGAAAACAGCACAGCACAAGCGCACAGCTCAGCAATACAATACCGACAGTTATTGCCATTTTAGTCAGCCATGCTCCCCATCCTCCGAATCTACCTTCCAACCAGTCAAATAACTGATGTCCAAACCCTGCATTCTGTGCGCATACCTCGCACTGTGACAAGACAAAGTCCACTGAAGCCTGTAAATAAGGTGACCAAAAACCATCCTTCTTTCTCACTTCCCCCCTTGCACAATGGTCAATCCCATGCGCTTCTGAAATCAGCAACGTCAGTAGAGGGGTGGGCGCTACCAACAAAACGTCTTCCATTCTCCACAAGCCTTCCGGGTTCTGCTTGGCCCCCCGTCATCTCCACATTGTCTGTTCTGCCAAAGTTGCCTTACCTTGTATTTCAATTAGGTCCTCCACCACAGGTTCTGGAGCTAGGCTTACCTGGGGGGCAATGACAGCTGATGTACACCCAGACTCTTTTCTGGCTGCCTTGTCCGCAGCTTGATTTCCCTTTGTTATTACATCATTTCCCTTTTTATGTGTCTGCCATTTTACTATAGCCAATGCTTTAGGTTTCATTATGGCTTTTATTAAGTCTAGAATTTGCTGACAATGTTGTATGGGATCTCCACTGCTTTTTTAAAAAACCTCTCTGTTTCCACACTGCCCCGAACAAATGGCATACTCCATGAGCATATGCCGAATCAGTATAGATGTCTACTTTCTCACCTTCCATCGTTTCACACGCAGCTGTCAGGGCTTTGATTTCCGCTAGTTGGGCAGAACATGGTTGGGGACAGGACTCCATCCTAATAATCTTATAGCTCAACTGATCCTGCTGCACTACTGAGAACCCTGCATGATTTCCATCATAGTCCCCATAACAAGAGCCATCTCCAAACAGAACCTTTTTATCTGCATCCTCTAGTGGTTCTGACCGTAAATCTGCTCTCAATTTGGCAAATGCCATCGTCTTCCCTACACAATCATGGGGTTCTCCTTCATAGCCCAAAACGACAGTGCATCTCTGTATGGTTATGTCTGGAAATGTCAATAGCATCTGATATGCTGCTATCCTGGCTGGTGTCAGCACAAATTTCCCTCTTTCCAGCAATTCTGCTACTTTGTGGTGTGTGTACAGTCACAGGATAGCCCAGGGTTACAGATGATGCCTTTTCATATGCATAGTACAACGCCGCCAATCCCCGATAACAGGGTGGATAGCCCCTGAGCCACCTCATCTAGTCTCGTACTGTAGTATGCTATCGGCTGCTTTGCTTTTTCTGTGCCTGTCTCTTGTGTTAGAACCGCTGTGACATAACCCTCCTGTCGGTTGGATACATACAAATGAAAAACCTTCTCGTAGTCAGGCAAAGCTAATGCTGGTGCTGACTGCAATTCCTGCTTAATAGTATTGAAAGCTGTCTCCGCCTCTCCATTCCACTGTAAGCCGTTCTTCAAATTTGTATGTCCTGCTTCTTTCATTATCTTTCTCAAAGGTGCCACAATCTCAGCATATTCTTCTATCCAATCTGAGCTGTATCCTGCCATTCCCAAAAACGTCATCATCTGCCCTACAGTCTGGGGTTTGGGGGCCTTAGTTATTGTGTCGTGGTTTCTCATGCCCCACAAATGACCAGGAGATGCAAAAGATTCTTCAAGAAGGGTTATACTTTAATTTGCAAATCAAAGCTGAGACAGTCATTGAGCTAGTCGCTGATTGCCCATAGCTCCTCTGTCCCCCTCCTTGGGACTTTCAGTCCTGTCTGGACTGTTTGAATTTAGTCTGTTCCTGATAGGGCATTTGTGGGAATGCTCCTCCAAAGACGTTGATTATTGGCATGGGGTTTTCCAGCCCTTGTCTTACAGTATGATCGGTTCCCCCATATAGCCATGCTTCATCCAGTTCAATGGCTGTACTCGGACCGGTGGTTGCTGGCAGCATCTTTTTCCTTTTCTCTTTTTCCTTCTTTTTGAGTTCTTCGAGCTGCATTTGTATTAACTTTCTTTGCACCTCTTCCTGCTGCTCAGCCAACCTTCGTTTGTCTTTCCGGTATTTCTCAACCGCATGGGCTACGTGGTCTCCTGGGTGGAATTGCTCCTTTTTTCAGCCTTATTTCCACCGGACTAGCTGTTTCTATTTTCCCTACGTCTGTGTCATGCGTGACCACAGAATAGACGGCAACTCATCTAACCTTCTATCTTTCTGCTGGTCTCATTCCTTTCCCAGCAATGGCATGTGTGGTTGGGGAGTTATTTCGACTTCTCTCACTGTCCCTACCATATCTACACTTACCATTATTTTAATGCAATTGTTGTCCTCCGATATCCGCACCTCTGGCGTGATTTTCCTCCACACTGTTACGGTTTCAGCACTCTTAACTAAGGGTCCTAAGTCTTTAGACTGATATCCCTTGTTTACCAACAACGTTACGTGGGGCACAGCCTCCAGTATCCTGTACCATTTTTCTAAAAAGGTGTTCCACTTAACTTGTAAAGCTGCCCCTTGCTTTCCAATTATCACAGCCTCCCCTTCCAGGCACTGTTGGGTACATGCCTCCAGGTGCCATCTCTCCTTTCACTCCCTGTTCTGAGTCTCGTCAAAAATCACCGTACAATGTAGCTCAGATTTGGGCATTACAGCCCTGGGTAATATAGCCTGAACGCCCTTTTTCCATTTTTCCCAGGTTTCCTGAATCTGATCTGCGATGTCTCCTATCCAAAAGACATTAGCCTTCTTGTCTTCTCGCACTATCAATTGAGCCCCTGCTCTTTCCACACTCAGCCCATTTCTGGTGCATTCTAATTTTAATTCCAGTTTCAATAAGGCATCTCTGCCGAACAAATTAATCGGAGTTCCTTTAAATACTAGCACCGGCAAAACAATTCCTTTATTTCCCATTCTCAACTGCACTGGAGCCATGCACTGTGTCAACTGTGTTTTCCCCGAGAACCCTACCGTCTTAATAAACTTTCCTGACATGGGAAGGTGAAGGGCATACTGTGGCTGTACACAAGTGTATGTGGCTCCAGTATCTATCATCATTGGTGTCAGTTGCCCTGCTAACATAATCTGAACAATGGGTTCCTCGTCTGCCTCCCTTCATATCATTCCTTCCCATTCAAGTTCTCGGGGCACCCCTAATACCTCGCATAGGGGTTCACAGGTCTGCTTGGGCCTGTGGGGGCTGGTCCTTGGCTAAACTTTAGTTCCCTTCTTATTGGTTCTTGCTGGTGTGTGACAGGCCATGGTGTAAACGGACAATCTCTTCTCATGTGACCTGGCTGATTACATCCCCAGCACAATCTCTCTACCTCTCTTTCTTTATATTGTTAACCCACAATTCTGCCAGATTCTTTGGACCGGAGAGACCCTTCGACAGTGGTTCCACACTTCTGAGACTCCAAGACCTCCCCAAAACCAACAGAATTCTTAGTCCAAATTGTCGTAAAAAGCGCTTGGGTGCACCCTTAATTCTGTTAGCCTTGTGGGGGTCCCTAGAGGACTGGGAAGCGTTCCCAATCTGCTGTTTCCTTTCCGCGGGTCTCTTTCCGGTCCTGCCGTGGTCACCAATTTTGTCGTGGTTTCTCGTGCCCCACAAATGACCAGGAGACGCAGAAGATTCTTCAAGAAGTATTAAACTTTAATTTGCAAATCAAAGCTGAGACAGTCATTGAGCTAGTCGCTGATTGCCCACCGATCCTTGTACATAGCATTTTTTATAGCAATCTCCTGGTTTAGTTGTATTAGCATATGCAATCAGTCTACAGTTGCATATCACAAGTACATCCGCCACTATTGTTTCTACCCATTGACTTAATCCTGTTCTAATCTACATCTCTTAGCTACCTCTCAACACATCTTCTACATTCTTAAGATTTCATTCTCCTACTAAATTGGATACGTGCATAGCAAATAGCAAACTCAAAGCTGACTACATAGTTTTGGTTACACAGCAAACAATGCAACATTTATACTCCAATACATCCTGGTAAACCTCCTCTGCACCCTCTCCAAAGCCTCAATATCCCTCCTATGGTGGGGTGGATGTAACACGCACCACACGCCGCAGGATCTCAGCAGGTCAGCAGCATCCATGGAAAGGAGCAGTCAACGTTTCGGGCCGAGACCCTTCGTCAGGACTGAAGGAGGGGGTAGGGGCCCCATAAAGAAGGTGGGGGGAGGGTGAAAAACCAATCAGAAGAAAGATCAAGGGGTTGGGGGGTGAGGAAGTAGGGAGGGGATAGGCCGGAGAGGTGAAGAAGGAATGTAAGGGGAAAGCACTATGGGTAGTAGAAGATGGCAGAATCATGAGAGAGGTGATAGGCAGCTGGAGGAGGAGGCAGAGTGAAACTGGGATGGGGAGGGAATTACCGGAAGTTGGATAATTCAGTGTTCATACCAAGGGGCTGGAGACTACCCAGACGGTAGATGAGGTGTTCTTCCTCCAACCTGAGTTTGGCCTCATCATGGCAGTAGAGGAGGCCATGTATGAACATATCCGAATGGGAATGTGAAGCAGAGTTGAAGTGGGTGGCAACCGGGAGATCCTGTCTGTTGTGGCGGACGGAGTGGAGGTGCTCGACGAAACTGTCCCCCAATCTGCATCGGGTCTCGCCGATGTAGAGGAGGCCGCACCGAGAGCACCGGATGCAATAGATTACCCCAACAGACTCACAAGTGAAGTGTTGCCTCACCTGGAAGGTCTGTTTGGGGCCCTGAATGGTGGTAAGAGAGGAGGTGTAGGGACAGGTGTAGCACTTACGCTTGCAGGGATAGGGGCCAGGTGGGAGACCTGTGGGGAGGGACGTGTGGACCAGGCAGTCACGGAGGGAACGATCCCTATGGAAAACGGAGAGGGGTAGAGAGGGAAAGATGTGCTTAGTGGTGGGGTCCTGTTGAAGGTGGCAGAAGTTGTGGAGAATAATGTGCTGGATCTGGAGGCTGGTGGGGTGGTAGGTGAGGACAAGGGGAACACAGTCCCTGTTGTGGTGACGGGAGAATGGGGTGAGGGCCGAAGTGCAGGAAATGGAGGAGATGCGGGTGAGGGTATCATTGACAACGGCAGAAGAGAAACCACGATTTTTAAAGAAAGAGGACCTGGAACGGAAAGCCTCATCCTGGGAGCAGATGCGGCGGAGACGGAGGAACTGGGAAAAGGGAATAGCACTTATGCATGTGGCGGGGTGGGAAGAGGTATAGTCGTGGTAGTTATAGGAGTCAGTGGGTTTGTAGAAGATGTCAGTGGACAGTCTGTCTCCGGAGATGGAGACTGAGAGATCAAGAAAGGGGAGAGAAGTGTCCGAGATGGACCAAGGGAATTTGAGGGCTGGGTGGAATTTAGAGGCAAAGTCAATGAAATCGACGAGCTCAGCATGGGTGCAGGAAGCAGCACCAGTGTAGCGAAGGAAAAGTTGGGGAGCAGTACCAGTATGGATTTGAAGCATTGACTGTTCCACATAACCCACGAAGAGGCAGGCATAGCTGGGGCCCATGCTAGTACCAATAGCTACACCTTTGGTCTGGAGAAAGTGGGAAGAGCCGAAAGAGAAGTTATGAAGTGGGAGTACCAGTTCTGCCAACCAGAGGAGTGTGGTGGCGTTGGAGAACTGGTGAGGTCTATTGTCCAGAAAGTAGCGGAGGGCTTTGAGGCCTTTTGGATGGGGAATTGAAGTGTATAAGGATTGGATATCCATTGTGAAAATGAAGCGGTCGGGACCGGTGAGCTGGAAGTTATTGAAGAGGTGGAGGGCATGGGATGTATCCCGGATGTAGGTGGGGAGGGACTGAACAATGGGGAGAAAATGGAGTCGAGGTAGGCACAAGTTCGGTGGGGCAGGAGCAGGTCGAAACTATAGGCCTACCAGACTTGTGGATCTTGGGGAGGAGGGAAAACTGAGCATGGCGGGGTGTGGGAATTATGAGTTTTTTGGTGAGGATGGAAGGTCTCCGGAGCTGATAAGGGCAGTGATGGTACGGGAGACAGTGGTTTGATGTTTTTTGGTGGGGTCCTGTTCCAGGGGTAAGTAAGAGAGCTGCCGTTTGGCCTCAGTGAGGTAGATGTCCGTCCGCCAGACTACTACGGCACCACCTTTGTCTGTGGGTTTGATGGTGAGGTTAGGATTAGTGTGGAGAGACTGGAGAGTAGTGCGTTCAGAGGGAGTGAGGTTGGAACAGGAGAGAGGAGTGGAGAGTATATATATTTTTTATAAATGAAACTTAATAAAAAGATTGAAAAAGAAAGAAAGGATTAGTGCGGAGAGAGGGCTGGTGCCCATGTCCAGGAGGCCGTGGTTCCAGCTGGGGTCAGAGTCAGAGGTGGATGGGTCTTTGGCCTGGCGAAGGCCTGAGGAGCCGAAGTCCGAGGGGTCAGGGTCTGGGCTGCAGACGGTCGTAGTCGTGGGCTGCAGGCGGGCGAGCTTGTGATCCTTCTTGGGTGCGAGGAAGGAAAAGAAACGGTGGTTGGAGGCGTGAATCCAGCGGAGAATTAAGTGTAGGAGAGGTCCATGGCAGACGGTGAAGAGTGAGGCTCGGAGTGATGACAGAGAGAGGGACAGGGCCTGTAGGATTCTCCGCATGGCAGTGAGCACGGCTCGGAGAATCCAGTGGGAGCAGTGGTCAATAAAATGGAGGTACCTGGGGTGGATGTTTCTGCTACAAGTTTCAGGAAATTCTTCTACAACTCTCCAAGGGGGGCAGATTCCCAGCTTACCTGATAGACAAGTCTTCCTTTGGTGCAGTGATCCTGTCAGAGGGAGATGTGGCATGGGAGGAATATTGAGGGGCCTCCAATGATTATGCCTTCCGCAGGTGAAAGCACAGATGCTGATGGTGGAAGAGCAGGATCTGGCAAAGTTGGGAGGCTGGGAATTGTGGGAGTAGGGTGGAGAGTGTAGAGAAGTTCATGAGATGGGAAAGGAACAGTGGACAGTGTGTGGGTAGGTATTGCGAGGGAGAGTAGAGGCATACAAAAATGTTGCTCTGGAGATTTGGGCTGATGGTCAGCAGATTCTTGAAGGGCTGAATGGCCTGTGTTGCCCCTGTGGTGGCCAGAAGCCTTCCATTCAGGATTAGGTGCACAAGGACCATCCACCCTCAACCCTGACCACCCTGTTGGTCGGATGGTGATGCTGTTCTCGATGTTGACTGGCTGCAGGTAGTCATACTTGAGGACCTGTCCCTCATTCTGATCTTGGATGGCGCAATCAATCTCCTTCAGCTCCTCCTGAAATTCTCGGATGATCCCCTTCACTTCCCCCTCAGTGAAGAATCCCTCCAAGTATTTCCCCAGTGGAACCTGCACACAAACAACAGAAGGACTGTGACTCCCCTGTCCACCGACCTCCCTATTAGCGCTTACCCCTATGACTGTGTCAAGTGCTAGACCTCCTTCCTCACCACTATTCGTGATCCTTCCAGGTGAGGAATACATCACCTGTGAGTCTCCCCATAAGACCATAAGATATAGGAGCAGAATTGGGCCATTCGGCCCATCAAGTCTGCTCCACCATTTCATCATGGCTGATCCATTTCCCTCTCAGCTCCAATCTCCTGCCTTCTCCTCGTATCCATCCATGTCCTGACTGATCAAGAATCTATCAACTTTTGCCTTAAATATAGCCAATGACTTGACCTCCACAGCTGCCCGTGGCAACAAATTCCACAGATTCACTACTCTCTGACTAATTCCTCCACATCTCCATTCTAAAATGACGTCCCTCTAGTCTGAGGCTGTGTCCTCTGGCCTTTCGATGGGTTTCATTGAGGTCACCCCTCATTCTTCTGAATTCCAGTATTCTGGTACAGGTCCAGAGACATCAAACACTCCTCACGAACCTCCTTTGAACCCTCTCCAATGTCAGCACTTAGATAAGTGGCCAGAACGGCTCACAATGCTCCAAGTGAGGCCTCAGCAGTGCTTGAGTAAGTCCCAACATTACATCCTAGCTTTTATATTCTACTCCCTCTCTGTTCCCCCACTACCACAACCCCTTTTCTTTTCCCTCATTCTGATGCCCCTTCTCTTCCCCTTTCTTCCCCTCATTACCTGCTCCTCACCTCCTTCACTCTCTCCCATGCTCCACCGTCCTCTCCTATCAGATTCCTTCTCCCTCAGCCCTTTACCTCTTCCATCTATCATCTCCAATCCTCTCATCCACCCCTCCTCCTCTCACCTGAGGTCGCCTCCCCCCAAATGTTTGATTTTAATTCCGGTTTCTGGCCACCTCCCTTTCCAGTCCTGATGGAGATCCTCAATATGAGAAGCTTGCCTGACCCACTGAGTCCCTCCGGTGTTCTGCGTGCGTTGCCGTAGGGCAAGGGAGGGAGCGGATGTTGCTTTAGCCTCCGAAGTGTGAGAATGGCGGTTTTAAGTCACCAGTCTCATTCTCTGGACCTACAACCCTTCAGAGCTGAGTTTGCATCTCACCATCATGGTTGTAGAACTGAATTTGGGCCGTTTAAGACAGAACCAGTCCACTGGAATGCAGACTACAGAAAAATGCCCCTCAGAATGGGGCCAGGAAACTTGTTGTCTGCGGGAATTCTGGGAGAGAATGGGAATACTTTATCGAGAAGATCAACAGTGATGGTATTGAGTGTAGAGTCATAGAGTCACAGAGCACATAAACCAGCCCTTGGTCCTTGACAACCGATTCCTGGTGAACACGACCAAAATTCACCAAGACTGAGCGAGAAGAGGCTTTTCAGCCCCTCTAGAGCCTTTACCAGTAACCAGTGTCGTGGCTGACTCAATGCCTTTGTCATGGTCCAGTCCGTGAAGTCCGCATTCCGGTTCACGGTCCGGTCCGTGGACTCCTGACTCCAGGTCTTCTGGCTGTCCCTTGTTTCAGTTGGGCTAAATCATAGGCACCTGATGCTCACCTTGGGGCTGGGAATATAAGTGGCCCTGGGATCGAATGTGGGTACTGGTTCATCTTGTCAGTATCCTGTCCTTGCCTCTGTGGGGTAAGTCAGGCTGTCTTTGCCGTTACCCTGAGGCTGGACTGTTCCCTTCCTTCTCTTCCCCTTCTGCCTGAAGCCTTTCCTGCAACCTCGCCTGTATCGCTGTCAAGTTCTACCGCTGGAGGATGACCGGAACCTTCCTGTGTCTAGATAAGGAACTGTCTATTGTTGTTTACTGTCTCTGTGTCCATGCCTTTGCTAGGTAGGTCCGGCCATTTGCTGCTACCCTGTGTTGGGAACCGTCTCTCTGTGTTCTGTGTACGAGTCCCGGCCCTACATCCTGCTCCTTGGGAGGGGTCCTGACTCTGTGTAGAGCCCCAGCCCCAAGTCCTGTTCCTAAGGAGGGGCCCGGGCTCTGCGTTCCATGTCTCTGCATTCCTGTCTCCCTTGACCAAGTCAAGGCTTCGGGTTCTTGTCCTGTCCATGTGCCTCGTCCTGTGCAGGAGTTCCATGCCTAGTCCTACAGCCAAGCCTCGAAGAGCCCGGGCCTCGCCCAGTCCTGCGGCCAAGCCTCGAAGAGCCCGGGCCTCGCCCGGTCCTGCGGCCAAGCCTCGAAGAGCCCGGGCCTCGCCCAGTCCTGCGGCCAAGCCTCGAAGAGCCCGGGCCTCGCCTGGTCCTGCGGCCAAGCCTCGAAGATCCCGGGCCTCGCCCGGTCCTGCGGCCAAACCTCGAAGAGCCCGGGCCTCGCCCGGTCCTGCGGCCAAGCCTCGAAGATCCCGGGCCTCGCCCGGTCCTGCGGCCAAGCCTCGAAGAGCCCGGGCCTCGCCCGGTCCTGCGGCCAAGCCTCGAAGATCCCGGGCCTCGCCCGGTCCTGCGGCCAAACCTCGAAGAGCCCGGGCCTCGCACGGTCCTGCGGCCAAGCCTCGAAGAGCCCGGGCCTCGCCCGGTCCTGCGGCCAAGCCTCGAAGAGCCCGGGCCTCGCCCGGTCCTGCGGCCAAGCCTCGAAGAGCTCGGACCTCGCGTAGTCCAAGTCTGTGTTCATGACTCAGCTCCTAGTCTGTGTTCTGTCCTGTCCCTAACTCCAGTCCAGTCCAGTTCCTGGTACTTCAGCGTCTGTGTCTTGCATTTGGGTCCCCCTTCAACGCCCCCCTTACGACAGCCTTAACCCCTCTCCAGATCATTCTGGATATCCCTCCTGGCATCCAATGATTCAGTGCCTTTGGCCTTGAACAGAGTGACCACAGCTCTCTGAATTCCAAACCCTTGGAGTCGGAGGGTCCTCGGCAACCACTCATGCTGAGCCTACTGGCCCTGGTCCTGGTCTCGGACCAGCAGGAGGTTAGAGTCCTGGATAGATAACTTCTTGTCCTTCTAAACCAGGAGGCCTCCCAAGCAGACAAAACTCAGATCCCACGCTACAGCCAACAGGACCTCAGGATCAGCCTTCAGCAGAACGGGCATCCCTCTTTGAAAGTGGATCCGATTCGGATAACCTCTAACCATTCCAGCCAGCCCTGGCTGAGGACCCATTTGATGGCCATCTGGAGACTGGACTGTGAGATGTCAGGCAGAGAGGCCATCATGTGCTCCATTGTCACCGAGCCCCTGGCCGTGGGAGGAGGTTTCCTCATCGTACAGGGTGAGTTGGGTACCCAGGCTCCCCAGTCAAACTGTCCAGCAACACGAGTCCGGTGTGAGGGCAGAGGGAAAGTACATTGGTTCAGTATTGATTCCAGGACTGGTGCTTCCCTCTCCCCAGCCCCTCACTTCCCTCTCCCTACCCTCTTACTTCCTCCTCCCAAACCTCATTTCCCCCTTACCAGGTCCTCATCAACCCCCAGGTTCCTCACCTCCTCAACACCTCCACACCAGTCCCTCACCTCTCCCTCTCTAACCCCCTCAACAGCACCTCACCATCTCTCACCTCTCATTTCCTCAACACCTCCTCACTGGTTTCTCACCTTTCCTTTCCCACTCCAACATCTTCTCACTATCCCTCGCTCTCCTTCCTCAACTCACCATCCTTCACCTCTCCCTCCTCAACACCTCCTCATTGGTCCCTCCCCTCTTCTTCCCCAACCCCTGAATACTGCCTCACCATCCCTCGCCTCTCCCTCCTCAAGACTTTCTCATTGGAACCTCACCTCTCCATCCTCACTCCCTCAACACCTTCTCACTGGACCCTCACCTCCTCAAAACTCCTTATCAGTCCCTCACTACTTTCTCAACACCTCCCCATCTGAGCCTCCTCAGCTCCTCAATGCTTCCTCTCTCCCCCCTATCCTCTCAGCGGTGGGGCGTCAGTTACCTGTGGATAACCATGGTGAGGAACTTGGAGAGTTCTGAACCGGAACAGAATTCAGTCGGGATTCCTAAGAGCAAACAAGACCCATATTGAAAGTCAGCTGTCTGAGTCCAGGCTGTTCCCTGCCACCATTCCCAGTGGGAAGATGAACCCAGAAGCAGAGAGAGGTGTCCCACCACTGCAAGAAAATCCTACCATTCCTGTACACCGGAATAACTCTCTTCTCCCTATCACCACCACAAGGCAGTAGAAAGTGGGAAAACACTCAATTCCCTGGCTTCTCCCTGTCTCACAACTGATCAAAGATTCCCAACTTTCCGCTGAATTCCTGGGTTTCACTTCCTGAATTCCTGGGTGTCACTATCTCAGAGGATCTGCCCTGGACCCATCATATAAATATTATTGTGAAGAAAGCACGAGAGCACCCCTGCCTCCTCAGGAAGTCTGCGGAGACTGGGCATGTCATCGAAACCCTTGGCAAACGTCTATGGACGTGTGGTGGAAAGTGTGCGGACTGGCTGCGTTACGGCCTGGTACAGGAACACCAATGCCTTTGAGTGGAAAATCCTACAAAAGATATTGAATACAGCCCAATACATCACAGGTAAAACCCTCCCGGCCATTGAGCACATCTACGTGAAATGTCGGCGTAGAAAAGCAGCGTCCATCATCAAAGATCTCCATCACCTAGGATGTGATCTGTTCTCGCTACTGCCATCAGGAAGAAGGTACAGGAGCCTCAGGACCTGCACCACCAGGTTCAAGAACAGTTACTACCCCTCAACCATCAGGCCCTTGAACGAAAGGAGAAAACTTCACTCATTTAAGGACTCTTTTATCTTGTTGTTTTTTTGCTTATTATTATTATTGCTATTTATTTACAGTGTCTATATTCACACCCTTGGAAGTTTTCATATTTTATTGTTTTAAAACATTGAATCACAGTGGATTTTTTGACACTGATCAACAGAAAAAGACTCTTACATGTCAAAGTGAAAACAGAGCTCTACAAAGTGATCTAAATTAATTACAAATATAAATCACAAAATAATTGATTGCATAAGTATTCACCTCCTTCAAGTCAGTATTTAGTAGATGCACCTTTTGGCAGCAATTACAGCCTTGAGTCTGTGTGGACAGGTCTCTTCAGCTTTGCACATCTGGACACTGCAATTTTTCACCATTCTTCTTTACAAAACTGCTCAAGCTCTGTCAGATTGCATGGGGATCGTGAGTGAACAGCCCTTTTCAATCCAGCCACAAACTCTCAATTGGATTGAGGTCTGGACTCTGACTTGGCCACTCTAGGATGTTAATTTTGTTGTCTATAAGCCATTCCTAAGTAGCTTTGGTTTTAAGCTTAGGGTCATTGTCTTCCTGGAAAACAAATCTTCTCCAAAGTCACAGTTCTCTAGCAGTCTGCATCAGGTTTTCCTCCAGGATTTCCCTGTATTTTGCTGCATTCATTTTTCCCTCTACCTTCACAAGCTTTCCAGGGTCTGCTGCAGTGAAGCATCCCCACAGCATGATGCTGTCACCACCGTGCTTCACGGTAGGGATGGTGTGTTTTTCATGATGTGCAGTGTTTAGCTTACGCCAAACATAGTGTTTAGTTAGTTGGCCAAAAAGCTCAATTTTGATTTCATCAGACCATAGAACCTTCTTCCAGCTGACTTCAGAGTCTCCCACATGCCTTCCGGCAAACTCTAGCTGAGATTTCATGTGAGTTTTTTTTCAACAATGGCTTTCTCTTTGCCACTCTCCCATAAAGCTGTGACTGGTGAAGCACCCGGGCAACAATTGTTGTATGTGCAGTCTCTCCCATCTCAGTCTCTGAAGCTTGTAACTCTCCAGAGTTGTCATAGGTCTCTTGGTGGCCTCCCTCACTAGTCCCCTTCTTGCACGGTCACTCAGTTTTTGAAGATGGCCTGCTCTAGGCAGATTTACAGCTGTGCCATATTCTTTCCATTTCTTGACGATTGACTTAACTGTATTCCAAGGGATATCCAGTGACTTGGAAATGTTCATGTATCCATCTCATGACTTGTGCTTTTCAATAATGCTTTCATGGAGTGTCGCTTGGAGAGTTCTTTTGTCTTTATAGTGTAATTTTTGCCAGGACACTGACTCACCAGCAGTTGAACCTTCCAGATACAGGTGTATTTTTACTACAAATAATTGAAACACCTTTACTGCCCACAGGTTTTCAAAAATAGATCTCCGTTTTATTAATTAATTAATTATATGACTTCTAAATTGGCTGCACCTGTGATATTTTGGAGTATCATATGGGGGGGGGGGGTGAATACAACCCTGAGGTATTCTCAGCAATTGGCAGCATGGTAGTGTAGTGGTTAGCACAACACTTTACAGTGTGGTGACCCGGATTCAATTCCCGACCCTGCCTGAAAGAAGTTTGTACTTGCTTCTTGTGCCCCTATGGGTTTCCCCCAAGTACTCCAGTTTCTTTCTACTCTCCAAAGGTTAATTGGTCTTTGTAATTTGTCCCGTGATTAGGCTAGGATTAAATCGGAGGATTGGAGGGCAGGGTGGCTCAAAGGCCAGAAGGGCCTATTCTGCACTGTGTCTCAAAAAATAATAAAAGATAAATCTATAGAATGGGAGCTATATCAGGGATCAATGAAAGTTCAACCAGAGTGCAGAAGACAACAAACTGCAAATACAAATATAAATAAATAGCAATAAATAACTAGAATGTGACCTTAAATTGGTTGTGGGTCGTGGGAACATCTCAACAGATGACTGTAGTGATCCTGATGGTTGAGGGGCAGTAAATGTTCATGAAGCTGGTGGTGCGAGTCCTGAAGCTCTTGTACCTACCACTTGGTGGCAGCAGCGAGGAAAGTTCATGTCCTGTACGGTGAGGATCTTTGATAATGGACGCTGCTTTACTAAGACAACGTTTCATGTAGATGTGCTCAATGGTTGTGATGCACCATCAATAACTCACTCTGAGATGTAAAGGCAAGATATCGGCTTTTATTGACTGGAAGAAGGAACAAGCAGTGAGTGAGCACCATACTACATCCTGGAGACTGAGGGCCGGGCTCAGGCCTCGATCGCCTTTATCCAGGGGTCTGTGGGAGGAGACACAGGAGCAGTCAGCGGGGGCCGTGTCCAGACAGGTATATGTAGTTCACCACAGGTTGGGAGGGCTTCACCCAAGATGTACTGGGCTGAATCCATTTCTTTTTGTTCGATTGTCCTTTCAGAAGCATTGGTGTTCCTATACTTGTTTGCAAGGGATAAATTGGTAGGTTTATGGGAGAAGGGAAAGGTTGTAGGTTGATTTATCCCACTCTAATGAGGGACTATCACCAATAGTTAGGTCAAACAGCCTCCTTTATGGTGAGATTTCGATATTGCAGAGATAGGCAGGTTTGGAGGGTTGAATAGTCGCCATCTTTGCTCACACCACCTCCCCCTACGAACACTTACTTAACAGAATCCTTCAAGTCTTGAAGTCCGACCTCAGTGATGTCTGTAATCCAGGTCTGCAGCTCGGGGTCACCCTTCACCTCCTCATCACCATGGTAGTAGAAGGTCACGACCTTGTCAACAAACCTGAGGGTCACAGCCACACGCGCAGAGGGTCAGTCCCCAGGACAAGATGCACGGCTTCTTCCCAAACCCATTCCCAGGATGCCGAATATCAGTGACACTGTCAACACAGGATTTCAGTCCCGGCATCCCCGGGGAGGCCGTGTTCCCACAGAGTACTCAGTTATAAAGAGAGGCAGCTGGGGGACCATGCTGACCGCCAACCATTTTAACCAACTGACCCAAAACGTCAACTGTTCACTCCCCTCTACAGATGCTACCCGACTCACTGAGTCACACCACTCTGGTACACAGTACTGAGCAAGTATATAAATCTGGCAGAAGCAAATTATATTGGGAATGGTGAGGGTGGAGCATCGTGGGAGGGGTGTGGGACAAATGGCAGAGAAGGAGTACCAGGGTCGGGGATGGGGGGTGGTGAGGGTGTAGACACACCCTGCCCTGAGACACCAGGCAAGGTCATTTGATTCCAAACAACTGATTTATTGATCATTACAGGATGTCTCTCTGGTGCTTCCCATTCCCTTCTTTTTCCGACCATGATTCCCCTCTCCTTGCCCCTTCCCACTCTCAGTCCACAAAAGAGACCCATATCAAAATCAGGTTTATCGTCACTCACACGTCGTGAAATTTGATATTTTTTGTGGCAGCAGTAAAGTGCAATACATAAAATTACTACAGTACAGTGCAAAAGTGTTAGACACTCCCGCTATAGATAGGAGCCCAAGACTTTTGCACAGGATTGTAGACAGTGGAACAGTACAACACAGGAACAGGCCATTCAGCCCCAATGACTGTGCTGAGCATGATACTAGCTTAAAGTAATCATCCATATCTCTCCACTCCCTACATATTCATATCCCTGTCTAATATCATCGCAAACACCTCTTTCAAATCTGCTTCCAGAATCAGAATCAGGTGTAATATCACTGGCAAATATCGTGAAATTTGTTAAGTTTATAGCAGCAGTTCAATGCAATACATGATAATGGCGGGGAAAAAACTGTGAATTACAATTATATACAGTGCCTATAACAAATATTCATACACCCCCCCACCCCCACCCCCAGAAGTTTTCATGTTTTATTGTTTTACAACATTTAATCTCAGGGGATTTAATTTGAAATCAACAGAAAGACTCCTTTGTGTCAAAGTAAAAACAGATCTCTACAAAGTGATCAAAATTAATTACAAATATAAAATTCAAAACAATTGATTGCATAAGTATTCATCCCCATTTGAAATGACAAACTAAATCATCACTGGTGCAGCCAACTGGTTTGAGGAGTCACATAATTAGTTAAATGGAGATCACCGTGTGCAGTCAAGGTGTTTCAATTGATTGCAGTAAAAATACACCTGTATCTGGAAGGTCCAACTGCTGGTGAGTCAGTGTCCTGGCAAAAACTACACCGTGAAGACAAAAGAACATTCCAAGCAACTCCGTGAAAAGGTTATTGAAAAGCATAAGTGAGGAGATAGATACAAGGAAATTTCCAAGTCACTGAATATCCCTGGGAGTACAGTTAAGTCAATCATCAAGAAATGGAAAGAATATGGCACAGCTGTAAATCTGCCGAGAGCAGGCCGTCCTCAAAAACTGAGTGACCGTGCAAGAAGGGGACGAGTGAGGGAGGCCACCAAGAGACCTATGACCACTCTGGAGGAGTTACAAGCTTCAGAGACTGAGATGGGAGAGACTGCACATACAACAATTGTTGCCCGGGTGCTTCACCAGTCACAGCTTTATGGGAGAGTGGCAAAGAGAAAGCCACTGTTGAAAAAAAGCTCACATGAAATATTGTTTGCCGGAAGCCATGTGGGAGACTCTGAAGTCAGCAGGAAGAAGGTTCTATGGTCTGATGAAAACAAAATTGAAACCAAATGCTATGTTTGGTGTAAGCCAAACACTGCACATCATCAAAAACACACCATCCCTACCGTGAAGCACGGTGGTGGCTACATCACGCTGTGGGGATGCTTCACTGCAACAGGCCCTGGAAGGCTTGTGAAGGGAGAGGGTCAAATGAATGCAGTAAAATACAGGGAAATCCTGGAGGAAAACCTGATCCAGTCTGCAGGAGAACTGTGACTTCGGATGAGATTTGTTTTCCAGCAAGACAGTGACCCCAAGCATAAAGCCAAAGCTACACAGGAATGGCTTAAAAACAACAAAGTTAATGTCCTGGGGTGGCCAAGTCAGAGTCCAGGCCTCAATCCAATTGAGAATTCGTGGTTGGATTTGAACAGGGCTGTTCACTCACGCTCCCCATGCAATCTGACAGAGTTCGAGCAGTTTTGTGAAGAAGAATGGGGAAAAATTTTAGCATCCCGATGTACAAAGCTGATAGAGACCTATCCACACAGACTCAAGGCTGTAATTGCTGCCAAAGGTGCTGCTACTAAAGAATGACTTGAAGGGGGTGAATTCCTGCAACCAATTATTTTGTGTTTTATATCTGTAACTAATTTAGACTAATTTGTAGAGATGTTTTCATTTACACATGAAAGTCGTTTTCTACTGATCATGTCAAAAAAAGCCAAACTAAATCCACTGTGATTCAATGTTTTAAAACAATAAAACATGAAAACTTCCAAGGGGGTGAATACTTCTTATAGGCTTTGTATATGTGTTAAATAGTTAAATTAAACAAATAGTGCAAAAATAGAAATAAAAAAAGGAGTGAGGTAGTGTTCATGGGTTCAATGTCCATCCAGAAATCTGATGGCAGAGGGGAAGAAGCTGTTTCTGAATCACCGAGTGTGTGTCTTCAGGCTCCTGTACCTCCTTCCTGATGGTAGCAATGAGAAGAGGGCATGGGGGTCCTTAATGATGGATGCCGCACTTTGAGGCATCGCTCCTTGAAGATGTCCTGCATACTACGGAGGTAACCCATGATGGAGCTGACTGAGTTTACAACTCTCTGCAGCTTATTTCAATCCTACATAGAAACATGGAAAACATACAGCACAGTACAGGTCCTTTGGCCCACAAACCTGTACCGAACATGTCCTTACCTTAGAAATTACCCAGGGTTATCCATAGTGCTCTATTTTTTTGAGCTCCATGTAACTGTCCAGGAATCTCTTAAAAGACCCTATCGTATCCGCCTCTACCACCATCGTCCATTCCATGCACTCACCACTCTCTGCATAAAAAACTTACCCCTGACATCTCCTCTGTACCTACTTCCAAGCACCCTAAAACTGTGCCCTCTTGTGTTAGCCACTGTAGCCCTGGGAAAAAGCCTCTGACTATCCACACGATCAATGCCTCTCATTATCTGGTACACCTCTATCAGATCACCTCTCATCCTCTGTTGCTCTGAGGAGACAAGGCCAAAGTTCACTCAACTTATTCTCATAAGGCTTGTTCCCCAACCCAGGCAACATCCTTGTAAATCTCCTCTGCACCTTTCTATGGTTTCCACATCCTTCCTGTAGTGAGGCGACCAGAACTGAGCACAGTACTCCAAGTGGGGTCTGACCAGGTCCTATATAGCTGCAACATCACCTCTCAGCTCTTAAACTCAATCCCACGATTGATGAAGGCCAATGCACTGTATGCCTTCTTAACCACAGAATCAACCTGCACAGCAGCTTTGAGAATCCTATGGACTCGGACCCCAAGATCCCTCTGATCCTCCACACTGCCAAGATTCTTACCATTAATACTATATTCTGCCATCATATTTGACCTACCAAAATGAACCATCTCACACTTATCTGGGTTGAACTCCATCTGCCACTTCTCAGCCCAGTTTTGCATCCTTTCAATGTCCCACTGTAACCTCTGACAGCCCTTCAAACTATCTACAAAACCCCCAACCTTTGTGTCATCAGCAAATTTACTAACCCATCCCTCCACTTCCTCATTCAGGTCATTTATAAAAATCGTGAAGAGTAGGGGTCCCAGAACAGATCCCTGAGGCGCACCACTGGTCACCAGCCTCCAAGCAGAATATGACCCATCAACAACCACTCTTTGCCTTCTGTGGACTAGCCAGTTCTGGATCCCCAAGCAATGTCCCCTTGGATCCCACACCTCCTTACTTTCTCAATAAGCCTGGCATGGGGTACCTTATCAAATGCCTTGCTGAAATCCGTATACAATACATCTACTGCTCTTCCTTCATCAATGTGTTTAGTCACATCCTCAAAAAATTCAGTCAGGCTCGTAAGACATGACCTGCCTTTGACAAAGCCTTACTGACTATTCCTAATCATATTCTGCCTCTCCAAATGTTCATAAATCCTGCCTCTCAGGATCTTCTCCATCAATTTACCAACCACTGAAGTAAGACTCACCGGTCTATAATTTCCTGGGCGATCTCTACTCCCCTTCCTGAATAAGGGAACAACTCTCCGATGCTCCGGAACCTCTCCCGTCTCCATTGATCATCACCAGAGGCTCAACAATCTCCTCCCTCTCCTCCCATAGGATCCTGGGGTACATCTCATCTGGTCCCGGTGACTTATCTAACTGGATGCTTTCCAAAAGCTCCAGCACATCCTCTTTCTTAATATCTACATGCTCAAGCTTTTCAGTCTGCTGTAAATCATCCCTACAATTGCCAAGATTCTTTTCCATTGTGAATACTGAAGCAAAGTATTAATTAAGTACTTCTGCTATCTCCTCTGGTTCCATACACACTTTCCCACTGTCACACTTGATCGGTCCTCTTCTCTCTCATCTTATCCTATTGCTCTTCACATACTTGTAGAATGCCTTGGGCTTTTCCCTTATCCTGTCTGCCAAGGCCTTCTCATGGCCCCTACTGGCTCTCCTAATTTCCTAATTAAGCTCCTTCCTGCTAGCCTTATAATCTTCTAGATCTCTATAATTACCTAGTTTTTTGAACTTTTTGTAAGCTTTTCTTTTCTTCTTGACTACATTTACAACAGCCTTTGTACACCAAGGTTCCTGTATCCTACCATCCCTTCCCTGTCTCATTGGAACGTACCTATGCAAAACGCCACTCAAATATCCCCTGAACATTTGCCACATTTCTTCCGTACATTTCCCTGAGAACATGTTTCCAATTTATGCTTCCAAGTTCCTGTCTGATAGCCTCATATTTCCCCTTACTCCAATTAAACACTTACTTAACTCATCTGTTCCTATCCCTCTCCAATGCTATGGTGAAGGAGATAGAATTGTGATCACTATCTCCAAAATGTTCTCCCACTGAGAGACCTGACACCTGACCTGGTTCATTTCCCAATACCGGATCAAGTACAGTGTCTCCTCTTGTACGCTTATCTATATATTGTGTCAGGAAACCTTCCTGAACACACCTAACAAACTCCACCCCATCTAAACCCCTTGCTCTAGGGAGATGCCAATCGATATTTGGAAAATTAAAATCTCCCACCACGACAACCCTGTTATTATTACACTGTTCCAGAATCTGTCTCCCTATCTGCTCCTCAATGTTACTATTGGGTGGTCTATAAAAAATTCCCTGTGGAGTTATTGACCCCTTCCTGTTTCTAACTTCCACCCACAGAGACTCCATAGACAATCCCTCCATGTCTTCCTCCTTTTCTGCAGCCGTGACACTATCTCTGATCAACAGTGCCAGGCCCCCACCTCTTTTGCCTCCCTTCCTGTCCTTTCTGAAACATCTAAAGCCTGGCACTCAAAGTAACCATTCCTGCCCCTGAGCCATCCAAGCATCATAGCTCCAAGTACTGATCCATACTCTAAGCTCATCCGCTTTGTTCATAATACTCCTTGCATTAAAATAGACACATCTCAAACTGTCGGTCTGAGTGCGTCCCTTTTCTATCACCTGCCTCTCCTCCCTCTCACACTGACTCCAAAAGCTTTCTCTATTTGTGAGCCAACTGCCTCTTCCTCCGTCTCAATAGACAATAGACAATAGACAATAGGTGCAGAAGTAGACCATTCGGCCCCTTGAGTCTGCACCGCCATTCTGAGATCATGGCTGATCATTCACTATCAATACCCAGTCCCTGCCTTGTCCCCATATCCCTTGATTCCCCTATCCATCAGATATCTATCCAGCTCCTTCTTGAAAGCATCCAGAGAATTGGCCTCCACCGTCTTCCGAGGCAGTGCATTCCACACCTCCACAACTCTCTAGGAGAAGAAGCTCTTCCTCAACTCTGTTTTAAATAACTGACCTCTTAATCTCAATCCATGCCCTCTGGTACTGGACTCTCCCAACATCTGGAACATATTTCCTGCCTCAATCCTATCAAATCCTTTAATTATCTTAAACGTTTCAATCAGATCCCCTCTCAATCTCCTCAATTCCAGCGTGTACAAGCCCAATCTCTCCAATCTCTCTGCGTAAGACAACCCTGCCATCCCAGGAATCAACCTAGTGAACCTACGCTGCACTTCCTCAATTGCCAGAATGTCCTTCCTTAAACCTGGAGACCAAAACTGTACACAATATTCCAAGTGTGGTCTCACCAGGGCCCAGTACAAATGCAAAAGAACATCCTTGCTCTTGTACTCAATTCCCCTTGTAACAAAGGCCAACATTCCATTTGCCCTCTTCACTTCTCTTCAGTTTGGTTCCCACCCCCCAGCAATTCTAGTTTAAACTGTCCCCAATAGCCTTAGCAAACCTTCCCACCAGGATATTGGTCCCCCTAGGATCAAATCCTTTTTGTACAGGTCACACCTGCCCCAAAAGAGGTCCCAATGATTGAGAAATCTGAATCCCTGCCCCCTGCTCCAATCCCTCAGCCACACATTTATCCTCCACCTCATCCTATTCCTATACTCACTGTCGTGTGGCACAGGCAGTAACCCCGAGATTACTACCTTTGTGGTCCTGCTTCTCAACTTCCTTCCTAACTCCCTATAGTCTGTTTTCAGGACCTCCTCTCTTTTCCTGCCTATGCCGTTGGTACCACTATCTACCACGACCTCTGGCTGTTCAGAATACCGTGGACGTGATCAGAAACATTCTGGACCCTGGCACCTGGGAGGAAAACTACCATCTGAGTTTCTTTCCTGCATCCACAGAATCGCCTGTCTGACCCCCTAACTATAGACTCCCCTATCACTGCTGTCACCCTCTTCCTTTCCCTACCCTTCTGGGGTACATTCTAGCATCTGACTCTTGCCCTTCCCTCTCCTGACTGTTACCCACTTATCCGTCTCTCCACAACCCGGAGTGACTACCTGCCTGTAGCTCCTCTCTATCACCTCCTCGCTCTCCCTGACCAGACGAAGGTCATCGAGCTGCATCTCCATTTCCCTAATGTGGTCCCTAAGGAGCTGCAGCTCAACGCACCTGGTGCAGATGTGGCCGTCCGGGAGGCTGGGAGTCTCCAGGACCTCCCGCATCTGACACCGAGCACAGATCACCGGCCTCACACGCATTCTCCCTGTCTGTATTCTACACCCGCAACCTACCTTGTCTCAACCCATTATTGCCGAAGCCCTGTTAAGCCATAGCCCTCCTACTCTGTCTGTCTCTACTCGAGCACCCACTCTGTAAAGCTGTCTCCTTTTAAACTCTTCTCGCTGTTCTAACTGGCTGATGTCCACGTGTTTGCACAGTCGTGCCTCGATCAAACGGCTGAAGAAATAATCGTCTCCTTTTAAACTCTTCTCCTGCGCAGTAGCCCCCTGCCCCCACACCGAATGGTGATGCAGCCAGTTAGGATGCTCTCCACGGTAGAAATTTGGAAGTGTTTTTGAAGACATACCAAATCTTCTCAAACTTTTAATGAAATATAGCCGCTGTCTTAAATCCCCATGCACTCTACTTTCCACCCCCACAGCCGGTAGTGCATTGCATGCACCAATTACCAGCTGTATAAAGCACCTGCCCCACACAACTGCTTTAAAACTGAAATCATCGAGGCAGGCAAGTGAGTGTTCAGTGATATCATCCAGCCTCTCGCTCGCTGGCCCTGGGGGAGTGACAATCTCTTTCTCCTTATCGCTTGCTGCCCATGGGGGAGGGTCCTTGTGTTTGAATGGTCCCTCTCTCTCCCCTATTTCTCCCTTCCTCTCCCTCCTCCCTCGATTTGTCGATTAGTGGACTTTAATTCACTCTTATGATTGTGTTCTAGTTACATATGAACTTAAGAAATAGGAACTTTTTGATGGAAATTACATTATAGTTTTCATAGTAGGCATTATTATTCTTTTATTTAACTATATTTACAGTTTTGGGGGTTGAATGCTTTCTTTTTTTTACATAATGTAGTGGTTGGCCTGGAGGTTCCTAGTGGGAGGGAGGGGAGGAGACTAACGTTATATGATTTTATTCTGGGTGCTTTTTCCTTATTGTTATGAATTATACTTTTGTTATGTTTATTTTGCACTGTATTAATTCTCATTTTGCTGTTGGGTTTTTTTTCTTTGTAGTTGGTTTGTAGAAATGCATAAAAATATCAATAAAAAAAAGAAATAGGAGCGGGAGTAGGCCATTCAGCCCATCGAGTCTGCCCCGCCATTCAATAAGATCGTGGCTGATCTGTCTGTAAACTCAGCTCCATCTACCTGCCTTTTCCCCATAACTCTTAATTCCTTTACTATATAAAAACCTATTTAAGTGTTTCTTAAATATATTTAGTCAGGAAGCCTCAACTGCTTCCCTGGGCAGAGAATTCCACAGACTCACCACTCTCTGGGAAAAACAGTTTCTCCTTATCTCCATCCTAAATCTTCTCCCCTGAATCTTGAGGCAATGTCCCCCAGTTCTAGTCTCACCTACCAATGGAAACAACTTTCCTACTTCTATCTTATCTATCCCTTTCAAAATGTTGTAAGTTTTTATAAGATCCCCTCTCATTCTTCTAAATTCCAGAGAGCATAGTCCCAGACAACTCAATCTCTCCTCATAGGTTAACCCCTTCAGCTCTGGAATCAACCTGGTGAACCTCCTCTGCACTGCCTCCAAAGCTAGTATATCCTTCCTCAAGTATGGAGACCAGAACTGCGCACAGTACTCCAGGTGCAGCCTCACCAGTACCCTGTATAGTTGCAGCATGACCTCCCTGCTCTTGAATTCAATCCCTCTAGCAATGAAGGCCAACATTCCGTTGCCTTCTTAATAACCTGTTGTACCTGCAAGCCAACTTTTTGCAATTCATGCACAAGCACTCCCAAGTCCCTCTGCACAGCAGCATGCTACAATTTTTCACCATTTAAATAATAATCTGCTCTTCTATTATTCCTTCCAAAGTGGATGATCTCACATTTACCAATGTTGTATTCCATCTGCCAGACCTTGGCCCACTCACTTAACCTATCTATATCCCCCTGCAGACTCTCCACATCCTCTGTACAATTTGCTTTTCCACTCAGTTTAGTGTCATCAGCAAATTTTGCTACACTACACTCAGTCCCCTCTTCCAAATCATTAATGTAAATGGTAGACCTGCGGGCCCAGCACCGACCCCTGTGGCACCCCACTCACCACTGACTGCCAACCAGAGAAACACCCATTTATACCAGCTCTCTGCCTTCTATCGGTTAACCAATCCACTGCCCATGCCAATACACTTCCTCCGACTCCATGCATCCGTATCTTATTTATAAGTCTCTTGTGCAGGACCTTATCAAACGCCTTCTGGAAATCCAAGTATACGACATCCACTGTTCCCCTCTATCCACTGCACTCACTATGTCCTCAAAGAACTCCAGTAAGTTTGTCAAACAGGACCTGCCCTCTCTGAATCCACACTGTGTCTGTCTAATGGAACCACTCCTTTCTAAATGTTTCACTATTTCTTCCTTAATGACAGCTTCAAGCATTTTCCCGACTACAGATGTTAAGCTAACTGGCCTATAGTTGCCCATCTTTTGCCTACATCCTTTTTTATAAAGTGGTATGACATTTGCTGTCTTCCAGTCCACCAGGACCTGCCCAGAGTCTAGAGAGTTTTGGTGAATGATTACCAACACATCTACTATAACCTCCACCAATTCCTTCAGCACCCTGGGATGCATCCCATCAGGACCAGGGGACTTATCTACCTTCAGGCCCTCTAGTTTGCTCATCACTATCTCTTTAGTGACAGTGATTTTATCAAGATCCTCACCTCCCATTTTGTCCCTAACATCCTTCTTTGGCCTATTAGATGTGTCCTCCACCATGAAGATCGACACAAAATAGTCGTTCAATGCCTCAGCCATTTCCTTATCACCCAATATCAATATCCCCTTCTCATCTTTCAAGGGACGAGTTTTTTCCTGGTCTCCTTTTTTACTGTTAGTTTGAGTGATTTTGGATTGGGCTAGCCTGCAGATAATGAGCGGTGAGCTGAACGGAATATGCTTTTTGATTATGTGTTTTATATCCTGCGTTTTGCCCTTTTTTGCATGTTTTTTTGAGCCTGAGGGTAGAGGGTGTTTGATGTTTTCTTTGAATGGGTTCCACAGTGTTTCTTTGTTTCATGACTGTCTGTGGGAAGCTGAGTCTCAGGGTTGTATACTGCACAGTACATACTTTGATAATAAATGTACTTGGAATCCTGAACCCTCTCACTTTAAAGCTATACCCCCCAGTATTCCAAATTTCCACCCTTTCGACGCCACTCATGATTTAAGAAAGAAAGGAAACTAAGATTTACTTATCACTTATGCATCGGAACACAGAGCGAAACATGACACTTGCATGACCAGTGCAGTCCAAATATGTGCTGGGGGCAGCCAGCAAACAATGCCACACTTCCAACGCCAACATATCGTTTACTATCGTTAACCTGTACGTCTTTGTAACGTGGGAGGAAACCGGAGCACCTGGAGGAAAGCCACACGGTCACAGGAGGAACAAACACACAGACAGCGGTGGGAATCGAAATCTTAATTCTACAGCTGGCTTACTCAGCCTAACCCATATGCCTTGAGAGGCAACTGAAGCACCAGGCATTCTTCTGACATTTGTCAAATTCCTCTGGTATCTCATTCTCTGCAATGGACTCCAGCAATTGCGGTCTCCTCGACTCATGGAGTACCACAGCACAGAAACAGGCCCATCTAGTCTGAGACAGAATGTTATTCTGCTCTGAGCGTCATAGGAAGTCATTCCTACCTGTGGCCATCAAACTTTACAACCAACTCCTCCCTCGGAGTGTCAGAAACCCTGAGCCAATAGGCTGGTACTGGACTTATTTCCACTTGGCATAATTAACTTATTATTATTTAATTCTTTATGGTTTTATATTGCTATATTTCTACACTATTCTTGGTTGGTGCGACTGTAACAAAACCCAATTTCCCTCAGGATCAATAAAGTATGTCTGTCTGTCTGTCTGTCTTCTCTGTACCCAATTTAATTTTGTACGCCTCTGTAAGATCTCCTCACATCCCCTCCAGGGTATAAATTCCTAAGCTATTCAACCTATCCCTGAAACTCAGGGCCTCAAGTCCCAGCAACATAGTTGTAAATGTTCTCTGCACTCATTTAGGCTTATTGATATCTTTCCTGTACATAGGAGATCAGAGCTTACACAAGCTTGGGCCCCTCACTCACTCAGTATGGCTGACCATATCCTCAGGCCATCACCCTTGTAGTAGTAACCCTCCAGGTCCACCACGCCGCGGAGACACAGCGACTGGTAGGTTATGGCCAAGAACTCCTGTTGCGACAGCAAGAGGCGTCCCTTGGTTCCGATGGCGAGCAACTTCAGAGAAAGTTAGAGAGCAGAAAGGGGGTGGTGAAAGTTTCTGGGATGCGCCCATTTGGGGTTGGAGGTGGGCAGAGGTCCCTCCAACCCAATATAGAGAAAACCCAAAGAGCCAGCTCTGCTGCTGGCCTCAGGCCAACAGTCTCTGACCCAACTACACTCTCCATGACCTCAACGTCACAAACACTGGATCTATCCATAACTCCACAACCACCCCCCCCCCCCCAAGACAAGGAGTGATTCCTTCAGACTGTGGATAGTGGGGAACCTGTGGAATTTATTACCATGGAGGGCTGTGGAGGCCAAGTCATTGGGTATATTTAAGGCAGAGGCTGATAGGTTCTTGATTGGGAGGGGAGAATGGGATTGAAAAAAATCAGCCAGGATTGAAAGGCGGAGCAGAGATTCAATGGGCTGAATGGCCTAATGCTTTCCTATATTTTATAGTCTATGGTCATATGTGACAATAATAAACCTGTATACTAATTTTGTATTCTTATTGGATTATTATTGTCTCTTGCATACTGTTCATACAGATCAGATTATTACACAGAGAACTGCGGGGTGGGGAGGGTAGGATAAGGAGTACAGCACATGGACCAGAGTTATGTGGCAGACTCACCTTGCTAATGACCCATCCTTCACCGATCAGGTCCTGCCTGGCCTATGTTGATCTGCATTGTGTACTTTGTGTGCGGGAGTAGGAGCTGAAAGACGAGAACACACCAGTGACAACAAGGCAAGGGTTAAGATAATGATGACCAGGCAAGGATAGTTTCCAGACAGCGTGCAGTTAACCCAAGCAAGCATGGGCTTTGGAAAGCATAGCTTCCCTTTGTAGAGCAGCGGACCACAGCCTTTTTGTGTACTGAGACAAATGTGCAAATGAGTGACAGCTATTGGTCAGTTACTTCACTAATTCTAAACTATTATTCGCCTTTAATGTGGAGATTCTTTACTACTTACTGTCCATTAGGCCACTGGCATTTAGAGCAACAATGAAGGTTGTCCATCTCTGGTGGCGCTCAGGGCTTCCTGAATGATGTCAGTAGCTTCCACCCGGTTTTCAAGTGCCTAGGGGAGACTCAGAAATAACATCACTCAGATGTAGAAGGATTCTTCGTTGCTGCTTCCATAAACAGTTTCGTTTTACCGGTCAGGGTGGGCCACTCTTGGTCTGGCCTCTACCCTTTGACCTGTTTGGAATGGGTGACCCTACCAAGACCCAAAGCACAATGTCCTGACTCCAGCCAGCTTAGCTCTCCTGATCACTGAGGCACGCAAACCTCCAAACCCAACGCCAAGGTTGTGGTCCCCTTGGAGGAACATGGAGATTCTATTGGCTATTAATATGTGTATTGTCAAAGTTCAAAGCAAATTCATTATCAAAGTACCTACAAGTCACCATATACAATCCCAAGGTTTGTTTTCTTGTGGGCATACTCAGTAAATCCAAGGACCAGTGAAAGATCGCACCCCACAGCACAAGCAAGCAACGTGCAAAAGACAACAAACTGCAAATACAAAAAGAAAGAAATAATAACAATTAATAAATAAGCAATAAATATAGAGAACGCGAGAAGAAGAGTCCTTGAAAATGAGTCCATAGGTTCTGGGCACATGGATGGTAAAGTGAAGTTGATTGAAGTTATCCCCTTTGGTTTAAAAGCCTGATAGCTGAGTGGCAAAAACTGTTCCTGAACCTAGTGGTGTGAGTCCTGAGGCTCCTGTACCTTGGTGATTGTTCACACAAATAAGGATTTTGAACATACATAAAGTACCAATTGGTCAGTGTTTGTATCTAACCAGCCAATTCTTGTAAAAATGATGTTTCTTAGTGGCAGTAGAATAAGATTGAGAGGGCTAATAAATCTGCTATGTTTGAATGGCAGAGCAGACTCGATGGGCTGAATAGGCTAATTCTGCTCCTATGTCTTATGAAGTTATGTGTTCAGACTTTAGAACAATGTGGTGACGGGGCCATGCTGTTCTCCTTGTTTCTTAAGTATGGTTAAGAAACAAGCTTTCAGAGTCCAGTTAATTAGAGACAACAATGGAACACTGATCAGACAAGGAGAAAGGACAAAGAGAAAGAGAAGGCCCTGTTTACTGCATCGTTATCGGCAGACCTCAGTCACCAAGGATTGCTAATAACATCTCCTCCAGGCTGACCATCCAGGTGTACTGTACGGCTAGGCCAGGAGTTCCCAACCTTTTTAATGCTCTGGACCCCTACCATTCACCGAGGGGTCCCTGGACCCACAGGTTGGGAACCCCAGCCTCTAGGTCAAGTGCTAATGTCCTGCTCTAAACACGTACATGTACCATCTAGTGAAAAAGGTGGGGGGGGGGGGATGGAATGAGCTGTGGAGAACTGTAACTCAGTCAGCTCCATCATGAGCACTGGCCTCCGTAGTATCCAGGACATCTTCAAGGAGCGATGCCTCAAAAAGGCGGTGTCCATCATTAAGGACTCTCAACACCCAGGTCATGCCCTCTTCTCATTGCTACCATCAGGAAGGAGGTTCAGGAGCCTGAAGACAAACACTCAACGATTCAGGAACAGCTTCTTCCCCTCTGCCATCCAATTTCTGAATGAAAATTACTGTATTTTGATGCCCTCACTACTGTATTTTTTTATTTCTATTTTTGCACTACTTATTTAATTTAATTGTTTTATATATGCCACGAAGTTAACAGATTTCATGACACATGCCAGTGTTATTGAACCTGATTCTGGTTCTAATTGTGCGGCTAAGCACAACTCCGAAGTTGCTGATGAAACCACAGTTGTTGGAGTCACAGGTGGGAATGAGTCAGCGTACAGGAGTGAGATAGCTTATCTGGTAGACACAACAATGTCTTGCTCAGTGTCAGTAAAATGATTGTTAACTTCAGGAAGAGGAAGGAGGACAAACGTACACTAGCTTACATTGTGCAAAATCATTGAGGAGAGAGTCAACAGCTTTAAATTCCTGGGAGTTAATAAATTGGGTAATCTGTCCCGGGCCAAGTATATAGATGCAATCACAATATGACAGTATCTTCACTTTCTTACAAGGTTAAGGAAGTTCAGCTTGTCACCAAACATTCTATCAAACAGTACAAATGTACTGACTGGTCTGGTCACTGATGGTCTGGTCTGGTCTTCATCATCATTCTGTGCCATGTAGTATGATGTGGTCTTTCCATAACCATGACTGTTCTCTGCAATTTTTTTTTACACAGATGGTTTGCCATTGCCTTCTGGGCAGTGTCTTTACAAGACGGGTGACCCCATCCATTATCAATACTCTTCAGAGATTGTCTGCCTGGTGTCAGTGGTCACATAACCAGGACTTGTGATATACACTGGCTGCTCATACGACCATCCACCACCTGCTCCCATGGCTTCACGTGACCCTGATCAGGGTGGCATGGGAGGGAGGGGCTAAGCAGGTGCTACACCTTGCTCAAGGGTGACCTACAGGCTAGCGGAGGGAAGGAGCACCTTACACCTCCTTTGGAGTGAGCCATATCTCCATCTCACCAACCATTGATGTTTAAAGGCAATTGGACAGGTATACGGATATAAAGGGCTTGGACTTCTTCCCCTCCACCATCGGATTTCTCAATGGACAATCAAACAACTGTGAACATTATTTTTGTGCCCTTTTTGCACAAATTGGTTAATTTAATGTTATAGGTCTACAGTACTGTGCAAATATATATACGGTAGCTAGGGTGCCCAAGACTTTTCCATACTCCTGTATTTGCCAACATGGAGCAAAGAGCGAGTTTGCAAATCTGGTGGGAGCAAAGGATGTTGGGAATGACGAGGGTGGAGCACCACAGGAGGGGTGCGTGACAGGTGGCAGAGAAGGAGTCCTGGGGCAGTGGTTAGCATGCATGCAGACACACCCAGCCCTGCAACATAAGCCGTGGTCATTTGATTCAAAACAATTGGTTTATTGATCTTCACAGAACATCTCTCCTGTACTTACCACTCCCTCCCCTCTCCCTCTCCCTTCCCCTTTTCCCAACCATGATTCCCCTTTCCCTGTCCCCTTCCCAATCTCCGTCCAAAATAGAGACCCGTATCTGATTCAGGTTTATCACCACTCACAAAAGTCATGAAATTTGAATTTTTTGTGGCAGCAGTACAGTGCAATGCACTGTTACACATGCAGTTCAACTCTTTGAGTGATTATGCAGAAAGTTTGAAGTTAATAACTCATCTCTCTCTACCTTAGGCCACAAACTTATCAATCACCCCTGATGTGGACACTTTCTGGAGGTCCAAGATCTGTATGCTCCACAACCACTGGACTAAGTGTGTAAATGTAGGAGGGGACCATGTTGAAAAATAAATGTGCTAGGTTTTCTAAAATTGACTCCTTCTACTTTAGGCCATGAACTTATCAATCACCCCTCGTGTGTATGTGTGTGTGTCTAAGGCTTTTACATAGCACTGTACATATGTAATTAAATTAAATAACAATACAACAAAATGATACAATTATAAATATATTATTGTAAATTGTAGTGTTTTATATATTGCACTGTACTGCAGGTGCAAATCAGATTTCACAACATATGTAAGTGATATTAAACCTGATTCTGACTCTGAAAGACCTGTCCCCATATATCCAGGCTGGCATGCACCAGTTGGGTTGGAGGCCATGTTTCTCTGTTGTATTACTCTCGGACTCCAGTACCTTGTATATTGGATGCACGGATGGCAGCTGCCTGATTGTGGCCACACAGAAAGTCTTGGCAACAAGGTGGGTGTTCAGGAGGTGGGAGATCAGACTGTGACATTGGAAGTCCGCGCTCTTCACCCACATCTTGGCCAGCAGCCAGTACAGCTCAGCGTCCAAGGGCAGGAAGATGTGATTGTGCACTCCTGGCGTCTGCTTCAACTGTAGGCAACAAGGAAGACCACTGTCCAAGCATTGACAAAGTTCAAAATAAATTTATTATCAACGTACATATATGTCACCATATACAACTCTGTGATTCACCTCCTTGTGGGGATAATCAATGAATCCACAATAGAATAGATGAAAGCCTGCACCAACTTGGACATTCAACCAGACTGCAAAAGACATAGCAAAGATGAGCGGGAAGCCAGAGGATTGGGAAACTTTTAAAGAGCAACAGAAAAAGGCAATATGGGGAGAAAAGATGAGGTATGAAGGTAAGCTAGCCAAGAATATAAAGGAGGATAGTAAAACCTTCTTTAGGTATGTGAAGAGGAAAAAATTAGTTAAGACCAAAGTTGAGCCCTTGAAGGCAGAAATGGGTGAATTTATTATGGGGAACAAGGAAATGGCAGATGAGCTGAACAGGTACTTTGGATCTGTCTTCACTAGGGAAGACACAGACAAGTTCCCAGATGTAATAGTGGCTAGAGGACCTAGGGTAATGGAGGAACTGAAGGAAATTCACATCAGGCAGAAAATGGTGTTGGGTAGACTGATGGGACTGAAGGCTGATAAATCCCCAGAGCCTGATAGTCAGCATCCCAGGATACTTAAGGAGGTGGCTCTAGAAATTGTGGACACGTTGGTAATCATTTTCCAATGTTCTATAGATTCAGGATCAGTTCCTGAGGATTGGAGGGTAGCTAATGTTATCCCACTTTTTAAGAAAGGAGGGAGAGAGAAAACAGGGAATTATAGACCAGTTAGCCTGACATCAGTGGTGGGGAAGATGCTGGAGTCAATTATAAAAGATGAAATAGCGGCACATTTGGATAGCAGTAACAGGATCGGTCCGAGTCAGCATGGATTTACAAAGGGGATATCATGCTTGATTAATCTTCTGAAATTTTTTGAGGATGTAATTATGAAATAATTATGAGCCCGTGGATGTAGTGTACCTGGACTTTCAGAAAGCCTTTGATAAAGTCCCAGATAGGAGATTAGTGGGCAAAATTAGAGCAAAATTATTGGGGGTAGGGTACTAACATGGGTAGAAAATTGGTTGGCAGACAGGAAACAAAGAGTAAGAATTAATGGGTCTCTTTCAGAATGGCAGACAGTGATTAGTGGGGTACCACAAGGATCGGTGCTGGGACCGCAGCTATTTACAATATACATTAATGATTTAGATGAAGGGATTAAAAGTAACATTAGCAAATTTGCAGATGACGTAAAGCTGGGTGGCAGTGTGAAATATGAGGAGGATGTTAGGAGAATGCAGGGTGACTTGGACAGTTTGGATGAGTGGGCAGATGCAGTTTAATGTGGATAAATGTGAGGTTATCCACTTTGGTGGCAAGAACAGGAAGGCAGATTACAATCTGAATGGTGTCAAGTTAGGAAAAGGGGAAGTACAACGAGATCTAGGTGTTCATCAGTCACTGAAAGTAAGCATGCAGGTACAGCAGGTAGTGAAGAAAGCTAATGGTAAGTTGGCCTTCATAACAAGGGGAGTTGAGTATAGGAGCAAAGAGGTCCTTCTGCAGTTGTACAGGGCCCTGGTGAGACCACACCTGGAGTATTGTATTCAGTTTTGGTCTTCAAATTTGAGGAAGGATATTCTTGCTGTTGAGGGAGTGCAGCGTAGGTTCACAAGGTTGATTCCCGGGATGGCGGGACTGTCATATGATTGGAGCGACTGGGCTTGTATACACTGGAATTTAGAAGGATGAGAGGGGATCTGATTGAAACATATAAGATTATTAAGGGATTGGACACGCTAGAGGCAGGAAACATGTTCCCGATGTTGGGGGAGTCCAGAACCAGAGGCCACAGTTTAAGAATAAGGGGTAGGCCATTTAGAACGGAGTTGAGGAAAAACTTTTTCACCCAGAGAGCTGTGGATCTGTGGAATGCTGTGCCTCAGAAGGCAGTGGAGGCCAATTCTCTGGATGCTTTCAAGAAAGAGTTAGATCGAGCTCTTAAAGATAGCGGAGTCAAGGGATATGGCGAGAAGGCAGGAATGGGATACTGATTGTGGATGATCAGTCATGATCACATTGAATAGCGGTGCTGGCTTGAAGGGCTGAATGGCCTACTCCTGCACCTATTGTCTATTGACACAAACTATGTAAATACAAAAGAAGAAATAATAATAATAAATAAATAGGCAATAAATATCATGAACCTGAGATGAAGGGTCCCTGAAAATGAGTCCATTGGTTGTGGGAACATTTCAGTGATGGGGCAAGTGAAATTGAGTGAAGTTATCCACTTTGGTTCAAGAACCCGATTGTTGAGGGGTAATAACTGTTCTGAACCTGGTGGTATGAGTCCTGAGGCTCTTGTACCTCCTTCCCGATGGCAGCAGTGAGAAGCAAACATATCTTGGGTGGTGGGGCTCCCTGATGATGGACACTGCTTTCCTACGGTGACACATCATGAAGATGTACTTGATGATGGGGAGGGCTGTACCCTGATGTACTGGACCGTAGCCACTATTTTTTGTAGGATTTCTCATTCAAGGTTATTGGTGTTTCAATACCAGGCACTGATTCAGCCAGTCAATATGCTCTCCACTACACATCTGTAGAAGTTTGCCGAAGCTTTAGATGTGTTGCCGAATCTTCACAAACTCCTCAGGAAGTAGAGGCACTGCCAAGGCTTTTTTGATGTAATCACCTTCCATGCAAGAAAACTTCCTAAAGGAACTCACAGAAGAATTTTTAACCAAAAAAACACCGAAACTGGCACTAAGTTTTACACAGAAAAGTTTAATCCTCTTAACTTATGAGGAATAAGCTTCTCTGTGTTAAACTTAGTGTCAATTTTAAGTGTCCCAAACTCAGAGTTCCCCAAGTTATTGCAACTGCACAAACTTCTGGCTGGATTCCCACATAGAACTGCCCAGGACAGGCTCCTTGTCGGGGAGAGTAATGTCTGAGTGATGTTTTATCTCTATAGTTTGAATAAGTATTCTCGTTTGCTTAAATAATTAATAACAGTTTATATGTAAAAATACGTGAATTGCATACGTCATTGTGTTACTATATGATACTTACGTGGCTTGCTTAAAATAAACTCGAAGTTAGAGCCGCATTTCGGACCCCCATGTCTTCCTTTGTATTAGTTTAATGGTTTGAAGTTACAAACATAGCCACGGTGAAGAGGGGAATCACCAGGACACTGCCGGAATAGAGGGCATGAGGATAGGGCTTTTCTCTTTGGAGCGACAGAGAGTGAGACGTGACTTGATGGAGGTGTACAAGATGATACGAGGCATTGATAGAGTGAACAGCCAGAGACATTTTCCCGGGGGGAGGGGATGGCTAATCTGGGGGGTGGGGGGGAGGGAGGGCATAATTTTAAAGTGATTGGAGGCAAGTATAGGGGGAATGGCAGAGGTACATTCTTTACAGAAAGTGTGGTGGGTGCACTGCCAGGAATGGTGGTAGAGGCAGACACATTAGGGACATTTAAATGACTCTTAGATAGGCACAGGGATGGTAGAAAAATGGAGGGCCATGCAGGAGGGAGGGAAGCACCAAGTTGATCTTGGTTGGTATAACATTGTGGGCCAGTGCTCCTTATTGCACTCTTCTGCTCTATGTTCTGTGTTGTATCAAATAAAGTTAACATCTTCTAATTAAACTAATCTCATCAGCCCGCACATGGCCCATATCTCTCCATTCTGTGCATGTTATTTGGAAGAGTGCAGGGAAGTTTTACCAAGATATTGCCTGTACTCAGGGGCCCGAGTTACACGGGGAGGTTGTGTAGACTGGGGCATTATTCCCTGGAATGTAGGAGACTGAGGAGTAACCTGAGATATTTAAGGTCAGGGGCATAGACAGGGTGAAAGGACATAGTTTTTTTCCCGGGAGGGGTGCCAAAAGCAGAAGGTGTTAACCAGGGGTCTGTATACTGGGGATGGGGTGGATGTGCTGCACAGGGCAGTACCATGCAATAGGTTTTAAAGTCAGTTCACTGATCCCGTCCACCTGTCCATTCTGTGACTGGGAGGAGTCAGTGTACCATGTTTATGTGGAGCGTGAGAGGTTGCAGCCCCTGTTTGAATATTTGAAGGGGCAGCTCCTCAGGTTTTGGTTACACATCAGCACCGCACTCCTGATTTATAGGCATCCAGGACGGGGGTTGGGGGAGGGGCACAGGTTGCTCGGAGGGTCTGCTGGCCAAGTTGGCCGTTCACGGGTCCAGGTAGCGGTGGACAGTCGGGGGCTCTGCATGGGATGACTGCCTGCCCTCTTCCGGAGGTACGCCCATCCACAACTGTCCTTGGTGATGGAGTGTGCAGTCACCATGGGAACAGTGGGAGGTTTCCAGGAACAGTGAGCCACCCCCAGGGAATTGACTGATTTATGGACAGTAATAATTATATTTCAATTTGAATTTGTTTACTGTCTTGTAAATACTTGATGTTTGTATTTTGTGTATTTTTGTGAAAATTAACTTCTGTAGTTTTGTTAAAAAGGGTGCTGGCTAGATTAGAGGGTACGAGCTCTCAGCAGAGGTTATGACAAACTTGGGTTGATTGCTCTGGAGAGGAAGAAGCTGGGGGGATCTGCATTTGAGGTGAGAGCCAGTGGGTTCAAAGGAGGTGTACGAGCAAGGAATTTTACACAGAAAATGCAGCCTGGGTTGGTGCTGGAGGCAAATACAATGGAAGCGTTTAAGAGGCTCCTAAAAGAACGTGCTGAGAATGGAGGAATGATGTAGATAGAATGGATTAATTTAGTTACACCAGAAAATCTGCAGATGCTGGAAATCCAAAGCAACACAAACAAACTGCTGGAGGAACTCAGTAGGCAGCATCTACAGAAATGAATAAACAGTCGATATTTTGGGCCGAGGCTCTTCATCAGGAGTGAAAAGGAAGGGCGAAGACAACAGAATAAAAGGGTGGGGAGGGGAAAGAGGATAGCCAGAAGGTGAGAGGTGAAGACAGGTGGGTGGGAAAGGTCAAGTGCTGGAGAGGAAGGAATCTGATAGGAGAGGAGAGTGGACCATAGGAGAAAGGGAAGGAGGAGGAAATCCAGGGGAAAATGATAGGCGGATGAGAAGAGGTAAGGGGCCAGAGTGGGGAACAGAAGAGAGGAGGGGAAAGAGAAAACAATTTTACCAGAAGGAGAAATCGATGTTCATGCCATCAGGTTGGAGGCTACCCAGACAGAATATAAGGTGGTGCTCCTCCACCCTGAGGGTGGCCTCATCTTGACACAAGAGGAGGTCATAACCTGATGTGTCATTATGGGAATGGTAATCAGAATTAAAATGTTTGGCTAACGGGAAGTTCCGCTTTTGGCAGATGGAGCGAAGGTGCTCACCAAAGCAGTGCCCCAATTTACAGCTCTCTCCCATGGATAGCGAAGGGCAACATGCGGTTCCCTTGGTCCAGGTGAAGGAGACAGATGGGCGCCGCCAGGCACTGCTGTTCCCCATTGATGATGTTAGCATCAAGGCCATCCAGCACCTTGAAGTCAACGATGAAGATCTTGCTATCCTGATTCAAACCTTGACCAATAACACACTCGGGTAACACCCAACCTCTGTCCATTGAGGGATGGGGACCATTCATCCCCTTTATTCTTGGCCTGTCCTTCATAGAGACATATATCATGAAAGTAAGCTCTACAGCCCATCCAGTCTACGTTGACCAAGAAGCTCATCAGGTCTATATTAACCAAGGAGCCCATCTGGTCCACGTTGACCAAGGACCCCATCTGGTCCATATTAACCAAGGAGCCCATCTGGTCCACGCTGACCAAGGACCCCATCTGGTCCACGTTGACCAAGGAGCCCATCTGGTCCACGCTGACCAAGGAGCCCATCTGCTCTACGTTGTCCAAGGAGCCCATCTGCTCCACGTTGACCAAGGGGCCCATCTGCTCCACGTTGACCAAGGAGCCCATCTGGTCCACGCTGACCAAGGAGCCCATCTGCTCCACGTTGACCAAGGAGCGCATCTGCTCCACGTTGACCAAGGAGCCCATCTGGTCCACGCTGACCAAGGAGCCCATCTGGTCCATGCTGACCAAGGACCCCATCTGGTCCACGCTGACCAAGGAGCCCATCTGGTCCACGTGGACCAAGGAGCCCATCTGCTCCACGTTGACCAAGGAGCCCATCTGGTCCACTTTGACCAAGGAGCCCATCTGCTCCACGTTGACCAAGGAGCCCATCTGGTCCACGCTGACCAAGGAGCCCATCTGCTCCACGTTGACCAAGGAGCCCATCTGGTCCACGCTGACCAAGGAGCCCATCTGCTCCACGTTGACCAAGGAGCGCATCTGCTCCACGTTGACCAAGGAGCGCATCTGCTCCACGTTGACCAAGGAGCCCATCTGCTCCACATTGACAAAGGAGCCCATCTGCTCCACGTTAACCAAGGAGCCCATCTGGTCCACATTGACCTAGGAGACCATCTGGTCCACATTGACCAAGGACCCCATCTGGTCCACGCTGACCAAGGAGCCCATCTGGTCCACGTGGACCAAGGATCCCATCTGCTCCACGTTGACCAAGGAGCCCATCTGGTCCACTTTGACCAAGGAGCCCATCTGGTCCACGTTGACCAAGGAGCCCATCTGGTCCACATTGACCAAGGAGCCCATCTGCTCCACGCTGACCAAGGAGCCCATCTGGTCCATGCTGACCAAGGACCCCATCTGGTCCACATTGACCAAGGAGCCCATCTGCTCCACGCTGACCAAGGAGCCCATCTGGTCCACGCTGACCAAGGAGCCCATCTGCTCTACATTGACCAAGGAGACCATCTGGTCCACGTTGACCTAGGAGACCATCTGGTCCACGTTGACAAAGGAGCCCATCTGGTCCACGTTGACCTAGGAAACCATCTGGTCCACATTGACAAAGGAGCCCATCTGGTCCACGTTGACATAGGAGACCATCTGGTCCACGCTGACCAAGGAGCCCATCTGCTCCACGTTGACCAAGGAGCCCATCTGCTCCACGTTGACCAAGGAGCCCATCTGGTCCACGCTGACCAAGGAGCCCATCTGGTCCACGCTGACCAAGGAGCCCATCTGCTCCACGTTGACCAAGGAGCCCATCTGGTCCACGCTGACCAAGGAGCCCATCTGGTCCACGCTGACCAAGGAGCCCATCTGGTCCACGTTGACCAAGGAGCCCATCTGGTCCACGCTGACCAAGGAGCCCATCTGCTCCACGCTGACCAAGGAGCCCATCTGGTCCACGCTGACCAAGGAGCCCATCTGGTCTACGTTGACCAAGGAGCCCATCTGCTCCATGTTGACCAAGGAGCCCATCTGCTCCACGTTGACCAAGGAGCCCATCTGCTCTACGTTGACCAAGGAGCCCATCTGGTCCACGTTGACCAAGGAGCCCATCTGCTCCACATTGACCAAGGAGACCATCTGGTCCACGCTGACCAAGGACCCCATCTGGTCCACGCTGACCAAGGAGCCCATCTGGTCCACGTTGACCTAGGAAACCATCTGGTCCACATTGACAAAGGAGCCCATCTGGTCCACGTTGACATAGGAGACCATCTGGTCCACGCTGACCAAGGAGCCCATCTGCTCCACGTTGACCAAGGACCCCATCTGGTCCACGTTGACCAAGGAGCCCATCTGGTCCACGTGGACCAAGGAGACCACTGGGTCCATGTTGATCAAGGAGCCCACCTAAGTTGGTTATGCTTGGCCCATAAACCTCTTAAATGTTTTCCTATCCATGTACCTGTTCATGTGTCTTTTAAATTGTTATTAAACCTTCCTCAGTCACTTCACCCAGCAGCTTGTTCCACAAATCCACTTTGCTCTGATTTTCCCAATCTACCTGCATATTGAAATCTTCAGTGATGATTGTAACATTCCCCTTATAACAAGCATATTGTATCCCCCACTGTAATTTGTAGCCTTCATCCTTGCTACTGTTTGGAGGTCTGAATAACTCCCATCAGGGTCTTTTTACCCTTGCAGTTTCTTAACTCGACCCACAATGGTTCTATATCTTCCCATCCAATGTCACCTCTTTCTAAGGATTTAATTTCACTTTTTACCGACGGAACTGCCCCCACCCCCTCTGCCTACCTGCCTGTAATTTCAATACTGTGTCTCTGAATTACCTTCACCTCCTGTTGGGCGTGGAGCTGCCCAGGGAGTTCAGCACCATGGCGTCCGTCACAGGCAAACTGTCTGGGATCTTACTGCACTTCCGAATCATCACTGGGTTGCAGCCGTTCAGGAACTGGTACCCAAAGAACCAGTCCTCCTTCCAGTGGTCCCTCATGTATACTGCCGGAGAAAAGTACTCTGGATAAGGTCAAAGACTCAGGCGAGTAAACAGGGAGCCATCTTTTACCAAGTCAAGAAGTGTCCAATACCAGACTGCGTGTACTGAAGGTGAGAGGGGGTAGGTTCAAAGGGGATTTGAGCAGTAGGTTTTTCACTCAGAGAGTGGTTGTCGCCTGATACAGTTTTGCCCATTACGCCGCTGGCGGTAAGGGAAGTAATGAAGGTCCTCCATTACCACCAGTGTTCAGGGCTTCCTTCATCATGTCAGCGGCTTCCTCGTGGTTTTCACTACCGTCACTCATGCAAGCCCCGGGTGGAGACTCAGAAATACCGTCACACTCAGATGTAGAGGGATTCTTCGTTACTGCTTCTGTCAATGTTTTGTTTGACCAGTCGGGCTTGTTGGCCCTAACCTGAATACCCAAACCTGGAGGACTGGAGGACCACTCTTAGTCTGGCCTCTACCCTTTGACCTGTTTGTCATGGGTGACCCTACCAAGAGCCAAAGCACAAAGCCCTGACTCCAGCCAGCATGGCTCTCCAAACCCTACGACAAGGTTGAGGTCCCCTTGGAGGGCCTGGTATGGTGGTAGAGACAAATGCAGTAGATGCTTTTAAGAGCCATTTGGATAGGCACACTGACGTGAGGAAGATGGAGGGATATGGACATGGTGTACATAGGAGAAATTTGCTTTCATGGCAGTTTTTGATTTACTCTTTAGCTGCTTCGGCGTAACATTGTAGGCCGAAAGGCCTTTCTGTGTTCTATCTGAAAGCACTGAGTTCCATCTGGAAAAAGTTCTGTCTACCTGGGCCTTGGCAGCTCCTGTGTCTGGTCAGTGCCCTGAGCTCCCAGGCCAGGGTCCTGAGCACTAAAAGCCGGGAGCTGGATTTCCTTCAGCACTGAAGGATATTCCCGGATCCAAGGCTCTGCCACTCCTGTCTCCTTCCACCAACGCCACACTGTGTGCCGGGGAGTCCATCTCGCAGTCCTCAGCATTGAGATAGGCCTGTGGGGTCTTACTGACCGCTGGGTCTTGTCCAACAATCTACTTTCTTGATTTCACAATCTACCCCATTCAGGTCCTGCATCTTATTGTTTACCTGCACTGCTGGTACACTCTATTCCCCCTCAGGGCACTGTGTAATGGTCCAGTCCGTGTGAACAGTATGATAGAAAAGCTTTTCACTCTATCACAATCCTGAGGCCCCCCCCTTGGGTGGGGGTCGACCATGGATGCTGCATTCCAGCTGTCTATATGATACACAGCCTGGGCAAAACGATACGGAGAGCGAGCTGTTGCCCGTGCCGCAAGCTCCCCCTCTCCACGCAGCTGAGGAACCCAAACAAACGGCAGAGACCGGTACAATTTGACACCAGCAGCGTCGCAGGAGTCGCCAGTCAGCGTTGAACTCAACGTAGGACTGCCTCTGGGACTCCAGCTCTGGATTTTTCCCTCAGGGCTTACTCCCGAAGCCCTCCCCACGAGTGGGTACAGCCACAAGGCAGCGGAGATTTGAGATCAGGTGTCCGCCTCCTAGATGGCTGTTGCCCATGGCTGACAAGCCCCATCCGCCTGAAGGAATTGGCTCCAGTGGCTCGCCTTTGTCAGTAGAAACGGTTCCACTGGACTTAGCAGCTAAGCCATGCGTCAAGGCCAGGAGCTGGACTTGGTTGTCAGATGCTGTTTGAGGGGCATTTAATAGTTACTAGGAACTTATCTCTACTACCTCCCTTGGCTATGACAACCTTAAGGAACGATATGGCAACACCACTCCCAATACCAACACCTCAGGTCCAGCATTCCCAAATGCTGCGTAGATTCCAAATGTGTTGATGGAAAAATTTCATCGGTACGTCCAGTTTGATATCTTCTTCACCACAATGGCCTTGGATGTCCCTTTCCTCATCAACAGAAGGGCTGCTGCCAGAAGACTGGGATAGATCCAGACCACGTGCAGGTGCGTATGTGCAGCTTGTGAAGCCCCCCCCCCCACTCCCACCCGGGTGCTCCAGTTCCCTCCCACATCATTGCCCCAGTGTAAATTACCCCACTCGTGAGTGGGCAAGGGGCAGAACAGGGGGAGGAGCAGAGCAGAGGGGAATGTGAGGAGAGTGAAATGGGATCGGTGTAAATAGGAGGTTGATGGATCGCACAGATGGGCTGAAGGGCCTCTCTCACTCTCTCTCTCCCCCCCCCCCCCCCTCCACCTTACCAGCAATAGGACTATCCACTGGCCAGAAAATATTGTCAAAATCCTCCAAGCAGCTCCAGGACTGTCTGAACATATTCACAAAACGCTTCAGGCACAGGCCTTAAAGCTGAGGGAAAAAAATACAGGCATCAGCCGAAAAATAACTGAGCCTCAGGGCTCTTTGACTCTCCCACAAAACGGCCAGTAATTAATGGTGCTCGGAGTCTTGGGCAAATTACTTTCCCACGATGAATACTGGTTCCTACCCTAGAGTCAGAACCACATTTACAAGGACCAATGCCTCTCAAAATCTTGTAAACCTCTATTAGATCTTACCCCCACCCCAGCCTCTGCTGCTCCAGAGAAGAAAACCCAAGTTTATCCATCTTCTCATGACATCAGATGCCCTCAGATTCAGGCAGCATCCTGTAAAAACCTCTTCTGCACCCCCTCCAAAGCCTCAACATCCCTCCCGTAGTTGGGGCAGGAGGGTGAGCATTGGACGAAACAACTTTCAGCCATAGGGAATCCTCAGTGTCCAACCCAAGGGTAGGGAGTAAGAGATTTGGGGTTCAAGTCCAGCTGTTGCTGCAGCTGACCACACAAGTTGTAGGTTTGTAAAGAAGGTATCTGACATGCTTGCCTTTAACGGATGTGATATTGAGTCAAGAAATTATGCTACACACACAAAATACTGAAGGATCTCACCAAGTCAGGCAGCATCTATGGAAACTAACTCCATTATGGACACTAGCCTCCCCAGCATTCAGGACATCTTCAAGGACTGATGGCTCAAACAGGCAGCATTAAGGACCCCCATCACCCAGATCACACCTTGTTCTTGTTGTTACCATCAGGGAGGAGGTACAGAAGCCTGAAGACACACACTCAACGATTCTGGAACAGCTTCTTCCCCTCTGCCATCCGATTTCTGAATGGACATTGAAACCATGAACAGTACCTCACTGTTGTTTTAATTTCTGTTTTTGCATAACTAATTTAACTATTCAATATATATATGTATATATTTACTGTAATTCACAGGTTTTCTCTATCATTATATATTGCATTGTACTGCTGCCACAAAGTCAACAAATTTCAGGACATTTACTGGTGATATTAAACCTGATTCTGATTCCAAGTGTCGATGCTTCTGGCCAAGGCCCTTCTTTAGGATGGAAGGAGGGTCTCAGCCCAAAGTGAAATTATATTACACCTTTTTAAGGCTCCGCTTAGGACACATCCGGGGTATTGCATTTGGTTCTGATCATCCCATTACAGGAAAGATGTGATTCCTGTAATTCCAAATGTAATTCCAGTGACCACTTTGCTAGATACCTCCTGTACCTAAAAAATGACCACAGTGTGCATGCTCATGTGCATGTGCGTGTGTGTGCGTGAGATGCTTTTCTGCACACCACTGTTGTAACAAGTCGTTTCCTGAGTTACTGTCAACTTCCCGTCAGCTTGAACCAGCCTGGCCGTTCCCCTCTGACCGCTCCCATTAACAAACAGTTCTCACCCACAGAACTGCCCCTCACTAGAAGTTTTTAGTTTATCTTATCATTCTCTATAAACTCTAGAGACTGTTGTGTGTGAAAATCCCAGGAGGTGGGCAGTTTCCGAGACGCTCAAACCAACAATTCCACAGTAAAAGTAATTTGGACCACATTCCTCCCCCATTCTGATGTTTGGTCTGAACAACAACTGAATCTCTTGACCATATCAGCATGCTTTTAATGCTGCCAAGTGACTGGCTGATTAGATATTTGCACAGGTGAGCCTAATAAAGTGAGTGCTCATCAGTGATAAAGTATCTGATTGTGATTCTGACATTCTGAATTCTCAGCTTCGCCCCGACACCAATTCTGCTCCCAATGCCCATCATATGACATCGTTTCCCATGAAGAAAAACTGCATCGGATACAGCTGACTAATGATAAGCCCTCCTAGGACAACTTCGAATTGTTCCCCCATCAACCATGATCATTCCGGATAAGGGTGGCACCAGTGAACAATGTGACCAAGGGCGATGTCCTCCTGATGGTTCACAAAACTACTCCTCTAACTTCTTTTGAATGTGGCTCTGCTACCGCTGGAGCGACCTGGCGCTTCACTCTCTCCGAGGTTTGTCAGTGAAGTGTGTGGCCCCGAAGCCAAGGAGCCTGGAGATGGGGTGCAAGCCCACGATTGACTCCGTTTCACGCCAATCACCTCGAGAAAAGCGATAAGGAAGACTGAAATCATCAATGTGAGAGCAGATGCTCAGTGTCACCTGTCAGCCTCTTGCCCACTCACTACTGCCGGAGGAAGGTGTCTGCACTGGATGGCCTCTCTGTCTCTCTCATTGCTGCTCCTGGAGAATGGTCCCTACGTTCAAATGGTCTTTTGCTCGATGGTACCGGAGTTCTGGGTCTCGGGAGAGGTCTCACTGACACAGATTGTGCTTTGGGCTCTGTAGTTCATGTTTGATGTGTTCCTGGTTTCTGGTTGCTCTTTAATTTTGTGCAATTTTGATTGGGGAAGCCTGCAGATAGCAAACAACACAGCGCTAGATTGAACCCACCTGAGTACGCCTGGACTCTTCTGACTTTGTGTTTTATACTCTGTGCTGTTCACTCATTTTGCTTGCCATTTGCATGATTTGTTTTTGCACGCTGGGGTGGAGGGTGGTTGATGTTTTTCCTTCAACAGCTTCTACGGTGTTTCTTTGTTTCGTGGCTGTCTGTGGGAGGACAAATCTCAGGGGTGTACACTGCTTACATACTTTGATAATAAATGTACTTTGAATCCTTCACTGCATTGGTCTTCTTCAGCTGAGAGACGCTTCGGAAAGCCCTGAACCTTGTCTCCAAGTCCTTGAAGACACAAGAGGTTCTGCAGATCCTGGAAATATTGGGCAACACACACAAAAAGCAGGTCGAGCAGCATCTGTAGAGGGGAATAAATGGCCGTTGTTTCAGGCCGAGATCTTTCATCAGGACTGGAAAGGAAGGGGGCAGAAACCAGAATAAGGTGAGAGTAGGACATGCAGCACATGCTAGCAGGTGAGACCAGGTGAGGTAGAGAAGGTGGGCAGGTGAGGGACGGGGAAACGACGTGTGAAGTAGGACGTGAAAGGTGGAAAAGGCAAAGGGCTAATGAAGACATGAAAAGAAGACGCCATTCCTCTCCAGTCCTGTTGAAGGATCTCAGCCCAAACCCCTTTATAGACGCTGCCTGACCTGCTGAGTTCTGTTGCCTCTTGGGTCCTTTGGTTCCACAAAACTCAGCCCTCCTTGCCCAGTCCCCACCCCTCAGACCCCTCCTACTGGCTCCCAACTCCGACTGCCCCAGTCACTGAGGTCCCCAGATCCATCCCAACCGACCCCAAGCCCAGACTCAGCGACTCACCTAAACGGACCCCATCCCCGTCGCTAGCCCCAGGTCAGGAATCTCTGCCATCCTGACCACCCGATGTCATGGAATTACCTGTGCAAACGCTGCCTCTCCGGCAGGTCCTCCTGGCAATGGTTGTGAAAGATGGCCAACTTGTCATCGCAGAACTTCTTAGCTGTGGTGGAAAAGTCATGGAATTAGAGGGGCTCAAGTGGCTTGAGAGTCAGGAGGGAATCAAATGGTTTCTACATAGAACAAAGGAATCTGCGGGAATATCGGAATGGGATCGGATTGGACACTTTGTATAGAGGACAGTAGATACCCTATGAGTGAGGGACGAACTACAATTAGAGGGCATCCTCTATAAAGCTTAGAGTTATAGAACACTACAGCACAGAAACAGGCCCTTTGGTCCATCTAATCCATACTGAACCATTAATCCGCCTGGTCCCATCAACCTGCATCCAGGCCATAACCCTCCACACCCCAACCATCCATGTACCTATCCAAATTTCTCTTAAATGTTGAAATCGAGATCGCATCCACCTCTGGCTGAGGCAGCTCATTCCACACTCTCACCACCCTTTGAGTGATGAAAGTTTTCCCTCAAACATTTCACCTTTCACCCTTAACCCATAACCTCTAGTTGCAGTCCCACCCAACCTCAGTAGAAAAAACCTGCTTGTAATTACCCCATCTGTACCCCTCATTATTTTGTATACCTCTATCAAATTTCCTCTCAATCTTCTATGTTCTAGAGAATGAAGTCCTCACAAATTCAATCTTTCCTTTTAACTCAGGTCCTGCAGTCCCAGCAACACCTTTGTAAATTTTCTCTAAACCCTTTCAACCTTATTTAATCTTTCCTGTAGGTAGGTGACCAAAACTGCACACAATACTCCAAATTAGGCCTCAACAACTTCTTGTACAATTTCAACATAACATCCCATCTCCTGTACTTAATACTTTATTTTATGAACGTCAACGTACCAAAAGCGTTGCACATGTGATGCCAACTTCAAGGAACTATGGGCCTGTATTCCCCGATCCCTCTGTTCTACAGTATCCCTCAGTGCCCTACCGTTCACTGTGTAAGACCAACCCTGGTTAATCCCACCAAAGTGCCAAACCTCACACTTGTCTGCATTAAGTTCCATCTGCCATTTTTCAGTCCATTTTTCCAGCTGGTCCAGATTCTGCTGCAAGCTCTGATCGTCTTTGTCGCTGTCCATCACACCCCAATATTGGTGACTCAACTTGCAGGTTAACCTTGAGGGTATCTTGCACAAGGACTCCCAAGTCCCTTTGCATCTCCGCATCTTGAATTCTCTCCCCATCTAACTAGTCTGCCCATTTATTTCTTCCACCAAAGTGCATGACCATACACTTTCCAACATTGTATTTCATTTGCCACTTATTTGCCCATTCCCTTAAATTATCTAAATCTCTCTACAGGCTCTCTGTTTCCTCAATGATATTCCTATATGATATTTTCATCAGTCTTCTAAGAAACCACATTTCTGTTGCTTCCAAGTTTCTTTGTTCTGGTGTTACAGTCCGTGTTTCGGAAGCATACAGCAAGACTGACCGGATGTAACATTTTAGTAGCCTAAGCCTTGTTGTCATAGAAATGCGTCTGTTGCTAAAAATGGGTTTCAGTTTTTGGAAGTTGGTTTTGGCAATGACAATTCTTCTTTTTATTTCTACTTTACTTCTAACATCTTGTGATATGAAGCTACCAAGGTAATTAAAGCTGGTCTTTTGTTCAATCTCTTGGTTACCGATGTACAATTGGCAGTTGGGAGTATCCTGCTGTTTTGATATTACCGTGCATTTGGCTTTTTTACAGTTGATAGTTAGACCAAAATCTGCACTTGTTTGTACTACATTGTCTAGGAGGATTTGTAGGTCTTCTGCAGCACTTGCTATGAGGGTGGTATCATTTGCATATCTTATTTTGTTGATGTTAACACCTCCAATTTTTATCCCATCTAGGTCTTCTATTTCTCTGAGAATCATTTCGCTAGGGATATCAAATAATTCCGGTGAAGCAACGCATCCCTGTCTAACTCCTCTTTGAATTTTAATCCAACTGTTTATATTATCATTAATTTTTACCTCCGCCATTTGATTCCAATATAAATTTTGAAGCAGTTGTTGGTCCCTTCCTTCTGTCAATGTTTAGTTTTGCAAGAATTTGAAATAATTTTTCATGTTGCACTTTGTCGAATGCTTTAGTGAAATCAATCAAACATAAAAAGACATCATTTTGATATTCAATTGCCCTTTCTGAAAGCATTCGTAGTATGAAAATTGCATTCCTGGTTCCTCTATTCTCAATAAACTCATATTGCAGTTTAGAAGTTTCTGGTCTTAACTTGTTTTTAGTTTGACTCAGAGCAACTCTCAACAGAATTTTTATTATGTGATTCATAAGACTGATTGTTCTATAATTTTCACAGTCAATAGCTCCAGGACTTTTTGGTAGAGTTACAAATACATACTGAGTTCAAGAGACTGCCAGACAATACACCAGACTCATATAAACAGTTCAAAAAGAATATCTATGCCCAGATCTTCTGGGGTTTGTATCATTTCCACTGAAATTTCATCAGGTCCTGTGGCTTTACCATGTTTCATGCTTTTCATTGCTTTAGTTATTTCTTCTTGGGTAATAGGTGGGCCAGAACTAGGGTGTTTAATATCTGGGGGGTTCCACTCTATTATCTGCAAAAAGCTGCTCTATATACTGAATCCACCTCTCACATACTGGATCTGTTAGTATGGATCCGACTGCTGATCTTATGCATCATGTAGAGGAGGTTTTCTTAATTCCAGTAATTTCCTTAATTTTCTTGTGCATTTCTTTGCTGGTGTTAATATGGCCTTCTACTTCATGGCATTTTTGATTCAGCCATTCTTCCTTTGCAATATTGCATGATTGACTGGTCTGTCTGTCTAGCTCTCTGTATTGCACTTCACTATTCTTCACTAACCTTCTTTGTTCCATCAGATCTAGAATTTCTTGGATTATCCACCCCTTGCTGGTGTTGGATTTCTTGTTCTGGGATTATCTCCTCTGTATTGCTGAAGAGCAAATTTAAATCTGTCCCAAATAGGTGTTGTTTCGTTTTCGTTGAGGTGTTCTTCTACAGCTGTTTTGAATTGTTGCTTCAGTTGCTAGCATTTTTAAGTTCTCCCAGCATACACTTCTTACTCTTTTTTCCACGTTTCAGGTTCTTTGATTTTGTTTTGATGGTAGCTATTACTGGATGGTGATCTGAACCACAGGCTTTAGAATTTGTGATATTATTTCTAAAGCATTCTTTGATGGTAATGAAATCTATTTGATCCTTGTTCTATCTCCAGGGCTAATCCAAGTACACAATCTATGTGGATGGTTTCCATACCAAGTATTGGTGATCACTTGGTTGTTTCTGACACACCAATCAGTAAACCTTTCTCCATTTTCATTTTCCTCCCCTAATCTAAAAGGTCCTATGATGTTCTTAACCATTTCCTGCCCAACTTTGAGTTAAAATCTCCCATGACTAGTTTTATATCCTGAGATTTACATTGCTCATAAACACTGTCGAGATCTTATAAAACTTGTTGATATCCTCTTCATCTGCATCATTTGTTGGCGCATAGGCTTGGATTATGCTAATGTTAAAAGGGTTACCCCTTAATTTAACTAAAAGCAGCTGGTCAGATATTGCCCAATATCCCATAAGACATCTTGATACTTGTTTGTTTAAAATAATTCCCACTCCATACATATGCTGTTGATCTCCAGAATACATTGTCAGAGAACCATTCTTAGTGAATTTGCCACTGTCTGTCCAACTAATTTCTGACAGGCCCAAGATATCAACTTCCAGCCTTTTCATTTCATTTAATGTGTTGTCCAACCTTCCTTTCTGGTGAAGTGTTCCACGTTGCCACCCTTAGCCTTTCCCTATTGCTTACAGCCTCTGGTGTCACCTGCAGCCCATGACTACCCCTACCGAGTGAGGTGTTGTTCTGTTGATTAGAATCAACCCCATTCACGCTGTTGTCTGCTTTCCTTCTTTTGTTTCTTTCCATGATTGACCGGGCAGAAATTTCAGCAGTGCTTTGTCGTTGCCTTCTGTTGCCGCAGTGCTCATCTAACAGGAGCATTTGACCTCCACTGGTGTCCCAGTTGTGAATCATACACTGGACGTCACCCAACCTTTGCTGTTGTTGTACGAAGACAATGATCCACCAAAGTTTGGAATCCATCTCCCTGCTGCCAAAGACTTCAGGGATTTTAGGTGACACCACCACCACCATTGGTCTGGTTATCCTTCTGATGCCAAACACTCGCCGTAGACAGAGCTCCTATAGCGAGACAGGGTGCAGCCAGACTTGAGACCTACGTGAAGGTGGAGTTGTCGTGGGTGGTGGAAGCTATATAATCACTATTGGCATTTCCTGATATTTAGTCAGGACCCAACTACCCCATCCACCCCGAAGCAGACAACATAGTTCCAAATTCCTGGGTGTCAACATCTCTGAGGATCTATCCTGGGCCCACGTATCGATGAAATTACAAAGAAGGCACATCAGCAGCTATATTTCATCAGTGCTTTGAGAAGACTTGGTATTACACCAATAACACTGGAAAATTTCTACAGATGTATTATGGAGAGATTTCAAACTGACCGCATCAACATCTGCTATGGGGAGGGGGTGGTGACTGGCTGCTGTACAGCATCATAAAAAGCTGCAGGCTGTCGCAAACTCAGTCAGCTCCATCATGGACACTAGCCTCTCCGGCATTGAGGACATCTTCAAAAGGCATTACCTCAAAAGGGCATCATCCATCATTAAAGACCCCCATCACGCAAGGAATGCCCTCTTCTCATTGCTACCATCAAGGAGGAGGTACAGAAGCCTGAAGACACACACTCAACAATTCAGAAACTGCTTCTTCCCCTCTGCCATCAGATTTCTGAATGGACATTGAACCCATAAACATGACATCAGCAGTTTTTTTTCTTTATTGCACTAATTATGCACTACTTATTTAAGTCAATGTATACATTTATATACTTCATGTTGTAATTTATAGCTTTTGTTATTATGTATTGCTGACACAAAACAACACATTTCATGATGTATGCCAGCAATATTAAACCTGATTCTGATAATCAAGGTCTTCTCCCACCCCAGACGCTCTCTCATCTCCCCTCTCCCTTCGGGCTGAAGGTACAGCTGTACTGTGGAGAGCATTCTAGCTGGATTCATCACCGTCCTATGTGAAGGGGCCACTGCAAAAAATCGGAAAAAGCTGCAGACTCAGCCAGCTTCATCGTGGGCACTGGCCCCCCCAGCATTGAGGGCATCTTCAAAGGCCAATGCCTTAGTGATGCATCATCAATAACTCTCTCTGAGACGGGAGGCGAGATATCGGCTTTTATTGACTGGAAGAAGGAATTACAGTAGTTGACCGCCATACTACATCCTGGAGACTGAGGGCTGGGCTCAGGCCTCGATCGCATTTATACCAGGGTCTGTGGGAGGAGCCACAGGAGCAGTCAGCAAGGGGGGCGTGTCCAGACAGGTATATATAGTTCACCACACTCAGAAAGGCAGCCTACTCTGAACCCTCTCCAGTATCCGTACATCCTTTCTTAGATAAGGGGCCCAAAACTGCTCACAATACTCCAAGTGAATCCTCATCTATGCATTATAAAGTCTCAACATTACATCCTTGCTTTTATATTCTAGACCTCTTGAAATGAATGCCAACATTACACTTGCCTTCCTTACTATCAACTCAAACTGCGTAAACGTTTAAGGAACCCTGCACAAGGACTTCCTGCACAAGGAATCCTGCACAAAGTCGCTTTGCAACTCCAATATTTGAGATTTCTCGCTGTAAGAAAAATAGACTCTGCCTTAATTACTTCCGTCAAAGTGCACGACCGTACACTTCCCGATACTGGATTCCATCCGCCCCATTCTCTCAATCTGTCTAAGTCCTTCTTGGGTGCGTTGGCTTTTACCGGAAAACAATGCATTTCACTACGTATCGATGCACACGTGAAAAACAGATTTGAATCTTGGATGCTGAGGAAGGTGCCTGCGTGTGTCAGTCTCTCACTCCCTCACTGCTCCCGAGGGAAGGCCCCTGAGTTTGAGAGATCTCTCTCTCCCTCACTGCACCCGAGGGAAGGCCACTGCGTCTGAGTGATCTCTCTCTCGCTCGCTGCTCCCGAGGGAAGGACACTGCGTTTGAGTGATCCCTCTCTCGCTCACTGCACCCGAGGGAAGGCCCCTGCGTTTGAGTGATCTCTCTCTCCCTCACTGCTCCCGAGGGAAGGCCCCTGCGTTTGAGTGATCTCTCTCTCCCTCACTGCTCCGGAGGAAAGGCCCCTACGTTTGAGTGATCGGTCTCTCTCTCTCTGCTCCCGCGGGAAGGCCCCAGCGTTTGAGTGATCACTCTCTCCCTCACTGCTCCCGAGGGAAGGCCCCTATGTTTGACTGATCGCTCTCTCCCTCACTGCTCCCGAGGGAAGGCCCCTATGTTTGACATCTCTCTCTCCCTCACAGCTCCCGAGGGAAGACCCCTACGTTTGATTGATCGCTCTCTCCCTCACTGCTCCCGAGGGAAGTCCCCTGCGTTTCAGTGATCTCTCTCTCCCTCACTGCTCCCGAGGGAAGGCACCTGCGTTTGAGTGAACTCTCTCTCTCTCTCTCTGCTCCTGAGGGAAGGCCCCTGCGTTTGAGTGATCTCTCTCTCCCTCAATGCTCCCGAGGGAAGGCTCCTGCGTTTGAGAGATCTCTCTCTCCCTCACTGCTCCCGAGGGAAGGCCCCTGCGTTTGAGTGATCTCTCTCTCCCTCACTGCTCCCGAGGGAAGGTCCCTGCGTTTGAGTGATCTCTCTCTCCCTCACTGCTCCCGAGTGAAGGCCCCTGAGTCTGAGTGATCTCTCTCTTGCTCACTGCTCCCGAGGGAAGGACCCTGCGTTTGAGTGATCTCTCTCTCCCTCACTGCTCCCGAGGGAAGGCCCCTGCGTCTGAGTGATCTCTCTCTCCCTCACTGCTCCCGAGGGAAGGCCCCTGCGTCTGAGTGATCTCTCTCTCCCTCACTGCTCCCGAGGGCAGGCCTCTGCGTCTGAGTGATCTCTCTCTCCCTCACTGCTCCCTAGGGAAGGCCCCTGCGTCTGAGTGATCTCTCTCTCCCTCACTGCTCCCGAGGGAAGGCCCCTGCGTCTGAGTGATCTCTCTCTCCCTCACTGTTCCCGAGGGCAGGCCTCTGCGTCTGAGTGATCTCTCTCGCCCTCACTGCTCCCGAGGGAAGGCCCCTGCGTCTGAGTGATCTCTCTCTCCCTCACTGCTACCGAGGGAAGGCCCCTGCATCTGATCTCTCTCCCTCACAGCTCCCGAGGGAAGGCCCCTGAGTCTGAGTGAACCCTCTCTCCCTCACTGCTCCCGAGGGAAGGCCCCTGAGTCTGAGTGATCTCTCTCTCCCTCACTGCTCCCGAGGGAAGGTCACTGCGTTTGAGTGATCTCTCTCTCCCTCACTGCTCCCGAGTGAAGGCCCCTGCGTTTGAGTGATCTCTCTCTCGCTCACTGCTCCCGAGGGAAGGCCCCTGCATTTGAGTGATCTCACTCTCCCTCACTGCTCCCGCCCTCACTGCTCCCGAGGGAAGGCCCCTGCGTTTGAGTGATCTCTCTCTCCCTCACTGCTCCCGAGGGAAGGCCCCTGCGTTTGAGTGATCTAGCTCTCCCTCACTGCTCCCGAGGGAAGGCCCATGCGTTTGAGTGATCTCTCTCTCCCTCACTGTTCCCGAGGGCAGGCCTCTGCGTCTGAGTGATCTCTCTCGCCCTCACTGCTCCCGAGGGAAGGCCCCTGCGTCTGAGTGATCTCTCTCTCCCTCACTGCTCCCGAGGGAAGGCCCCTGCATCTGAGTGATCTCTCTCCCTCACAGCTCCCGAGGGAAGGCCCCTGAGTCTGAGTGAACCCTCTCTCCCTCACTGCTCCCGAGGGAAGGCCCCTGAGTCTGAGTGATCTCTCTCTCCCTCACTGCTCCCGAGGGAAGGTCACTGCGTTTGAGTGATCTCTCTCTCCCTCACTGCTCCCGAGTGAAGGCCCCTGCGTTTGAGTGATCTCTCTCTCCCTCACTGCTCCCGAGGGAAGGTCCCTGCGTTTGAGTGATCTCTCTCTCGCTCACTGCTCCCGCCCTCACTGCTCCCGAGGGAAGGCCCCTGCGTTTGAGTGATCTAGCTCTCCCTCACTGCTCCCGAGGGAAGGCCCATGCGTTTGAGTGATCTCTCTCTCCCTCACTGCTCCAGAGGGAAGGCCCCTTCGTTTGAGTGATATCTCTCTCGCTCACTGCTCCCGAGGGAAGGCCCCTGCGTTTGAGTGATCTCTCTCTCCCTCACTGCTCCCGAGGGAAGGCCCCTGCGTTTGAGTGATCTCTCTCTCCCTCACTGCTCCCGAGGGAAGGCCCCTGCGTTTGAGTGATCTAGCTCTTCCTCACTGCTCCCGAGGGAAGGCCCATGCGTTTGAGTGATCTCTCTCTCCCTCACTGCTCCAGAGGGAAGGCCCCTTCGTTTGAGTGATATCTCTCTCGCTCACTGCTCCCGAGGGAAGGCCCCTGCGTTTGAGTGATCTCTCTCTCCCTCACTGCTCCCGAGGGAAGGCCCCTGCGTCTGAGTGATCTCTCTCTCCCTCACTGCTCCCGAGGGAAGGCCCCTGCGTTTGATTGATCGATCTCTCCCTCACTGCTCCCGAGGGAAGTCCCCTGCGTTTCAGTGATCTCTCTCTCCCTCACTGCTCCCGAGGGAAGGCACCTGCGTTTGAGTGAACTCTCTCTCTCTCTCTCTGCTCCCGAGGGAAGGCCCCTGCGTTTCAGTGATCTCTCTCTCCCTCAATGCTCCCGAGGGAAGGCTCCTGCGTTTGAGAGATCTCTCTCTCCCTCACTGCTCCCGAGGGAAGGCCCCTGCGTTTGAGTGATCTCTCTCTCCCTCACTGCTCCCGAGGGAAGGTCCCTGCGTTTGAGTGATCTCTCTCTCCCTCACTGCTCCCGAGTGAAGGCCCCTGAGTCTGAGTGATCTCTCTCTTGCTCACTGCTCCCGAGGGAAGGACCCTGCGTTTGAGTGATCTCTCTCTCCCTCACTGCTCCCGAGGGAAGGCCCCTGCGTCTGAGTGATCTCTCTCTCCCTCACTGCTCCCGAGGGAAGGCCCCTGCGTCTGAGTGATCTCTCTCTCCCTCTCTGCTCCCGAGGGCAGACCTCTGCGTCTGAGTGATCTCTCTCTCCCTCACTGCTCCCTAGGGAAGGCCCCTGCGTCTGAGTGATCTCTCTCTCCCTCACTGCTCCCGAGGGAAGGCCCCTGCGTCTGAGTGATCTCTCTCTCCCTCACTGTTCCCGAGGGCAGGCCTCTGCGTCTGAGTGATCTCTCTCGCCCTCACTGCTCCCGAGGGAAGGCCCCTGCGTCTGAGTGATCTCTCTCTCCCTCACTGCTACCGAGGGAAGGCCCCTGCATCTGAGTGATCTCTCTCCCTCACAGCTCCCGAGGGAAGGCCCCTGAGTCTGAGTGAACCCTCTCTCCCTCACTGCTCCCGAGGGAAGGCCCCTGAGTCTGAGTGATCTCTCTCTCCCTCACTGCTCCCGAGGGAAGGTCACTGCGTTTGAGTGATCTCTCTCTCCCTCACTGCTCCCGAGTGAAGGCCCCTGCGTTTGAGTGATCTCTCTCTCCCTCACTGCTCCCGAGGGAAGGTCCCTGCGTTTGAGTGATCTCTCTCTCGCTCACTGCTCCCGAGGGAAGGCCCCTGCATTTGAGTGATCTCACTCTCCCTCACTGCTCCCGCCCTCACTGCTCCCGAGGGAAGGCCCCTGCGTTTGAGTGATCTCTCTCTCCCTCACTGCTCCCGAGGGAAGGCCCCTGCGTTTGAGTGATCTAGCTCTCCCTCACTGCTCCCGAGGGAAGGCCCATGCGTTTGAGTGATCTCTCTCTCCCTCACTGTTCCCGAGGGCAGGCCTCTGCGTCTGAGTGATCTCTCTCGCCCTCACTGCTCCCGAGGGAAGGCCCCTGCGTCTGAGTGATCTCTCTCTCCCTCACTGCTCCCGAGGGAAGGCCCCTGCATCTGAGTGATCTCTCTCCCTCACAGCTCCCGAGGGAAGGCCCCTGAGTCTGAGTGAACCCTCTCTCCCTCACTGCTCCCGAGGGAAGGCCCCTGAGTCTGAGTGATCTCTCTCTCCCTCACTGCTCCCGAGGGAAGGTCACTGCGTTTGAGTGATCTCTCTCTCCCTCACTGCTCCCGAGTGAAGGCCCCTGCGTTTGAGTGATCTCTCTCTCCCTCACTGCTCCCGAGGGAAGGTCCCTGCGTTTGAGTGATCTCTCTCTCGCTCACTGCTCCCGCCCTCACTGCTCCCGAGGGAAGGGCCCTGCGTTTGAGTGATCTAGCTCTCCCTCACTGCTCCCGAGGGAAGGCCCATGCGTTTGAGTGATCTCTCTCTCCCTCACTGCTCCAGAGGGAAGGCCCCTTCGTTTGAGTGATATCTCTCTCGCTCACTGCTCCCGAGGGAACGCCCCTGCGTTTGAGTGATCTCTCTCTCCCTCACTGCTCCCGAGGGAAGGCCCCTGCGTTTGAGTGATCTCTCTCTCCCTCACTGCTCCCGAGGGAAGGCCCCTGCGTTTGAGTGATCTAGCTCTTCCTCACTGCTCCCGAGGGAAGGCCCATGCGTTTGAGTGATCTCTCTCTCCCTCACTGCTCCAGAGGGAAGGCCCCTTCGTTTGAGTGATATCTCTCTCGCTCACTGCTCCCGAGGGAAGGCCCCTGCGTTTGAGTGATCTCTCTCTCCCTCACTGCTCCCGAGGGAAGGCCCCTGCGTCTGAGTGATCTCTCACTCCCTCACTGCTCCCGAGGGAAGGCCTCTGCGTCTGAGTGATCTCTCTCTCCCTCACCGCTCCCGAGGGCAGGCCTCTGCGTCTGAGTGATCTCTCTCTCCCTCAATGCTCCCTAGGGAAGGCCCCTGCGTCTGAGTGATATCTCTCTCCCTCACTGCTCCCGAGGGAAGGCACCTGCGTCTGAGTGATCTCTCTCTCCCTCACTGTTCCCAAGGGCAGGCCTCTGCGTCTGAGTGATCTCTCTCGCCCTCACTGCTCCCGAGGGAAGGCCCCTGCGTCTGAGTGATCTCTCTCTCCCTCACTGCTCCCGAGGGAAGGTCCCTGCATCTGAGTGATCTCTCTCTCCCTCACAGCTCCCGAGGGAAGGCCCCTGAGTCTGAGTGATCCCTCTCTTCCTCACTGCTCCCGAGGGAAGGCCCCTGAGTCTGAGTGATCTCTTACTCCCTCACAACACCCGAGGGAAGGCCCCTGCGTTGGAGTGATCTCTCTCTTGCTCACTGCTCCCGAGGGAAGGCCCCTGCGCTTGAGTGATCTCTCTCTCCCTCACTGCTCCCGAGGGATGGCCCCTGCTTTTGAGTGAACTCTCTGTCGCTCACTGCTCCCGAGGGAAGGCACCTGCGTCTGAGTGATCTCTCTCTCCCTCACTGTTCCCAAGGGCAGGCCTCTGCGTCTGAGTGATCTCTCTCGCCCTCACTGCTCCCGAGGGAAGGCCCCTGCGTCTGAGTGATCTCTCTCTCCCTCACTGCTCCCGAGGGAGGGTCCCTGCATCTGAGTGATCTCTCTCTCCCTCACAGCTCCCGAGGGAAGGCCCCTGAGTCTGAGTGATCCCTCTCTTCCTCACTGCTCCCGAGGGAAGACCCCTGAGTCTGAGTGATCTCTTACTCCCTCACAACACCCGAGGGAAGGCCCCTGCGTTGGAGTGATCTCTCTCTTGCTCACTGCTCCCGAGGGAAGGCCCCTGCGCTTGAGTGATCTCTCTCTCCCTCACTGCTCCCGAGGGATGGCCCCTGCTTTTGAGAGAACTCTCTGTCGCTCACTGCTCCCGAGGGAAGGCACCTGCGTTTGAGTGATCTCTCTCTCGCTCACTGCTCCCGAGGGAAGGCCCATGCGTTTGAGTGATCTCCCTCTCCCTCACTGATCCCGAGGGAAGGCCCCTGCGTTTGAGTGATCTCTCTCTCCCTCACTGCTCCCGAGGGAAGGCCCCTGCGTTTGAGTGATCTCTCTCTCCCTCACTGCTCCCGAGGGAAGGCCCATGCGTTTGAGTGATCTCTCTCTCCCTCACTGCTCCCGAGGGAAGGCCCCTGCGTTTGAGTGATCTCTCTCTCCCTCAATGCTCCCGAGGGAAGGCCCCTGCATTTGAGTGATCTCTCTCTCCCTCACTGCTCCCGAGGGAAGGCCCCTGCGTTTGAGTGATCTCTCTCTCCCTCACTGCTCCCGAGGGAAGGCCCATGCGTTTGAGTGATCTCTCTCTCCCTCACTGCTCCCGAGGGAAGGCCCCTGCGTTTGAGTGATCTCTCTCTCCCTCACTGCTCCCGAGGGAAGCCCCTGCGTTTGAGTGATCTCCCTCTCGCTCACTGCTCCCGAGGGAAGGCACCTTCGTTTCAGTGATCTCTCTCTCCCTCACTGCTCCCGAGGGAAGGCCCGTGCGTTTGAGTGATCTCTCTCTCCCTCACTGCTCCCGAGGGAAGGCCCCTGCGTTTGAGTGATCTCTCTCTCCCTCACTGCTCCCTCGGAAGGCCCGTGCGTTTGAGTGATCTATCTCTCCCTCACTGCTCCCGAGGGAAGGCCCCTGCGTTTGAGTGATCTCTCTCTCCCTCACTGTTCCCGAGGGCAGGCCTCTGCGTCTGAGTGATCTCTCTCGCCCTCACTGCTCCCGAGGGAAGGCCCCTGCATCTGAGTGATCTCTCTCTCCCTCACTGCTCCCGAGGGAAGGCCCCTGCATCTGAGTGATCTCTCTCCCTCACAGCTCCCGAGGGAAGGCCCCTGAGTCTGAGTGAACCCTCTCTCCCTCACTGCTCCCGAGGGAAGGCCCCTGAGTCTGAGTGATCTCTCTCTCCCTCACTGCTCCCGAGGGAAGTGCGTTTGAGTGATCTCTCTCTCCCTCACTGCTCCCGAGTGAAGGCCCCTGCGTTTGAGTGATCTCTCTCTCCCTCACTGCTCCCGAGGGAAGGTCCCTGCGTTTGAGTGATCTCCCTCTCGCTCACTGCTCCCGAGGGAAGGCACCTTCGTTTGAGTGATCTCTCTCTCCCTCACTGCTCCCGAGGGAAGGCCCGTGCGTTTGAGTGATCTCTCTCTCCCTCACTGCTCCCGAGGGAAGGCCCCTGCGTTTGAGTGATCTCTCTCTCCCTCACTGCTCCCTCGGAAGGCCCGTGCGTTTGAGTGATCTATCTCTCCCTCACTGCTCCCGAGGGAAGGCCCCTGCGTTTGAGTGATCTCTCTCTCCCTCACTGCTCCCGAGGGAAGGCCCCTGCGTTTGAGTGATCTCGCTCTCCCTCACTGCTCCCGAGGGAAGGCCCCTGCGTTTGAGTGATCTCTCTCTCCCTCACTGCTCCCGAGGGAAGGCCCCTCCGTTTGAGTGATCTCTCTCTCTCTCACTGCTCCCGAGGGAAGGCCCCTGCGTTTGAGTGATCTCTCTCTCCCTCATTGCTCCCGAGGGAAGGCCCCTGCGTTTGAGTAATCTCTCTCTCCCTCACTGCTCCCGAGGTATGGCCCCTGAGTCTGAGTGATCTCTCTCTTGCTCACTGCTCCCGAGGTAAGGCCCCTGCGCTTGAGTGATCTCTCTCTCCCTCACTGCTCCCGAGGGATGGCCCCTGCTTTTGAGTGAACTCTCTGTCGCTCACTGCTCCCGAGGGAAGGCTCCTGCGTTTGAGTGATCTCTCTCTCCCTCACTGCTCCCGAGGGAAGGCCCGTGCGTTTGAGTGATCTCTCTCTCCCTCACTGCTCCCGAGGGAAGCCCCTGCGTTTGAGTGATCTCCCTCTCGCTCACTGCTCCCGAGGGAAGGCACCTTCGTTTTGAGTGATCTCTCTCTCCCTCACTGCTCCCGAGGGAAGGCCCGTGCGTTTGAGTGATCTCTCTCTCCCTCACTGCTCCCGAGGGAAGGCCCCTGCGTTTGAGTGATCTCTCTCTCCCTCACTGCTCCCTCGGAAGGCCCGTGCGTTTGAGTGATCTATCTCTCCCTCACTGCTCCCGAGGGAAGGCCCCTGCGTTTGAGTGATCTCTCTCTCCCTCACTGCTCCCGAGGGAAGGCCCCTGCGTTTGAGTGATCTCGCTCTCCCTCACTGCTCCCGAGGGAAGGCCCCTGCGTTTGAGTGAACTCTCTCTCTCTCTCTACTCCTGAGGGAAGGCCCCTGCGTTTCAGTGATCTCTCTCTCCCTCAATGCTCCCGAGGGAAGGCCCCTGCGTTTGAGTGATCTCTCTCTCACTCACTGCTCCCGAGGGAAGGCCCCTGAGTCTGAGTGATCTCTCTCACACTCACTGCTCCCGAGGGAAGGCCCCTGAGTCTGAGTGATCGCTCTCTCCCTCACTGCTCCCGAGGGAAGGCCCCTGCGTTTGAGTGATCTCTCTCTCCCTCACTGCTCGCGAGGGAAGGCCACTGCGTTTGAGTGATCTCACTTTCCCTCACTGCTCCCGACTGAAGGCCCCTGCGTTTGAGTGATCTCTCTCTGTCGCTCACTGCTCCCGAGGGAAGGCCTCTGCGTCTGAGTGATCTCTCTCTCACTCACTGCTCCCGAGGGAAGGCCCCTGCGTATGAGTGATCTCTCTCTCCCTCACTGCTCCCGAGGGAAGGCCCCTGCGTTTGAGTGATCTCTCTCTCCCTCACTGCTCCCGAGGGAAGACCCCTGCGTTTGAGTGATCTCTCTCTCCCTCACTGCTCCCGAGGTATGGCCCCTGCGTTTGAGTGATCTCTCTCTCGCTCACTGCTCCCGAGTGAAGGCCCCTGCGTTTGAGTGATCTCTCTCCCTCACTGCTCCCGAGGGAAGGCCCCTGCGTTTGAGTGATCTCTCTCTCGCTCACTGCTCCCGAGTGAAGGCCCCTGCGTTTGAGTGATCTCTCTCCCTCACTGCTCCCGTCGGAAGGCCCCTGCGTTTGAGTGATCTCTCTCTCACTCACTGCTCCGGAGGGAAGGCCCCTGCGTTTGAGTGATCTCTCTCACCCTCACTGCTCCCGAGGGAAGGCCCCTGAGACTGAGTGATCTCTCTCTCCCTCACTGCTCCCGAGGTATGGCCCCTGCGTTTGAGTGATCTCTCTCTCCCTCACTGCTCCCGAGGGAAGGCCCTTGCGTTTGAGTGATCTCTCTCTCCCTCACAGCTCCGGAGGTATGGCCCCTGCGTTTGAGGGTTCTCTCTCTCCCTCACTGCTCCCGAAGGAAGGCCGCTGCGTCTGAGTGATCTCTCTCTCCCTCACTGCTCCCGAGGTATGGCCCCTGCGTTTGAGGGTTCTCTCTCTCCCTCACTGCTCCCGAGGGAAGGCCCCTGCGTCTGAGTGATCTCTCTCTCCCTCACTGCTCCCGAGGTATGGCCCCTGCGTTTGAGAGATCTCTCTCTCCCTCACTGCTCCCGAGGTATGGCCCCTGCGTTTGAGTGATCTCTCTCTCGCTCACTGCTCCCGAGTGAAGGCCCCTGCGTTTGAGTGGTCTCTCTCTCACTCACTGCTCCGGAGGGAAGGCCCCTGAGGCTGTGATCTATCTCTTGCTCACTGCTCCCGAGGGAAGGCCCCTGCGTCTGAGTGATCTCTCTCTCCCTCACAACACCCGAGGGAAGGCCCCTGCGTTTGAGTGATCTCTCTCTCCCTCACTGCTCCCGAGGGAAGGCCCCTGCGTTTGAGTGATCTCTCTCTCCCTCACTGCTCCCGAGGGAAGGCCCCTGAGTCTGAGTGAACCCTCTCTCCCTCACTGCTCCCGAGGGAAGGCCCCTGAGTCTGAGTGATCTCTCTCTCCCTCACTGCTCCCGAGGGAAGGTCACTGCGTTTGAGTGATCTCTCTCTCCCTCACTGCTCCCGAGTGAAGGCCCCTGCGTTTGAGTGATCTCTCTCTCCCTCACTGCTCCCGAGGGAAGGTCCCTGCGTTTGAGTGATCTCTCTCTCGCTCACTCCTCCCGAGGGAATGCCCCTGCATTTGAGTGATCTCACTCTCCCTCACTGCTCCCGCCCTCACTGCTCCCAAGGGAAGGCCCCTGCGTTTGAGTGATCTCTCTCTCCCTCACTGCTCCCGAGGGAAGGCCCCTGCGTTTGAGTGATCTAGCTCTCCCTCACTGCTCCAGAGGGAAGGCCCATGCGTTTGAGTGATCTCTCTCTCCCTCACTGCTCCAGAGGGAAGGCCCCTTCGTTTGAGTGATATCTCTCTCGCTCACTGCTCCCAAGGGAAGGCCCCTGCGTTTGAGTGATCTCTCTCTCCCTCACTGCTCCCGAGGGAAGGCCCCTGCGTCTGAGTGATCTCTCTCTCCCTCAATGCTCCCGAGGGAAGGCCCCTGCGTCTGAGTGATCTCTCTCTCCCTCACCGCTCCCGAGGGCAGGCCTCTGCGTCTGAGTGATCTCTCTCTCCCTCACTGCTCCCTAGGGAAGGCCCCTGCGTCTGAGTGATATCTCTCTCCCTCACTGCTCCCGAGGGAAGGCACCTGCGTCTGAGTGATCTCTCTCTCCCTCACTGTTCCCAAGGGCAGGCCTCTGCGTCTGAGTGATCTCTCTCGCCCTCACTGCTCCCGAGGGAAGGCCCCTGCGTCTGAGTGATCTCTCTCTCCCTCACTGCTCCCGAGGGAAGGTCCCTGCATCTGAGTGATCTCTCTCTCCCTCACAGCTCCCGAGGGAAGGCCCCTGAGTCTGAGTGATCCCTCTCTCCCTCACTGCTCCCGAGGGAAGGCCCCTGAGTCTGAGTGATCTCTTACTCCCTCACAACACCCGAGGGAAGGCCCCTGCGTTGGAGTGATCTCTCTCTTGCTCACTGCTCCCGAGGGAAGGCCCCTGCGCTTGAGTGATCTCTCTCTCCCTCACTGCTCCCGAGGGATGGCCCCTGCGCTTGAGTGATCTCTCTCTCGCTCACTGCTCCCGAGGGAAGGCCCCTGCATTTGAGTGATTTCTCTCTCCCTCACTGCTCCCGAGGGAAGGCCCCTGCGTTTGAGTGATCTCTCTCTCCCTCACTGCTCCCGAGGGAAGGCCCGTGCGTTTGAGTGATCTCTCTCTCCCTCACTGCTCCCGAGGGAAGGCCCGTGCGTTTGAGTGATCTCTCTCTCTCCCTCACTGCTCCCGAGGGAAGGCCCGTGCGTTTGAGTGATCTCTCTCTCTCCCTCACTGCTCCCGAGGGAAGGCCCCTGCGTTTGAGTGATCTCTCTCTCCCTCACTGCTCCCTCGGAAGGCCCGTGCGTTTGAGTGATCTATCTCTCCCTCACTGCTCCCGAGGGAAGGCCCCTGCGTTTGAGTGATCTCTCTCTCCCTCACTGCTCCCGAGGGAAGGCCCCTGAGTTTGAGTGATCTCTCACTCCCTCACTGCTCCCGAGGGAAGGCCCCTCCGTTTGAGTGATCTCTCTCTCTCTCACTGCTCCCGAGGGAAGGCCCCTGCGTTTGAGTGATCTCTCTCTCCCTCACTGCTCCCGAGGGAAGGCCCCTGCGTTTGAGTGATCTCTCTCTCCCTCACTGCTCCGGAGGAAAGGCCCCTACGTTTGAGTGATCTCTCTCTCTCTCTCTCTGCTCCCGCGGGAAGTCCCCTGCGTTTCAGTAATCTCTCTCTCCCTCACTGCTCACGAGGGACGGCCCCTGCGTTTGAGTGATCTCTCTCTCCCTCACTGCTCCCGAGGTAAGGCACCTGCGTTTGAGTGAACTCTCTCTCTCTCTCTACTCCTGAGGGAAGGCCCCTGCGTTTCAGTGATCTCTCTCTCCCTCAATGCTCCCGAGGGAAGGCCCCTGCGTTTGAGTGATCTCTCTCTCACTCACTGCTCCCGAGGGAAGGCCCCTGAGTCTGAGTGATCTCTCTCACACTCACTGCTCCCGAGGGAAGGCCCCTGAGTCTGAGTGATCGCTCTCTCCCTCACTGCTCCCGAGGGAAGGCCCCTGCGTTTGAGTGATCTCTCTCTCCCTCACTGCTCCCGAGGGAAGGCCACTGCGTTTGAGTGATCTCACTTTCCCTCACTGCTCCCGACTGAAGGCCCCTGCGTTTGAGTGATCTCTCTCTGTCGCTCACTGCTCCCGAGGGAAGGCCTCTGCGTCTGAGTGATCTCTCTCTCACTCACTGCTCCCGAGGGAAGGCCCCTGCGTATGAGTGATCTCTCTCTCCCTCACTGCTCCCGAGGGAAGGCCCCTGCGTTTGAGTGATCTCTCTCTCCCTCACTGCTCCCGAGGGAAGACCCCTGCGTTTGAGTGATCTCTCTCTCCCTCACTGCTCCCGAGGTATGGCCCCTGCGTTTGAGTGATCTCTCTCTCGCTCACTGCTCCCGAGTGAAGGCCCCTGCGTTTGAGTGATCTCTCTCCCTCACTGCTCCCGAGGGAAGGCCCCTGCGTTTGAGTGATCTCTCTCTCGCTCACTGCTCCCGAGTGAAGGCCCCTGCGTTTGAGTGATCTCTCTCCCTCACTGCTCCCGTCGGAAGGCCCCTGCGTTTGAGTGATCTCTCTCTCACTCACTGCTCCGGAGGGAAGGCCCCTGCGTTTGAGTGATCTCTCTCACCCTCACTGCTCCCGAGGGAAGGCCCCTGAGACTGAGTGATCTCTCTCTCCCTCACTGCTCCCGAGGTATGGCCCCTGCGTTTGAGTGATCTCTCTCTCCCTCACTGCTCCCGAGGGAAGGCCCTTGCGTTTGAGTGATCTCTCTCTCCCTCACAGCTCCGGAGGTATGGCCCCTGCGTTTGAGGGTTCTCTCTCTCCCTCACTGCTCCCGAAGGAAGGCCGCTGCGTCTGAGTGATCTCTCTCTCCCTCACTGCTCCCGAGGTATGGCCCCTGCGTTTGAGGGTTCTCTCTCTCCCTCACTGCTCCCGAGGGAAGGCCCCTGCGTCTGAGTGATCTCTCTCTCCCTCACTGCTCCCGAGGTATGGCCCCTGCGTTTGAGAGATCTCTCTCTCCCTCACTGCTCCCGAGGTATGGCCCCTGCGTTTGAGTGATCTCTCTCTCGCTCACTGCTCCCGAGTGAAGGCCCCTGCGTTTGAGTGGTCTCTCTCTCACTCACTGCTCCGGAGGGAAGGCCCCTGAGACTGTGATCTATCTCTTGCTCACTGCTCCCGAGGGAAGGCCCCTGCGTCTGAGTGATCTCTCTCTCCCTCACAACACCCGAGGGAAGGCCCCTGCGTTTGAGTGATCTCTCTCTCCCTCACTGCTCCCGAGGGAAGGCCCCTGCGTTTGAGTGATCTCTCTCTCCCTCACTGCTCCCGAGGGAAGGCCCCTGAGTCTGAGTGAACCCTCTCTCCCTCACTGCTCCCGTGGGAAGGCCCCTGAGTCTGAGTGATCTCTCTCTCCCTCACTGCTCCCGAGGGAAGGTCACTGCGTTTGAGTGATCTCTCTCTCCCTCACTGCTCCCGAGTGAAGGCCCCTGCGTTTGAGTGATCTCTCTCTCCCTCACTGCTCCCGAGGGAAGGTCCCTGCGTTTGAGTGATCTCTCTCTCGCTCACTCCTCCCGAGGGAATGCCCCTGCATTTGAGTGATCTCACTCTCCCTCACTGCTCCCGCCCTCACTGCTCCCAAGGGAAGGCCCCTGCGTTTGAGTGATCTCTCTCTCCCTCACTGCTCCCGAGGGAAGGCCCCTGCGTTTGAGTGATCTAGCTCTCCCTCACTGCTCCAGAGGGAAGGCCCATGCGTTTGAGTGATCTCTCTCTCCCTCACTGCTCCAGAGGGAAGGCCCCTTCGTTTGAGTGATATCTCTCTCGCTCACTGCTCCCGAGGGAAGGCCCCTGCGTTTGAGTGATCTCTCTCTCCCTCACTGCTCCCGAGGGAAGGCCCCTGCGTCTGAGTGATCTCTCTCTCCCTCAATGCTCCCGAGGGAAGGCCCCTGCGTCTGAGTGATCTCTCTCTCCCTCACCGCTCCCGAGGGCAGGCCTCTGCGTCTGAGTGATCTCTCTCTCCCTCACTGCTCCCTAGGGAAGGCCCCTGCGTCTGAGTGATATCTCTCTCCCTCACTGCTCCCGAGGGAAGGCACCTGCGTCTGAGTGATCTCTCTCTCCCTCACTGTTCCCAAGGGCAGGCCTCTGCGTCTGAGTGATCTCTCTCGCCCTCACTGCTCCCGAGGGAAGGCCCCTGCGTCTGAGTGATCTCTCTCTCCCTCACTGCTCCCGAGGGAAGGTCCCTGCATCTGAGTGATCTCTCTCTCCCTCACAGCTCCCGAGGGAAGGCCCCTGAGTCTGAGTGATCCCTCTCTCCCTCACTGCTCCCGAGGGAAGGCCCCTGAGTCTGAGTGATCTCTTACTCCCTCACAACACCCGAGGGAAGGCCCCTGCGTTGGAGTGATCTCTCTCTTGCTCACTGCTCCCGAGGGAAGGCCCCTGCGCTTGAGTGATCTCTCTCTCCCTCACTGCTCCCGAGGGATGGCCCCTGCGCTTGAGTGATCTCTCTCTCGCTCACTGCTCCCGAGGGAAGGCCCCTGCATTTGAGTGATTTCTCTCTCCCTCACTGCTCCCGAGGGAAGGCCCCTGCGTTTGAGTGATCTCTCTCTCCCTCACTGCTCCCGAGGGAAGGCCCGTGCGTTTGAGTGATCTCTCTCTCCCTCACTGCTCCCGAGGGAAGGCCCGTGCGTTTGAGTGATCTCTCTCTCTCCCTCACTGCTCCCGAGGGAAGGCCCGTGCGTTTGAGTGATCTCTCTCTCTCCCTCACTGCTCCCGAGGGAAGGCCCCTGCGTTTGAGTGATCTCTCTCTCCCTCACTGCTCCCTCGGAAGGCCCGTGCGTTTGAGTGATCTATCTCTCCCTCACTGCTCCCGAGGGAAGGCCCCTGCGTTTGAGTGATCTCTCTCTCCCTCACTGCTCCCGAGGGAAGGCCCCTGAGTTTGAGTGATCTCTCTCTCCCTCACTGCTCCCGAGGGAAGGCCCCTCCGTTTGAGTGATCTCTCTCTCTCTCACTGCTCCCGAGGGAAGGCCCCTGCGTTTGAGTGATCTCTCTCTCCCTCATTGCTCCCGAGGGAAGGACCCTGCGTTTGAGTAATCTCTCTCTCCCTCACTGCTCCGGAGGGAAGGCCCCTGAGTCTGAGTGATCTCTCTCTCGCTCACTGCTCCCGAGGGAAGGCCCCTGCGTTTGAGTGATCTCTCTCTTGCTCAATGCTCCCGAGGGAAGGCCACTGCGTTCGAGTGATCTCTCTCTCCCTCACTGCTCCCGAGGGAAGGCCCCTGCGTCTGAGTGATCTCTCTCTCCCTCACTGCTCCCGAGGGAAGGCCCATGCGTTTGAGTGATCTCTCTCTCCCTCACTGCTCCGGAGGAAAGGCCCCTACGTTTGAGTGATCTCTCTCTCCCTCACTGCTCCCGAGGGACGGCACCTGCGTTTGAGTGAACTCTCTCTCTCTCTCTACTCCCGAGGGAAGGCCCCTGCGTTTCAGTGATCTCCCTCTCCCTCAATGCTCCCGAGGGAAGGCCCCTGCGTTTGAGTGATCTCTCTCTCACTCACTGCTCCCGAGGGAAGGCCCCTGAGTCTGAGTGATCTCTCTCTCACTCACTGCTCCCGAGGGAAGGCCCCTGAGTCTGAGTGATCGCTCTCTCCCTCACTGCACCCGAGGGAAGGCCCCTGCGTTTGAGTGATCTCTCTCTCCCTCACTGCTCCCGAGGGAAGGCCCCTGCGTTTGAGTGATCTCACTTTCCCTCACTGCTCCCGACTGAAGGCCCCTGCGTTTGAGTGATCTCTCTCTGTCGCTCACTGCTCCCGAGGGAAGGCCTCTGCGTCTGAGTGATCTCTCTCTCACTCACTGCTCCCGAGGGAAGGCCCCTGCGTATGAGTGATCTCTCTCTCCCTCACTGCTCCCGAGGGAAGGCCCCTGCGTTTGAGTGATCTCTCTCTCCCTCAATGCTCCCGAGGGAAGACCCCTGCGTTTGAGTGATCTCTCTCTTCCTCACTGCTCCCGAGGTATGGCCCCTGCGTTTGAGTGATCTCTCTCTCGCTCACTGCTCCCGAGTGAAGGCCCCTGCGTTTGAGTGATCTCTCTATCACTCACTGCTCCCGAGGGAAGGGCCCTGAGACTGTGATCTCTCTCTCCCTCACTGCTCCCGAGGTATGGCCCCTGCGTTTGAGTGATCTCTCTCTCCTTCACTGCTCCCGAGGGAAGGCCCTTGCGTTTGAGTGATCTCTCTCTCCCTCACTGCTCCCGAGGTATGGCCCCTGCGTTTGAGGGTTCTCTCTCTCCCTCACTGCTCCCGAGGTATGGCCCCTGATTTTGAGTGCTCTCTCTCCCTCTCTGCTCCCGAGTGAAGGCCCCTGCGTTTGAGTGATCTCTCTCTCCCTCACTGCTCCGGAGGGAAGGCCCCTGAGACTGAGTGATCTCTCTCTCCCTCACTGCTCCCGAGGTATGGCCCCTGCGTTTGAGTGATCTCTCTCTCCCTCACTGCTCCCGAGGGAAGACCCTTGCGTTTGAGTGATCTCTCTCTCCCTCACTGCTCCCGAGGTATGGCCCCTGCGTTTGAGGGTTCTCTCTCTCCCTCACTGCTCCCGAGGTATGGCCCCTGCGTTTGAGTGATCTCTCTCTCGCTCACTGCTCCCGAGTGAAGGCCCCTGCGTTTGAGTGGTCTCTCTCTCACTCACTGCTCCGGAGGGAAGGCCCCTGAGACTGAGTGATCTATCTCTTGCTCACTGCTCCCGAGGGAAGGCCCCTGCGTCTGAGTGATCTCTCTCTCCCTCACAACACCCGAGGGAAGGCCCCTGCGTTTGAGTGATCTCTCTCTCCCTCACTGCTCCCGAGGGAAGGCCCCTGCGTTTGAGTGATCTCTCTCTCCCTCACTGCTCCCGAGGGAAGGCCCCTGCGTTTGAGTGATCTCTCTCTCCCTCACTGCTCCGGAGGAAAGGCCCCTACGTTTGAGTGATCTCTCTCTCCCTCTCTCTGCTCCCGAGGGAAGGCCCCTGCGTTTCAGTGATCTCTCTCTCCCTCAATGCTCCCGAGGGAAGGCCCCTGCGTTTGAGTGATCTCTCTCTCACTCACTGCTCCCGAGGGAAGGCCCCTGCGTATGAGTGATCTCTCTCTCACTCACTGCTCCCGAGGGAAGGCCCCTGCGTATGAGTGATCTCTCTCTCCCTCACTGCTCCCGAGGGAAGGCCCCTGCGTTTGAGTGATCTCTCTCTCCCTCACTGCTCCCGAGGGAAGACCCCTGCATTTGAGTGATCTCTCTCTCCCTCACTGCTCCCGAGGTATGGCCCCTGCGTTTGAGTGATCTCTCTCTCGCTCACTGCTCCCGAGTGAAGGCCCCTGCGTTTGAGTGGTCTCTCTCTCACTCACTGCTCCGGAGGGAAGGCCCCTGAGACTGAGTGATCTCTCTCTCCCTCACTGCTCCCGAGGGAAGGCCCTTGCTTTTGAGTGATCTCTCTCTCCCTCACTGCTCCCGAGGTATGGCCCCTGCGTTTGAGGGTTCTCTCTCTCCCTCACTGCTCCCGAGGTATGGCCCCTGCGTTTGAGTGATCTCTCTCTCGCTCACTGCTCCCGAGTGAAGGCCCCTGCGTTTGAGGGTTCTCTCTCTCCCTCACTGCTCCCGAGGTATGGCCCCTGCGTTTGAGTGATCTCTCTCACACTCACTGCTCCCGAGGGAAGGCCCCTGAGACTGAGTGATCTATATCTTGCTCACTGCTCCCGAGGGAAGGCCCCTGCGTCTGAGTGATCTCTCTCTCCCTCACAACACTCGAGGAAAGGCCCCTGCGTTTGAGTGATCTCTCTCTCCCTCACTGCTCCCGAGGGAAGGCCACTGCGTTTGAGTGATCTCTCTCGCCCTCACTGCTCCCGAGGGAAGGCCCCTGCGTCTGAGTGATCTCTCTCTCCCTCACTGCTCCCAAGGGAAGGCCCCTGCGTTTGAGTGATCTCTCTCTCCCTCACTGCTCCGGAGGAAAGGCCCCTACGTTTGAGTGATCTCTCTCTCTCTCTCTCTGCTACCGCGGGAAGGCCCCTGCGTTTCAGTAATCTCTCTCTCCCTCACAGCTCCCGAGGGACGGCCCCTACGTTTGAGTGATCTCTCTCTCCCTCACTGCTCCCGAGGGAAGGCACCTGCGTTTGAGTGAACTCTCTCTCTCTCTCTACTCCCGAGGGAAGGCCCCTGCGTTTCAGTGATCTCTCTCTCCCTCAATGCTCCCGAGGGAAGGACCCTGCGTTTGAGTGATCTCTCTCTCACTCACTGCGCCCGAGTGAAGGCCCCTGCGTTTGAGTGATCTCTCTCTCCCTCACTGCTCCCGAGTGAAGGCCCCTGCGTTTGAGTGATCTCTCTCTCCCTCACTGCTCCCGAGGGAAGGCCCCTGCGTTTGAGTGATCTCACTCTCCCTCACTGCTCCCGAGGGAAGGCCCCTGCGTTTGAGTGACCTCTCTCACACTCACTGCTCCCGAGGGAAGGCCCCTGCGTATGAGTGATCTCTCTCTCCCTCACTGCTCCCGAGGGAAGGCCCCTGCGTATGAGTGATCTCTCTCTCCCTCACTGCTCCCGAGGGAAGGCCCCTGCGTTTGAGTGATCTCTCTCTCCCTCACTGCTCCCGAGGGAAGACCCCTGCGTTTGAGTGATCTCTCTCTCCCTCACTGCTCCCGAGGGAAGGCCCCTGCATTTGAGTGATCTCTCTCTCGCTCACTGCTCCCGAGTGAAGGCCACTGCGTTTGAGTGATCTCTCTCTCCCGCACTGCTCCCGAGGGAAGGCCCTTGCGTTTGAGTGATCTCTCTCTCCCTCACTGCTCCCGAGGGAAGGCCCCTGCGTTTGAGTGATCTCACTTTCCCTCACTGCTCCCGACTGAAGGCCCCTGCGTTTGAGTGATCTCTCTCTGTCGCTCACTGCTCCCGAGGGAAGGCCTCTGCGTCTGAGTGATCTCTCTCTCACTCACTGCTCCCGAGGGAAGGCCCCTGCGTATGAGTGATCTCTCTCTCCCTCACTGCTCCCGAGGGAAGGCCCCTGCGTTTGAGTGATCTCTCTCTCCCTCACTGCTCCCGAGGGAAGACCCCTGCGTTTGAGTGATCTCTCTCTCCCTCACTGCTCCCGAGGTATGGCCCCTGCGTTTGGGTGATCTCTCTCTCGCTCACTGCTCCCGAGTAAAGGCCGCTGCGTTTGAGTGATCTCTCTCTCGCTCACTGCTCCCGAGTCAAGGCCCCTGCGTTTGAGTGATCTCTCTCTCACTCACTGCTCCGGAGGGAAGGCCCCTGAGACTGAGTGATCTCTCTCTCCCTCACTGCTCCCGAGGTATGGCCCCTGCGTTTGAGTGATCTCTGTCTCCCTCACTGCTCCCGAGGGAAGGCCCTTGCGTTTGAGTGATCTCTCTCTCCCTCACTGCTCCCGAGGTATGGCCCCTGCGTTTGAGGGTTCTCTCTCTCCATCACTGCTCCCGAGGTATGGCCCCTGCGTTTGAGTGATCTCCCTTTCGCTCACTGCTCCCGAGTGAAGGCCCCTGCGTTTGAGTAATCTCTCTCTCACTCACTGCTCCGGAGGGAAGGCCCCTGAGACTGAGTGATCTATCTCTTGCTCACTGCTCCCGAGGGAAGGCCCCTGCGTCTGAGTGATCTCTCTCTCCCTCACAACACTCGAGGGAAGGCCCCTGCGTTTGAGTGATCTCTCTCTCCCTCACTGCTCCCGAGGGAAGGCCACTGCGTTTGAGTGATCTCTCTCTCCCTCACTGCTCCCGAGGGAAGGCCCCTGCGTCTGAGTGATCTCTGTCTCCCTCACTGCTCCCGAGGGAAGGCCCCTGCGTTTGAGTGATCTCTCTCTCCCTCACTGCTCCGGAGGAAAGGCCCCTACTTTTGAGTGATCTCTCTCTCTCTCTCTCTGCTCCCGCGGGAAGGCCCCTGCGTTTCAGTAATCTCTCTCTCCCTCACAGCTCCCGAGGGACGGCCCCTACGTTTGAGTGATCTCGCTCTCCCTCACTGCTCCCGAGGGAAGGCACCTGCGTTTGAGTGAACTCTCTGTCTCTCTCTACTCCCGAGGGAAGGCCCCTGCGTTTCAGTGATCTCTCTCTCCCTCAATGCTCCCGAGGGAAGGCCCCTGCGTTTGAGTGATCTCTCTCTCACTCTCTGCTCCCGAGGGAAGGCCCCTGAGTCTGAGTGATCTCTCTCTCCCTCACTGCTCCCGAGGGAAGGCCCCTGCGTTTGAGTGATCTCTCTCTCCCTCACTGCTCCAGAGGGAAGGCCCCTGCGTATGAGTGATCTCTCTCTCACTCACTGCTCCCGAGGGAAGGCCCCTGCGTTTGAGTGATCTCTCTCTCCCTCACTGCTCCCGAGGGAAGACCCCTGCGTTTGAGTGATCTCTCTCTCCCTCACTGCTCCCGAGGGAAGGCCCCTGCGTTTGGGTGATCTCTCTCTCGCTCACTGCTCCCGAGTGAAGGCCCCTGCGTTTGAGTGATCTCTCTCTCACTCACTGCTCCGGAGGGAAGGCCCCTGAGACTGAGTGATCTCTCTCTCCCTCACTGCTCCCGAGGTATGGCACCTGCGTTTGAGTGATCTCTCTCTCCCTCACTGCTCCCGAGGGAAGGCCCTTGCGTTTGAGTGATCTCTCTCTCCCTCACTGCTCCCGAGGAATGGCCCCTGCGTTTGAGTGATCTCTCTCTCCCTCACTGCTCCCGAGGGAAGGACCCTGCGTTTGAGTGATCTCTCTCTCACTCACTGCTCCGGAGGGAAGGCCCCTGAGACTGAGTGATCTCTCTCTCCCTCACTGCTCCCGAGGGAAGGCCCCTGCGTCTGAGTGATCTCTCTCTCCCTCACAACACTCGAGGGAAGGCCCCTGCGTTTGAGTGATCACTCTCTCCCTCACTGCTCCCGAGGGAAGGCCACTGCGTTTGAGTGATCTCTCTCGCCCTCACTGCTCCCGAGGGAAGGCCCCTGCGTCTGAGTGATCTCTCTCTCCCTCACTGCTCCCAAGGGAAGGCCCCTGCGTTTGAGTGATCTCTCTCTCCCTCACTGCTCCGGAGGAAAGGCCCCTACGTTTGAGTGATCTCTCTCTCTCTCTCTCTGCTCCCGCGGGAAGGCCCCTGCGTTTCAGTAATCTCTCTCTCCCTCACAGCTCCCGAGGGACGGCCCCTACGTTTGAGTGATCTCTCTCTCCCTCACTGCTCCCGAGGGAAGGACCCTGCGTTTGAGTGATCTCTCTCTCACTCACTGCTCCCGAGGGAAGGCACCTGCGTTTCAGTGATCTCTCTCTCCCTCAATGCTCCCGAGGGAAGGCCCCTGAGTCTGAGTGATCTCTCTCTCACTCACTGCTCCCGAGGGAAGGCCCCTGTGTCTGAGTGATCTCTCTCTCGCTCACTGCTCCCGAGGGAAGGCCCCTGCGTTTGAGTGATCTCTCTCTCCCTCACTGCTCCCGAGTGAAGGCCCCTGCGTTTGAGTGATCTCTCTCTCCCTCACTGCTCCCGAGGGAAGGCCCCTGCGTTTGAGTGATCTCACTCTCCCTCTCTGCTCCCGAGGGAAGGCCCCTGCGTTTGAGTGATCTCTCTCTGTCGCTCACTGCTCCCGAGGGAAGGCCCCTGCGTCTGAGTGATCTCTCTCTCCCTCACTGCTCCCGAGGGAAGACCCCTGCGTTTGAGTGATCTCTCTCTCCCTCACTGCTCCCGAGGTATGGCCCCTGCGTTTGAGTGATCTCTCTCTCCCTCACTGCTCCCGAGGGAAGGCCCCTGCGTTTGAGTGATCTCTCTCTCCCTCACTGCTCCCGAGGGAAGGCCCCTGCGTTTGAGTGATCTCTCTCTCGCTCACTGCTCCCGAGTGAAGGCCCCAGAGTTTGAGTGATCTCTCTCTCACTCACTGCTCCCGAGGGAAGGCCCTTGCGTTTGAGTGATCTCTCTCTCCCTCACTGCTCCCGAGGGAAGGCCTCTGCGTCTGAGTGATCTCTCTCTCACTCACTGCTCCCGAGGGAAGGCCCCTGCGTATGAGTGATCTCTCTCTCCCTCACTGCTCCCGAGGGAAGGCCCCTGCGTTTGAGTGATCTCACTTTCCCTCACTGCTCCCGACTGATGGCCCCTGCGTTTGAGTGATCTCTCTCTCACTCACTGCTCCCGAGTGAAGGCCCCTGCGTTTGAGTGATCTCTCTCTCCCTCACTGCTCCGGAGGGAAGGCCCCTGAGACTGAGTGATCTCTCTCTCCCTCACTGCTCCCGAGGTATGGCCCCTGCGTTTGAGTGATCTCTCTCTCCCTCACTGCTCCCGAGGGAAGGCCCTTGCGTTTGAGTGATCTCTCTCTCCCTCACTGCTCCCGAGGTATGGCCCCTGCGATTGAGGGTTCTCTCTCTCCCTCACTGCTCCCGAGGTATGGCCCCTGCGTTTGAGTGATCTCTCTCTCGCTCACTGCTCCCGAGTGAAGGCCCCTGCGTTTGAGTGATCTCTCTCTCACTCACTGCTCCCGAGTGAAGGCCCCTGCGTTTGAGTGATCTCTCTCTCCCTCACTGCTCCGGAGGGAAGGCCCCTGAGACTGAGTGATCTCTCTCTCCCTCACTGCTCCCGAGGTATGGCCCCTGCGTTTGAGTGATCTCTCTCTCCCTCACTGCTCCCGAGGGAAGGCCCTTGCGTTTGAGTGATCTCTCTCTCCCTCACTGCTCCCGAGGTATGGCCCCTGCGTTTGAGGGTTCTCTCTCTCCCTCACTGCTCCCGAGGTATGGCCCCTGCGTTTGGGTGATCTCTCTCTCGCTCACTGCTCCCGAGTGAAGGCCCCTGCGTTTGAGTGGTCTCTCTCTCACTCACTGCTCCGGAGGGAAGGCCCCTGAGACTGAGTGATCTATCTCTTGCTCACTGCTCCGGAGGAAAGGCCCCTACGTTTGAGTGATCTCTCTCTCTCTCTCTCTGCTCCCGTGGGAAGGCCCCTGCGTTTCAGTAATCTCTCTCTCCCTGACTGCTCCCGAGGGAAGGCCCCAGCGTTTGAGTGATCTCTCTCTCCCTCACTGCTCCCGAGGGAAGGCCCCTGCGTCTGAGTGATCTCTGTCTCCCTCACTGCTCCCGAGGGAAGGCCCCTGCGTTTGAGTGATCTCTCTCTCCCTCACTGCTCCGGAGGAAAGGCCCCTACGTTTGAGTGATCTCTCTCCCTCTCTCTCTCTCTGCTCCCGCGGGAAGGCCCCTGCGTTTCAGTAATCTCTCTCTCCCTCACAGCTCCCGAGGGACGGCCCCTACGTTTGAGTGATCTCGCTCTCCCTCACTGCTCCCGAGGGAAGGCACCTGCGTTTGAGTGAACTCTCTGTCTCTCTCTACTCCCGAGGGAAGGCCCCTGCGTTTCAGTGATCTCTCTCTCCCTCAATGCTCCCGAGGGAAGGCCCCTGCGTTTGAGTGATCTCTCTCTCACTCTCTGCTCCCGAGTGAAGGCCCCTGCGTTTGAGTGATCTCTCTCTCCCTCACTGCTCCCGAAGGAAGGCCCCTGCGTTTGAGTGATCTCACTCTCCCTCACTGCTCCCGAGGGAAGGCCCCTGCGTTTGAGTGATCTCTCTCTGTCGCTCACTGCTCCCGAGGGAAGGCCTCTGCGTCTGAGTGATCTCTCTCTCACTCACTGCTCCCGAGGGAAGGCCCCTGCGTATGAGTGAACTCTCTCTCACTCACTGCTCCCGAGTGAAGGCCCCTGCATTTGAGTGGTCTCTCTCTCACTCACTGCTCCGGAGGGAAGGCCCCTGAGACTGAGTGATCTCTCTCTCCCTCACTGCTCCCGAGGTATGGCCCCTGCGTTTGAGTGATCTCTCTCTCCCTCACTGCTCCCGAGGGAAGGCCCTTGCGTTTGAGTGATCTCTCTCTCCCTCACTGCTCCCGAGGTATGGCCCCTGCGTTTGAGGGTTCTCTCTCTCCCTCACTGCTCCCGAGGTATGGCCCCTGCGTTTGGGTGATCTCTCTCTCGCTCACTGCTCCCGAGTGAAGGCCCCTGCGTTTGAGTGGTCTCTCTCTCCCTCACTGCTCCCGAGGGAAGGCCCCTGCATTTGTGTGATCTCTCTCTCCCTCACTGCTCCCGAGTGAAGGCCCCTGCGTTTGAGTGATCTCTCTCTCGCTCACTGCTCCCGAGTGAAGGCCCCTGCGTTTGAGTGATCTCTCTCTCCCTCACTGCTCCCGAGGGAAGACCCCTGCGTTTGAGTGATCTCTCTCTCCCTCACTGCTCCCGAGGTATGGCCCCTGCGTTTGAGTGATCTCTCTCTCCCTCACTGCTCCCGAGGGAAGGCCCCTGCGTTTGAGTGATCTCTCTCTCCCTCACTGCTCCCGAGGGAAGGCCCCTGCGTTTGAGTGATCTCTCTCTCGCTCACTGCTCCCGAGTGAAGGCCCCAGAGTTTGAGTGATCTCTCTCTCACTCACTGCTCCCGAGGGAAGGCCCTTGCGTTTGAGTGATCTCTCTCTCCCTCACTGCTCCCGAGGGAAGGCCTCTGCGTCTGAGTGATCTCTCTCTCACTCACTGCTCCCGAGGGAAGGCCCCTGCGTATGAGTGATCTCTCTCTCCCTCACTGCTCCCGAGGGAAGGCCCCTGCGTTTGAGTGATCTCACTTTCCCTCACTGCTCCCGACTGATGGCCCCTGCGTTTGAGTGATCTCTCTCTCACTCACTGCTCCCGAGTGAAGGCCCCTGCGTTTGAGTGATCTCTCTCTCCCTCACTGCTCCGGAGGGAAGGCCCCTGAGACTGAGTGATCTCTCTCTCCCTCACTGCTCCCGAGGTATGGCCCCTGCGTTTGAGTGATCTCTCTCTCCCTCACTGCTCCCGAGGGAAGGCCCTTGCGTTTGAGTGATCTCTCTCTCCCTCACTGCTCCCGAGGTATGGCCCCTGCGATTGAGGGTTCTCTCTCTCCCTCACTGCTCCCGAGGTATGGCCCCTGCGTTTGAGTGATCTCTCTCTCGCTCACTGCTCCCGAGTGAAGGCCCCTGCGTTTGAGTGATCTCTCTCTCACTCACTGCTCCCGAGTGAAGGCCCCTGCGTTTGAGTGATCTCTCTCTCCCTCACTGCTCCGGAGGGAAGGCCCCTGAGACTGAGTGATCTCTCTCTCCCTCACTGCTCCCGAGGTATGGCCCCTGCGTTTGAGTGATCTCTCTCTCCCTCACTGCTCCCGAGGGAAGGCCCTTGCGTTTGAGTGATCTCTCTCTCCCTCACTGCTCCCGAGGTATGGCCCCTGCGTTTGAGGGTTCTCTCTCTCCCTCACTGCTCCCGAGGTATGGCCCCTGCGTTTGGGTGATCTCTCTCTCGCTCACTGCTCCCGAGTGAAGGCCCCTGCGTTTGAGTGGTCTCTCTCTCACTCACTGCTCCGGAGGGAAGGCCCCTGAGACTGAGTGATCTATCTCTTGCTCACTGCTCCGGAGGAAAGGCCCCTACGTTTGAGTGATCTCTCTCTCTCTCTCTCTGCTCCCGTGGGAAGGCCCCTGCGTTTCAGTAATCTCTCTCTCCCTGACTGCTCCCGAGGGAAGGCCCCTGCGTTTGAGTGATCTCTCTCTCCCTCACTGCTCCCGAGGGAAGGCCCCTGCGTCTGAGTGATCTCTGTCTCCCTCACTGCTCCCGAGGGAAGGCCCCTGCGTTTGAGTGATCTCTCTCTCCCTCACTGCTCCGGAGGAAAGGCCCCTACGTTTGAGTGATCTCTCTCCCTCTCTCTCTCTCTGCTCCCGCGGGAAGGCCCCTGCGTTTCAGTAATCTCTCTCTCCCTCACAGCTCCCGAGGGACGGCCCCTACGTTTGAGTGATCTCGCTCTCCCTCACTGCTCCCGAGGGAAGGCACCTGCGTTTGAGTGAACTCTCTGTCTCTCTCTACTCCCGAGGGAAGGCCCCTGCGTTTCAGTGATCTCTCTCTCCCTCAATGCTCCCGAGGGAAGGCCCCTGCGTTTGAGTGATCTCTCTCTCACTCTCTGCTCCCGAGTGAAGGCCCCTGCGTTTGAGTGATCTCTCTCTCCCTCACTGCTCCCGAAGGAAGGCCCCTGCGTTTGAGTGATCTCACTCTCCCTCACTGCTCCCGAGGGAAGGCCCCTGCGTTTGAGTGATCTCTCTCTGTCGCTCACTGCTCCCGAGGGAAGGCCTCTGCGTCTGAGTGATCTCTCTCTCACTCACTGCTCCCGAGGGAAGGCCCCTGCGTATGAGTGAACTCTCTCTCACTCACTGCTCCCGAGTGAAGGCCCCTGCATTTGAGTGGTCTCTCTCTCACTCACTGCTCCGGAGGGAAGGCCCCTGAGACTGAGTGATCTCTCTCTCCCTCACTGCTCCCGAGGTATGGCCCCTGCGTTTGAGTGATCTCTCTCTCCCTCACTGCTCCCGAGGGAAGGCCCTTGCGTTTGAGTGATCTCTCTCTCCCTCACTGCTCCCGAGGTATGGCCCCTGCGTTTGAGGGTTCTCTCTCTCCCTCACTGCTCCCGAGGTATGGCCCCTGCGTTTGGGTGATCTCTCTCTCGCTCACTGCTCCCGAGTGAAGGCCCCTGCGTTTGAGTGGTCTCTCTCTCCCTCACTGCTCCCGAGGGAAGGCCCCTGCATTTGTGTGATCTCTCTCTCCCTCACTGCTCCCGAGTGAAGGCCCCTGCGTTTGAGTGATCTCTCTCTCGCTCACTGCTCCCGAGTGAAGGCCCCTGCGTTTGAGTGATCTCTCTCTCACTCACTGCTCCCGAGGGAAGGCCCTTGCGTTTGAGTGATCTCTCTCTCCCTCACTGCTCCCGAGGAATGGCCCCTGCGTTTGAGGGTTCTCTCTCTCCCTCACTGCTCCCGAGGTATGGCCACTGCGTTTGAGTGATCTCTCTCTCGCTCACTGCTCCCGAGTGAAGGCCCCTGCATTTGAGTGGTCTCTCTCTCACTCACTGCTCCGGAGGGAAGGCCCCTGAGACTGAGTGATATATCTCTTGCTCACTGCTCCTGAGGGATGTCCCCTGCGTCTGAGTGATCTCACTCTCCCTCACTGCTCCCGAGTGAAGGCCCCTGCGTCGTGTTGATCTCTCTCTCCCTCACTGCTCCCAAGGGAAGGCCCCTGCGTTTGAGTGATCCCTCTCTCACTCACTGCTCCCGAGGGAAGGCACCTGAGTCCAAGTGATCTCTCTCTCTCCCTCACTGCTCCCGAGGAAAGGCCCCTGCGTCTGAGTGATCTCTCTCTCCCTCACTGCTCCCGAGGGAAGGCCCCTGCATTTGTGTGATCTCTCTCTCCCTCACTGCTCCCGAGGGAAGGCCCCTGCTTTTGAGTGATCTCTCTCTCCCTCACTGCTCCCGAGGAAAGGCCCCTGCGTTTGAGTGATCTCTCTCACCCTCACTGCTCCCGAGGAAAGGCCCCTGCGTTTGAGTGATCTCTCTCTCGCTCACTGCTCCCGAGGGAAGGCCCCTGCGTTTGAGTGTTCTCTCTCCCGCTCACTGCTCCGGAGGGAAGGCCCCTGAGACTGAGTGATATATCTCTTGCTCACTGCTCCCGAGGGATGTCCCCTGCGTCTGAGTGATCTCTCTCTCCCTCACTGCTCCCGAGTGAAGGCCCCTGCGTCGTGTTGATCTCTCTCTCCCTCACTGCTCCCAAGGGAAGGCCCCTGCGTTTGAGTGATCCCTCTCTCACTCACTGCTCCCGAGGGAAGGCCCCTGAGTCCAAGTGATCTCTCTCTCTCCCTCACTGCTCCCGAGGAAAGGCCCCTGCGTCTGAGTGATCTCTCTCTCCCTCACTGCTCCCGAGGGAAGGCCCCTGCATTTGTGTGATCTCTCTCTCCCTCACTGCTCCCGAGGGAAGGCCCCTGCTTTTGAGTGATCTCTCTCTCCCTCACTGCTCCCGAGGAAAGGCCCCTGCGTTTGAGTGATCTCTCTCACCCTCACTGCTCCCGAGGGAAGGCCCCTGCGTTTGAGTGCTCTCTCTCTCGCTCACTGCTCCCGAGGGAAGGCCCCTGCGTTTGAGTGACCTCTCTCTCGCTCACTGCTCCCAAGGGAAGGCCCCTGCGTTTGAGTGATCTCTCTCTCGCTCACTGCTCCCGAGGGAAGGCCCCTGCGTTTGAGTGATCTCTCTCTCGCTCACTGCTCCCGAGGGAAGGCCCCTGCATTTGAGTGATCCCTCTCTCGCTTACTGCTCCCGAGGGAAGGCCCCTGCATTTGAGTGATCCCTCTCTCGCTCACTGCTCCCGAGGGAGGGCCCCTGCGTCTGAGTGTTCTCTCTCTCCCTCACTGCTCCCGAGGGAAGGCCCCTGCGTTTGAGTGATCTCTCTCTCCCTCACTGCTCCCGAGGGATGGCCCCTGCGTCTGAGTGATCTCTCTCTCCCTCACTGCTCGCGAGGGAAGGCCCCTGCGTTTCAGTGAACTCTCTCCCTCAATGCTCCCGAGGGAAGGCCCCTGCTTTTGAGTGATCTCTCTCTCACTCACGGCTCCCGAGGGAAGGCCCTTGCGTTTGAGTGATCTCTCTCTCGCTCACTGCTCCCGAGGGAAGGCCCGTGCGTCTGAGTGATCCCTCTCTCGCTCACTGCTCCCGAGGGAAGGCCCCTGCGTCTGAGTGATCTCTCTCTCGCTCACTGCTCCCGAGGGAAGGCCCGTGCGTCTGAGTGATCCCTCTCTCGCTCACTGCTCCCGAGGGAAGGCCCCTGCGTCTGAGTGATCTCTCTCTCGCTCACTGCTCCCGAGGGAAGGCCCTTGCGTTTGAGTGATCTCTCTCTCACTCACTGCTCCCGAGGGAAGGCCCCTGAGTCTGAGTGATATCTCTCTCCCTCACTGCTCCCGAGGGAAGGCCCCTGCGTTTGAGTGATCTCTCTCTCCCTCACTGCTCCCGATGGAAGGCCCCTGCGTTTGAGAGATCTCTATCTCTCTCACTGATCCCGAGGGAAGGCCCCTGCGTTTGAGTGATCTCTCACTCACTCACTGCTCCCGAGGGAAGGCTCCTGCGTTTGAGTGATCTCTCTCTCCCTCTCTGCTCCCGAGGGAAGGCCCCTGCATTTGAGTGATCTCTCTCTCCCTCACTGCTCCCGAGGGAAGGCCCCTGCGTCTGAGTGATCTCTATCTCCCTCACTGCTCCCGAGGGAAGGCCCCTGCGCTTGAGTGATCTCTCACTCCCTCACTGCTCCCGAGGGAAGGCCCCTGCTTTTGAGAGATCTCTATCTCGCTGACTGCTCCCGAGGGAAGGCCCCTGCGTTTGAGTGATCTCTCACTCCCTCACTGCTCCTGAGGGAAGGCCCCTGCGTTTCAGTGATCTCTCACTCCCTCATTGCTCCCGAGGGAAGGCCCCTGCGTCTGAGTGATCTCTCTCTCCCTCACTGCTCCCGAGGGAAGGCCCCTGCGTTTCAGTGATCTCTCACTCCCTCACTGCTCCCGAGGGAAGGCCCCAGCGTTTGAGTGATCTCTCTCTCCCTCACTGCTCCCGAGGGAAGGCCCCTGCGTCTGAGTGATCTCTCTCTCCCTCACTGCTCCCGAGGGAAGGCCCCTGCGTTTGAGTGATCTCTCACTCCCTCACTGCTCCCGAGGGAAGGCCCCTGCGTTTGAGTGATCACTCACTCCCTCACTGCTCCCGAGGGAAGGCCCCTGCATTTGAGAGATCTCTAGCTCCCTCTCTGATCCCGAAGGAAGGCCCCTGCGTTTGAGTGATCTCTCACTCCCTCACTGCTCCCGAGGGAAGGCCCCTGCGTTTGAGTGCTCACTGTCCCTCTCTGCTCCCGAGGGAAGGCCCCTGCATTTGAGTGATCTCTCTCTCCCTCACTGCTACCGAGGGAAGGCCACTGCGTTTTAGTGATCTCTCTCTCACTCACTGCTCCTGAGGGAAGGCCCCTGCGTTTGTGTGATCTCTCTCTCTCTCACTGATCCCGAGGGAAGGCCCCTGCGTCTGAGTGATCTGTCTCTCCCTCACTGCTCCCGAGGGAAGGCCCCTGCGTCTGAGTGATCTCTCTCTCCCTCACTGCTCCCGAGGGAAGGCCCCTGTGTCTGAGTGATCTCTCTCTCCCTCACTGCTCCCGAGGGAAGGCCCCTGCGTTTCAGTGATCTCTCTCTCCCTCACTGCTCCCGAGGGAAGGCGCCTGCGATTGAGTGATCTCTCTCTCGCTCACTGCTCCCGAGGGAAGGCCCCTGCGTCTGAGTGATCTCTCTCTCCCTCACTGCTCCCGAGGGAAGGCCTCTGCGTCTGAGTGATCTCTCTCTCCCTCACTGCTCCCGAGGGAAGGCCCCTGCGTCTGAGTGATCTCCCTTTCCCTCACTGCTCCCGAGGGAAGGCCCCTGCGTTTCAGTGATCTCTCTCTCCCTCATGCTCCCGAGGGAAGGCCCCTGCGTCTCAGTGATCTCTCTCTCCCTCACTGCTCCCGAGGGAAGGGTCATGCGTTTGAGAGATCTCTATCTCCCTCACTGATCCCGAGGGAAGGCCCCTGCGTTTGAGTGATCTCTCACTCCCTCAATGCTCCCGAGGGAAGGCCCCTGTGTTTGAGAGATCGCTATCTCACTCACTGCTCCCGTGGGAAGGCCCCTGCGTTTGAGTGATCTCTCACTCCCTCACTGCTCCAGAGGGAAGGCCCCTGCGTTTGAGTGATCTCTCTTTCCCTCTCTGCTCCCGAGGGAAGGCCCCTGCATTTGAGTGATCTCTCTCTCCCTCACTGCTCCCGAGGGAAGGCCCCTGCGCTTGAGTGATCTCTCACTCCCTCACTGCTCCCGAGGGAAGGCCCCTGCTTTTGAGAGATCTCTATCTCGCTGACTGCTCCCGAGGGAAGGCCCCTGCGTCTGAGTGATCTCTCTCTCCCTCACTGCTCCCGAGGGAAGGCCCCTGCGTCTGAGTGATCTCTCTCTCCCTCACTGATCCCGAGGGAAGGCCCCTGCGTTTGAGTGATCTCCCTCTCCCTCACTGCTCCCGATGGAAGGCCCCTGCGTCTGAGTGATCTCGGTCTCCGTCACTGCTCCCGAGGGAGGGCCCGTGCGTTTGACTGATCTCTCACTCCCTCACTGCTCCCGAGGGAAGGCCCCTGCGTTTGAGAGATCTCTATCTCCCTCACTGATCCCGAGGGAAGGCCCCTGCGTTTGAGTGATCTCTCACTCCCTCACTGCTCCCGAGGGAAGGCCCCTGCGTTTGAGTGATCTCTCTCTCCCTCACTGCTCCCGAGGGAAGGCCCCTGCGTCTGAGTGATCTCTCTCTCCCTCACTGCTCCCCTGCATTTGAGTGATCTCTCTCTCACTCACTGCTCCCGAGGGAGGGCCCCTGCGCTTGAGTGATCTCTTTCTCCCTCACTGCTCCCGAGGGAAGCCCCCTGCATTTGAGTGATCTCTCTCTCGCTCACTGCTCCCGAGGGAAGGCCCCTGCGTTTGAGGGATCTCTCTCTCCCTCACTGCTCCCGAGGGAAGGCCCCTGCGTTTGAGTGATCTCTCGCTCGCTCACTGCTCCCGAGGGAAGCCCCTGCGTTTGAGTGATCTCTCTCTCGCTCACTGCTCCCGTGGGAAGGCCCCTGCGTCTGAGTGATCTCTCTCTCCCTCACTGCTCCCGATGGAAGGCACCTGCGTCTGAGTGATCTCTCTCTCCCTCACTGCTCCCGAGGGAAGGCCCCTGCGTCTGAGTGATCTCTCTCTCCCTCACGTCTACCGAGGGCAGGCCCCTGCGTCTGAGTGATCTCTCTCTCCCTCACTGCTCCCGAGGAAAGGCCCCTGCGTATGAGTGATCTCCCTCTCCCTCACTGCTCTGGAGGGAATGCCCCTGCGTCTGAGTGATCTCCCTCTCCCTCACTGCTCCCGAGGGAAGGCCCCTGCGTCTGAGTGATCTCTATCTCCCTCACTGCTCCTGAGGGAAGGCCCCTGCGTTTGAGTGATCTCTCTCTCCCTCGCTGCTCCCGAGGGAAGGCCCCTGCGTTTGAGTGATCTCTCTCTCGCTCACTGCTCCCGAGGGAAGGCCCCTGAGTCTGAGTGATCTCTCTCTCTCCCTGACTGCTCCCGAGGAAAGGCCCCTGCGTCTGAGTGATCTCTCTCTCCCTCACTGCTCTCGAGGGAAGGCCCCTGCGTCTGAGTGATCTCTCTGTCCCTCAATGCTCCCGAGGAAAGTCCCCTGCATTTGTGTGATCTCTCTCTCCCTCACTGCTCCCGAGGGAAGGCCCCTGCTTTTGAGTGATCTCTCTCTCCCTCACTGCTCCCGAGGAAAGGCCCCTGCGTTTGAGTGATCTCTCTCACCCTCACTGCTCCCGAGGAAAGGCCCCTGCGTTTGAGTGATCTCTCTCACCCTCACTGCTCCCGAGGGAAGGCCCCTGCTTTTGAGTGATCTCTCTCTCCCTCACTGCTCCCGAGGAAAGGCCCCTGCGTTTGAGTGATCTCTCTCACCCTCACTGCTCCCGAGGGAAGGCCCCTGCGTTTGAGTGATCTCTCTCACCCTCACTGCTCCCGAGGGAAGGCCCCTGCGTTTGAGTGATCTCTCTCTCCCTTACTGCTCCCAAGGGAAGGCCCCTGCATTTGAGTGATATCACTCTCACTCACTGCACCCAAGAGAAGGCCCCTGCGTCTGAGATATCCCTCTCTCCCTTACTGCTCCCAAGGGAAGGCCCCTGCGTTTGAGTGATCTCTCTCTCGCTCACTGCTTCCGAGGGAAGGCCCCTGCGTTTGAGTGATCTCTCTCTCTCTCTCTCTCTGCTCCCGCGGGAAGGCCCCTGCGTTTGAGTGATCTCTCTCTCGCTCACTGCTTCCGAGGGAAGGCCCCTGCGTTTGAGTGATCTCTCTTTCGCTCACTGCAACCGAGGGAAGGCCCCTGCGTTTTAGTTATCTCTCGCTCCCTCCCTGCTCCCGAGGGAAGGCCCCTGCGTTTGAGAGATCTCTCTCTCGCTCGCTGCTCCCGAGGGAAGGCAACTGCGTTTGAGTGATCTCTCTCTCGCTCACTGCTCCCGTGGGATGGCCCCTGCGTTTCAGTGATCTCTCTCTCCCTCACTGCTCCCAAGGGAAGGCCCCTGCGTTTGTGTAATCACTCTCTCCCTCACTGCTCCCGAGGGAAGGCCCCTGCGTTTTTCAGTGATCTCTCTCTGCCTCACAACACCCGAGGGAAGGCCCCTGTGTTGGAGTGATCTCTCTCTTGCTCACTGCTCCCGAGGGAAGGCCCCTGCGTTTGAGTGATCTCTCCTTCCCTCATTGCTCCCGAGGGAATGCCCGTGCGTTTGAGTGATCTCCCTCTCGCTCACTGCTCCCGAGGGAAGGCCCCTGCGTTTGAGTGATCTCTCTCTCCCTCACTGCTCCCGAGGAAAGGCCCCTGCGTCTGAGTGATCTCCCTCTCCCTCACTGCTCTGGAGGGAATGCCCCTGCGTCTGAGTGATCTCCCTCTCCCTCACTGCTCCCGAGGGAAGGCCCCTGCGTCTGAGTGATCTCTATCTCCCTCGCTGCTCCTGAGGGAAGGCCCCTGCGTTTGAGTGATCTCTCTCTCCCTCGCTGCTCCCGAGTGAAGGCCCCTGCGTTTGAGTGATCTCTCTATCACTCACTGCTCCCGAGGGAAGGCCCCTGAGTCTGAGTGATCTCTCTCTCTCCCTCACTGCTCCCGAGGAAAGGCCCCTGCGTCTGAGTGATCTCTCTCTCCCTCACTGCTCTCGAGGGAAGGCCCCTGCGTCTGAGTGATCTCTCTGTCCCTCACTGCTCCAGAGGGAAGGCCCCTGCGTTTGTGTGATCTCTCTCTCCCTCACTGCTCCCGAGGGAAGGCCCCTGCTTTTGAGTGATCTCTCTCTCCCTCACTGCTCCCGAGGAAAGGCCCCTGCGTTTGAGTGATCTCTCTCACCCTCACTGCTCCCGAGGGAAGGCCCCTGCGTTTGAGTGATCTCTCTCTCCCTCACTGCTCCCAAGGGAAGGCCCCTGCGTTTGTGTAATCACTCTCTCCCTCACTGCTCCCGAGGGAAGGCCCCTGCGTTTTTTAGTGATCTCTCTCTCCCTCACAACACCCGAGGGAAGGCCCCTGCGTTGGAGTGATCTCTCTCTTGCTCACTGCTCCCGAGGGAAGGCCCCTGCGTTTGAGTGATCTCTCTCTCCCTCACTGCTCCCGAGGGAATGCCCGTGGGTTTGAGTGATCTCCCTCTCGCTCACTGCTCCCGAGGGAAGGCCCCTGCGTTTGAGTGATCTCTCACTCCCTCACTGCTCCCGAGGGAAGGCCCCTGCGTTTGAGTGATCTCTCTCTCCCTCACTGCTCCCGAGGGAAGGCCCCTGCGTCTGAGTGATCTCTCTCTCCCTCACTGCTCCCGAGGGAAGGCCCCTGCGTTTGAGTGATCTCTCTCTCCCTCACTGCTCCCGAGGGAAGGCCCCAGCGTTTGAGTGATCTCTCTCTGCCTCACTGCTCCCGAGGGAAGGCCCCTGCGTTTGAGTGATCTCTCTCTCCCTCACTGCTCCCGAGGGAAGGCCCCTGCATTTGAGTGACCTCTCTCTCGCTCACTGCTCCCGAGGGAAGGCCCCTGCGTCTGAGTGATCTCTCTCTCGCTCACTGCTCCCGAGGGAAGGCCCCTGCGTTTGAGTGATCTCTCTCTCCCTCACTGCTCCCGAGGGAAGGCCCCTGCGTTTGAGTGTTCTCTCTCCCGCTCACTGCTCCCGAGGGAAGGCCCCTGCGTTTGAGTGTTCTCTCTCCCGCTCACTGCTCCCGAGGGAAGGCCCCTGCGTTTGAGTGATCGCTCTCCCGCTCACTGCTCCCGAGGGAAGGCCCCTGCGTTTGAGTGATCTCTCTCTCCCTCACTGCTCCCGAGGGAAGGCCCGTGCGTTTGAGTGATCTCTCTCTCCCTCACAGCTCCGGAGGGAAGGCCCCTGCGTTTCAGTGATCTCTCTCTCCCTCACTGCTCCCGAGGGATGGCCCCTGCGTTTGAGTGATCTCTCTCTCCCTCACTGCTCCCGAGGGAAGGCGCCTGCGTTTGTGATCTCCCTCTCCCTCACTAATCCCAAGCGAAGGCCCCTGCGTTTGAGTGATCTCTCTCTCGCTCACTGCTCCCGAGGGAAGGCCCCTGCGTTTGAGTGATCGCTCTCCCGCTCACTGCTCCCGAGGGAAGGCCCCTGCGTTTGAGTGATCTCTCTCTCCCTCACTGCTCCCGAGGGAAGGCCCGTGCGTTTGAGTGATCTCTCTCTCCCTCACAGCTCCGGACGGAAGGCCCCTGCATTTCAGTGATCTCTCTCTCCCTCACTGCTCCCGAGGGATGGCCCCTGCGTTTGAGTGATCTCTCTCTCCCTCACTGCTCCCGAGGGAAGGCGCCTGCGTTTGTGATCTCCCTCTCCCTCACTAATCCCAAGCGAAGGCCCCTGCGTTTGAGTGATCTCTCTCTCGCTCACTGCTACTGAGGGAAGGCCCCTGCGTTTGAGTGATCTCTCTCACCCTCACTGCTCCCGAGGGAAGGCCCCTGCTTTTGAGTGATCTCCCTCTCCCTCACTGCTCCCGAGGAAAGGCCCCTGCGTTTGAGTGATCTCTCTCACCCTCACTGCTCCCGAGGGAAGGCCCCTGCGTTTGAGTGATCTCTCTCACCCTCACTGCTCCCGAGGGAAGGCCCCTGCGTTTGAGTGATCTCTCTCACCCTCACTGCTCCCGAGGAAAGGCCCCTGCGTTTGAGTGATCTCTCTCACCCTCACTGCTCCCGAGGGAAGGCCCCTGCTTTTGAGTGATCTCTCTCTCCCTCACTGCTCCCGAGGGAAGGCCCCTGCGTTTTAGTGATCTCTCTCTCCCTCACTGCTCCCGAGGAAAGGCCCCTGCGTCTGAGTGATCTCCCTCTCCCTCACTGCTCTGGAGGGAATGCCCCTGCGTCTGAGTGATCTCCCTCTCCCTCACTGCTCCCGAGGGAAGGGCCCTGCGTCTGAGTGATCTCTATCTCCCTCACTGCTCCTGAGGGAAGGCCCCTGCGTTTGAGTGATCTCTCTCTCCCTCGCTTCTCCCGAGTGAAGGCCCCTGCGTTTGAGTGATCTCTCTCTCACTCACTGCTCCCGAGGGAAGGCCCCTGAGTCTGTGATCTCTCTCTCTCCCTCACTGCTCCCGAGGAAAGGCCCCTGCGTCTGAGTGATCTCGCTCTCCCTCACTGCTCTCGAGGGAAGGCCCCTGCGTCTGAGTGATCTCTCTGTCCCTCACTGCTCCAGAGGGAAGGCCCCTGCATTTGTGTGATCTCTCTCTCCCTCACTGCTCCTGAGGGAAGGCCCCTGCTTTTGAGTGATCTCTCTCTCCCTCACTGCTCCCGAGGAAAGGCCCCTGCGTTTGAGTGATCTCTCTCACCCTCACTGCTCCCGAGGGAAGGCCCCTGCGTTTGAGTGATCTCTCTCTCCCTCACTGCTTCCAAGGGAAGGCCCCTGCGTTTGTGTAATCACTCTCTCCCTCACTGCTCCCGAGGGAAGGCCCCTGCGTTTTTTAGTGATCTCTCTCTCCCTCACAACACCCGAGGGAAGGCCCCTGCGTTGGAGTGATCTCTCTCTTGCTCACTGCTCCCGAGGGAAGGCCCCTGCGTTTGAGTGATCTCTCTCTCCCTCACTGCTCCCGAGGGAATGCCCGTGCGTTTGAGTGATCTCCCTCTCGCTCACTGCTTCCGAGGGAAGGCCCCTGCGTCTGAGTGATCTCTCACTCCCTCACTGCTCCCGAGGGAAGGCCCCTGCGTTTGAGTGATCTCTCTCTCCCTCACTGCTCCCGAGGGAAGGCCCCTGCGTCTGAGTGATCTCTCTCTCCCTCACTGCTCCCGAGGGAAGGCCGCTGCGTATGAGTGATCTCTCTCTCCCTCACTGCTCCCGAGGGAAGGCCCCAGCGTTTGAGTGATCTCTCTCTGCCTCACTGCTCCCGAGGGAAGGCCCCTGCGTTTGAGTGATCTCTCTCTCCCTCACTGCTCCCGAGGGAAGGCCCCTGCATTTGAGTGATCTCTCTCTCGCTCACTGCTCCCGAGGGAAGGCCCCTGCGTTTGAGTGACCTCTCTCTCGCTCACTGCTCCCGAGGGAAGGCCCCTGCGTCTGGGTGATCTCTCTCTCGCTCACTGCTCCCGAGGGAAGGCCCCTGCGTTTGAGTGATCTCTCTCTCCCTCACTGCTCCCGAGGGAAGGCCCCTGCGTTTGAGTGTTCTCTCTCCCGCTCACTGCTCCCGAGGGAAGGCCCCTGCGTTTGAGTGTTCTCTCTCCCGCTCACTGCTCCCGAGGGAAGGCCCCTGAGTCTGAGTGATCTCTCTCTCCCTCACTGCTCCCGAGGGAAGGCCCCTGCGTTTGAGTGATCTCTCTCTCCCTCACTGCTCCCGAGGGAAGGCCCCTGCGTTTGAGTGATCGCTCTCCCGCTCACTGCTCCCGAGGGAAGGCCCCTGCGTTTGAGTGATCTCTCTCTCCCTCACTGCTCCCGAGGGAAGCCCGTGCGTTTGAGTGATCACTCTCTCCCTCACAGCTCCGGAGGGAAGGCCCCTGCGTTTCAGTAATCTCTCTCTCCCTCACTGCTCCCGAGGGATGGCCCCTGCGTTTGAGTGATCTCTCTCTCCCTCACTGCTCCCGAGGGAAGGCGCCTGCGTTTGTGATCTCCCTCTCCCTCACTAATCCCAAGCGAAGGCCCCTGCGTTTGAGTGATCTCTCTCTCGCTCACTGCTACTGAGGGAAGGCCCCTGCTTTTGAGTGATCTCTCTCTCCCTCACTGCTCCCGAGGAAAGGCCCCTGCGTTTGAGTGATCTCTCTCACCCTCACTGCTCCCGAGGAAAGGCCCCTGCGTTTGAGTGATCTCTCTCACCCTCACTGCTCCCGAGGGAAGGCCCCTGCTTTTGAGTGATCTCTCTCTCCCTCACTGCTCCCGAGGAAAGGCCCCTGCGTTTGAGTGATCTCTCTCACCCTCACTGCTCCCGAGGGAAGGCCCCTGCGTTTGAGTGATCTCTCTCACCCTCACTGCTCCCGAGGAAAGGCCCCTGCGTTTGAGTGATCTCTCTCACCCTCACTGCTCCCGAGGGAAGGCCCCTGCTTTTGAGTGATCTCTCTCTCCCTCACTGCTCCCGAGGAAAGGCCCCTGCGTTTGAGTGATCTCTCTCGCCCTCACTGCTCCCGAGGGAAGGCCCCTGCGTCTGAGTGATCTCTCTCTCCCTCACTGCTCCCTAGGGAAGGCCCCTGCGTTTGAGTGATCTCTCTCTTGCTCACTGCTCCCGAGGGAAGGCCCCTGCGTTTGAGTGATCTCTCTCACCCTCACTGCTCCCAAGGGAAGGCCCCTGCATTTGCGTGATATCCCTCTCACTCACTGCACCCGAGAGAAGGCCCCTGCGTCTGAGATATCCCTCTCTCCCTTACTGCTCCCAAGGGAAGGCCCCTGCGTTTGAGTGATCTCTCTCTCGCTCACTGCTTCCGAGGGAAGGCCCCTGCGTTTGAGTGATCTCTCTCTCTCTCTCTCTCTGCTCCCGCGGGAAGGCCCCTGCGTTTGAGTGATCTCTCTCTCGCTCACTGCTTCCGAGGGAAGGCCCCTGCGTTTGAGTAATCTCTCTTTCGCTCACTGCAACCGAGGGAAGGCCCCTGCGTTTTAGTTATCTCTCGCTCCCTCCCTGCTCCCGAGGGAAGGCCCCTGCGTTTGAGAGATCTCTCTCTCGCTCGCTGCTCCCGAGGGAAGGCAACTGCGTTTGAGTGATCTCTCTCTCGCTCACTGCTCCCGAGGGATGGCCCCTGCGTTTCAGTGATCTCTCTCTCCCTCACTGCTCCCGAGGGAAGGCCCCTGCGTTTTTTAGTGATCTCTCTCTGCCTCCCAACACCCGAGGGAAGGCCCCTGCGTTGGAGTGATCTCTCTCTTGCTCACTGCTCCCGAGGGAAGGCCCCTGCGTTTGAGTGATCTCTCTCTCCCTCACTGCTCCCGAGGGAATGCCCGTGCGTTTGAGTGATCTCCCTCTCGCTCACTGCTCCCGAGGGAAGGCCCCTGCGATTGAGTGATCTCTCTCTCCCTCACTGCTCCCGAGGAAAGGACCCTGCGTCTGAGTGATCTCCCTCTCCCTCACTGCTCTGGAGGGAATGCCCCTGCGTCTGAGTGATCTCCCTCTCCCTCACTGCTCCCGAGGGAAGGCCCCTGCGTCTGAGTGATCTCTATCTCCCTCACTGCTCCTGAGTGAAGGCCCCTGCGTTTGAGTGATCTCTCTCTCCCTCGCTGCTCCCGAGGGAAGGCCCCTGCGTTTGAGTGATCTCTCTCTCACTCTCTGCTCCCGAGGGAAGGCCCCTGAGTCTGAGTGATCTCTCTCTCTCCCTCACTGCTCCCGAGGAAAGGGCCCTGCGTCTGAGTGATCTCTCTCTCCCTCACTGCTCTCGAGGGAAGGCCCCTGCGTCTGAGTGATCTCTCTGTCCCTCACTGCTCCCGAGGGAAGGCCCCTGCATTTGTGTGATCTCTCTCTCCCTAACTGCTCCCGAGGGAAGGCCCCTGCTTTTGAGTGATCTCTCTCTCCCTCACTGCTCCCGAGGAAAGGCCCCTGCGTTTGAGTGATCCCTCTCACCCTCACTGCTCCCGAGGGAAGGCCCCTGCGTTTGAGTGATCTCTCTCTCCCTCACTGCTCCCAAGGGAAGGCCCCTGCGTTTGTGGAATCACTCTCTCCCTCACTGCTCCCGAGGGAAGGCCCCTGCGTTTTTTAGTGATCTCTCTCTCCCTCACAACACCCGAGGGAAGGCCCCTACGTTGGAGTGATCTCTCTCTTGCTCACTGCTCCCGAGGGAAGGCCCCTGCGTTTGAGTGATCTCTCTCTCCCTCACTGCTCCCGAGGGAATGCCCATGCGTTTGAGTGATCTCCCTCTCGCTCACTGCTCCCGAGGGAAGGCCCCTGCGTTTGAGTGATCTCTCTCTCCCTTTCTGCTCCCGAGGGAAGGCCCCTGCGTTTGAGTGATCTCTCTCTCCCTCACTGCTCCCGAGGGAAGGCCCCTGCGTCTGAGTGTTCTCTCTCTCCCTCACTGCTCCCGAGGGAAGGCCCCTGCGTTTGAGTGATCTCTCTCTCCCTCACTGCTCCCGAGGGAAGGCCCCAGCGTTTGAGTGATCTCTCTCTGCCTCACTGCTCCCGAGGGAAGGCCCCTGCGTTTGAGTGATCTCTCTCTCCCTCACTGCTCCCGAGGGAAGGCCCCTGCATTTGAGTGATCTCTCTCTCGCTCACTGCTCCCGAGGGAAGGCCCCTGCGTTTGAGTGACCTCTCTCTCGCTCACTGCTCCCGAGGGAAGGCCCCTGCGTCTGAGTGATCTCTCTCTCGCTCACTGCTCCCGAGGGAAGGCCCCTGCGTTTGAGTGATCTCTCTCTCCCTCACTGCTCCCGAGGGAAGGCCCCTGCGTTTGAGTGATCGCTCTCCCGCTCACTGCTCCCGAGGGAAGGCCCCTGCGTTTGAGTGATCGCTCTCTCCCTCACTGCTCCCGAGGGAAGGCCCGTGCGTTTGAGTGATCTCTCTCTCCCTCACAGCTCCGGAGGGAAGGCCCCTGCATTTCAGTGATCTCTCTCTCCCTCACTGCTCCCGAGGGATGGCCCCTGCGTTTGAGTGATCTCTCTCTCCCTCACTGCTCCCGAGGGAAGGCGCCTGCGTTTGTGATCTCCCTCTCCCTCACTAATCCCAAGCGAAGGCCCCTGCGTTTGAGTGATCTCTCTCTCGCTCACTGCTCCCGAGGGAAGGCCCCTGCATTTGAGTGATCTCTCTTTCGCTCACTGCTCCCGAGGGAAGGCCCCTGCGTTTGAGTGATCTCTCTCTCCCTCTCTAATCCCGAGGGAAGGCCCCTGCGTTTGATTGATCGCTCTCTCCCTCACTGCTCCCGAGGGAAGTCCCCTGCGTTTGAGTGATCTCTCTCTCCCTCACTGCTCCCGAGGGAAGGCACCTGCATTTGAGTGATCTCTCTCTCTCTCTCTCTGCTCCCGAGGGAAGGCCCCTGCGTTTCAGTGATCTCTCTCTCCCTCACTGCTCCCGAGGGAAGGCCCCTGCGTTTGAGTGATTTCTCTCTCCCTCACTGCTCCCGAGGTAAGGCCCCTGCGTTTGAGTGATCTCTCTCTCCCTCACTGCTCCCGAGGGAAGGCCCCTGCGTCTGAGTGATCCCTCTCTCGATCACTGCTCCCGAGGATGCCCCTGCGTCTGAGTGATCTCTCTCTCGCTCACTGCTCCCGAGGGAAGGCCCCTGCGTTTGAGTGATCTCTCTCTCCCTCACTGCTCCCGAGGGAAGGCCCCTGCGTCTGAGTGATCTCTCTCTCCCTCACTGCTCCCGAGGGAAGCCCCTGCGTCTGAGTGATCTCTCTCTCGCTCACTGCTCCCGAGGGAAGGCCCTTGCGTTTGAGTGATCTCTCTCTCACTCACTGCTCCCGAGGGAAGGCCCCTGAGTCTGAGTGATCTCTCTCTCCCTCACTGCTCCCAAGGGAAGGCCCCTGCGTTTGAGTGATCTCTCTCTCCCTCACTGCTCCCGATGGAAGACCCCTGCGTCTGAGTGATCTCGGTCTCCGTCACTGCTCCCGAGGGAAGGCCCGTGCGTTTGAGTGATCTCTCACTCCCTCACTGCTCCCGAGGGAAGGCCCCTGCGTTTGAGAGATCTCCATCTCCCTCACTGATCCCGAGGGAAGGCCCCTGCGTTTGAGTGATCTCTCACTCCCTCACTGCTCCCGAGGGAAGGCCCCTGCGTTTGAGTGATCTCTCTCTCCCTCTCTGCTCCCGAGGGAAGGCCCCTGCATTTGAGTGATCTCTCTCTTCCTCACTGCTCCCGAGGGAAGGCCCCTGCGTCTGAGTGATCTCTCTCTCCCTCACTGCTCCCTAGGGAAGGCCCCTGCGTCTGAGTGATCTCTCTCTCCCTCACTGCTCCCGAGGGAAGGCCCCTGCGTTTGAGTGATCTCTCACTCCCTCACTGCTCCCGAGGGAAGGCCCCTGCATTTGAGAGATCTCTAGCTCCCTCTCTGATCCCGAAGGAAGGCCCCTGCGTTTGAGTGATCTCTCACTCCCTCACTGCTCCCGAGGGAAGGTCCCTGCGTTTGAGTGCTCTCTCTCCCTCTCTGCTCCCGAGGGAAGGCCCCTGCATTTGAGTGATCTCTCTCTCCCTCACTGCTCCCGAGGGAAGGCCCCTGCGTTTGAGTGATCTCTCTCTCCCTCACTGCTACCGAGGGAAGGCCACTGCGTTTTAGTGATCTCTCTCTCACTCACTGCTCCTGAGGGAAGGCCCCTGTGTTTGAGAGATCACTATCACCCTCACTGCTCCCGAGGGAAGGCGCCTGCGTTTGTGATCTCCCTCTCCCTCACTAATCCCAAGCGAAGGCCCCTGCGTTTGAGTGATCTCTCTCTCGCTCACTGCTACTGAGGGAAGGCCTCTGCGTTTGAGTGACCTCTCTCTCGCTCACTGCTCCCGAGGGAAGGCCCCTGCATTTGAGTGATCTCTCTTTCGCTCACTGCTCCCGAGGGAAGGCCCCTGCTTTTGAGTGATCTCTCTCTCCCTCACTAATCCCGAGGGAAGGCCCCTGCGTTTGATTGATCGCTCTCTCCCTCACTGCTCCCGAGGGAAGTCCCCTGCGTTTGAGTGATCTCTCTCTCCCTCACTGCTCCCGAGGGAAGGCACCTGCATTTGAGTGATCTCTCTCTCTCTCTCTGCTCCCGAGGGAAGGCCCCTGCGTTTCAGTGATCTCTCTCTCCCTCACTGCTCGCGAGGGAAGGCCCCTGCGTTTCAGTGAACTCTCTCCCTCAATGCTCCCGAGGGATGGTCCCTGCGTCTCAGTGATCCCTCTCTCGATCACTGCTCCCGAGGGAAGGCCCCTGCGTCTGAGTGATCTCTCACTCGCTCACTGCTCCCGAGGGAAGGCCCCTGCGTTTGAGTGATCTCTCTCTCCCTCACTGCTCCCGAGGGAAGGCCCCTGCGTCTGAGTGATCTCTCTCTCCCTCACTGCTCCCGAGGGAAGCCCCTGCGTCTGAGTGATCTCTCTCTCGCTCACTGCTCCCGAGGGAAGGCCCTTGCGTTTGAGTGATCTCTCTCTCACTCACTGCTCCCGAGGGAAGGCCCCTGAGTCTGAGTGATCTCTCTCTCCCTCACTGCCCCCGAGGGAAGGCCCCTGCGTTTGAGTGATCTCTCTCTCCCTCACTGCTCCCGAGGGAAGGCCCCTGCGTTTGAGTGATTTCTCTCTCCCTCACTGCTCCCGAGGTAAGGCCCCTGCGTTTGAGTGATCTCTCTCTCCCTCACTGCTCGCGAGGGAAGGCCCCTGCGTTTCAGTGAACTCTCTCCCTCAATGCTCCCGAGGGATGGCCCCTGCGTCTGAGTGATCCCTCTCTCGATCACTGCTCCCGAGGATGCCCCTGCGTCTGAGTGATCTCTCTCTCGCTCACTGCTCCCGAGGGAAGGCCCCTGCGTTTGAGTGATCTCTCTCTCCCTCACTGCTCCCGAGGGAAGGCCCCTGCGTCTGAGTGATCTCTCTCTCCCTCACTGCTCCCGAGGGAAGCCCCTGCGTCTGAGTGATCTCTCTCTCGCTCACTGCTCCCGAGGGAAGGCCCTTGCGTTTGAGTGATCTCTCTCTCACTCACTGCTCCCGAGGGAAGGCCCCTGAGTCTGAGTGATCTCTCTCTCCCTCACTGCTCCCGAGGGAAGGCCCCTGCGTTTGAGTGATCTCTCTCTCCCTCACTGCTCCCGATGGAAGACCCCTGCGTCTGAGTGATCTCGGTCTCCGTCACTGCTCCCGAGGGAAGGCCCGTGCGTTTGAGTGATCTCTCACTCCCTCACTGCTCCCGAGGGAAGGCCCCTGCGTTTGAGAGATCTCCATCTCCCTCACTGATCCCGAGGGAAGGCCCCTGCGTTTGAGTGATCTCTCACTCCCTCACTGCTCCCGAGGGAAGGCCCCTGCGTTTGAGTGATCTCTCTCTCCCTCTCTGCTCCCGAGGGAAGGCCCCTGCATTTGAGTGATCTCTCTCTTCCTCACTGCTCCCGAGGGAAGGCCCCTGCGTCTGAGTGATCTCTCTCTCCCTCACTGCTCCCTAGGGAAGGCCCCTGCGTCTGAGTGATCTCTCTCTCCCTCACTGCTCCCGAGGGAAGGCCCCTGCTTTTGAGTGATCTCTCACTCCCTCACTGCTCCCGAGGGAAGGCCCCTGCATTTGAGAGATCTCTAGCTCCCTCTCTGATCCCGAAGGAAGGCCCCTGCGTTTGAGTGATCTCTCACTCCCTCACTGCTCCCGAGGGAAGGTCCCTGCGTTTGAGTGCTCTCTCTCCCTCTCTGCTCCCGAGGGAAGGCCCCTGCATTTGAGTGATCTCTCTCTCCCTCACTGCTCCCGAGGGAAGGCCCCTGCGTTTGAGTGATCTCTCTCTCCCTCACTGCTACCGAGGGAAGGCCACTGCGTTTTAGTGAGCTCTCTCTCACTCACTGCTCCTGAGGGAAGGCCCCTGTGTTTGAGAGATCACTATCACCCTCACTGCTCCCGAGGGAAGGCGCCTGCGTTTGTGATCTCCCTCTCCCTCACTAATCCCAAGCGAAGGCCCCTGCGTTTGAGTGATCTCTCTCTCGCTCACTGCTACTGAGGGAAGGCCTCTGCGTTTGAGTGACCTCTCTCTCGCTCACTGCTCCCGAGGGAAGGCCCCTGCATTTGAGTGATCTCTCTTTCGCTCACTGCTCCCGAGGGAAGGCCCCTGCTTTTGAGTGATCTCTCTCTCCCTCACTAATCCCGAGGGAAGGCCCCTGCGTTTGATTGATCGCTCTCTCCCTCACTGCTCCCGAGGGAAGTCCCCTGCGTTTGAGTGATCTCTCTCTCCCTCACTGCTCCCGAGGGAAGGCACCTGCATTTGAGTGATCTCTCTCTCTCTCTCTGCTCCCGAGGGAAGGCCCCTGCGTTTCAGTGATCTCTCTCTCCCTCACTGCTCGCGAGGGAAGGCCCCTGCGTTTCAGTGAACTCTCTCCCTCAATGCTCCCGAGGGATGGCCCCTGCGTCTGAGTGATCCCTCTCTCGATCACTGCTCCCGAGGGAAGGCCCCTGCGTCTGAGTGATCTCTCACTCGCTCACTGCTCCCGAGGGAAGGCCCCTGCGTTTGAGTGATCTCTCTCTCCCTCACTGCTCCCGAGGGAAGGCCCCTGCGTCTGAGTGATCTCTCTCTCCCTCACTGCTCCCGAGGGAAGCCCCTGCGTCTGAGTGATCTCTCTCTCGCTCACTGCTCCCGAGGGAAGGCCCTTGCGTTTGAGTGATCTCTCTCTCACTCACTGCTCCCGAGGGAAGGCCCCTGAGTCTGAGTGATCTCTCTCTCCCTCACTGCTCCCGAGGGAAGGCCCCTGCGTTTGAGAGATCTCTCTCTCCCTCACTGCTCCCGATGGAAGACCCCTGCGTCTGAGTGATCTCGGTCTCCGTCACTGCTCCCGAGGGAAGGCCCGTGCGTTTGAGTGATCTCTCACTCCCTCACTGCTCCCGAGGGAAGGCCCCTGCGTTTGAGAGATCTCCATCTCCCTCACTGATCCCGAGGGAAGGCCCCTGCGTTTGAGTGATCTCTCACTCCCTCACTGCTCCCGAGGGAAGGCCCCTGCGTTTGAGTGATCTCTCTCTCCCTCTCTGCTCCCGAGGGAAGGCCCCTGCATTTGAGTGATCTCTCTCTTCCTCACTGCTCCCGAGGGAAGGCCCCTGCGTCTGAGTGATCTCTCTCTCCCTCACTGCTCCCGAGGGAAGGCCCCTGCGTTTGAGTGATCTCTCACTCCCTCACTGCTCCCGAGGGAAGGCCCCTGCATTTGAGAGATCTCTAGCTCCCTCTCGGATCCCGAAGGAAGGCCCCTGCGTTTGAGTGATCTCTCACTCCCTCACTGCTCCCGAGGGAAGGTCCCTGCGTTTGAGTGCTCTCTCTCCCTCTCTGCTCCCGAGGGAAGGCCCCTGCATTTGAGTGATCTCTCTCTCCCTCACTGCTCCCGAGGGAAGGCCCCTGCGTTTGAGTGATCTCTCTCTCCCTCACTGCTACCGAGGGAAGGCCACTGCGTTTTAGTGATCTCTCTCTCACTCACTGCTCCTGAGGGAAGGCCCCTGCGTTTGAGTGATCTCTCTCTCGCTCACTGATCCCGAGGGAAGGCCCCTGCGTCTGAGTGATCTGTCTCTCCCTCACTGCTCCCGAGGGAAGGCCCCTGCGTCTGAGTGATCTCTCTCTCCCTCACTGCACCCGAGGGAAGGCCCCTGTGTCTGAGTGATCTCTCTCTCCCTCACTGCTCCCGAGGGAAGGCCCCTGCGTTTCAGTGATCTCTCTCTCCCTCACTGCTCCCGAGGGAAGGCCCCTGCGTTTGAGTGATCTCTCTCTCGCTCACTGCTCCCGAGGGAAGGCCCCTGCGTCTGAGTAATCTCTCTCTCCCTCACTGCTCCCGAGGGAAGGCCTCTGTGTCTGAGTGATCTCTCTCTCCCTCACTGCTCCCGAGGGAAGGCCCCTGCGTCTGAGTGATCTCCCTTTCCCTCACTGCTCCCGAGGGAAGGCCCCTGCGTTTCAGTGATCTCTCTCTCCCTCACTGCTCCCAAGGGAAGGCCCCTGCGTCTGAGTGATCTCTCTCTCCCTCACTGCTCCCGAGGGAAGGCCCATGCGTTTGAGAGATCTCTATCTCCCTCACTGCTCCCGAGGGAAGGCCCCTGCGTTTGAGTGATCTCTCACTCCCTCACTGCTCCCGAGGGAAGGCCCCTGCGTTTGAGAGATCTCTATCTCCCTCACTGCTCCCGTGGGAAGGCCCCTGCGTTTGAGTGATCTCTCACTCCCTCACTGCGCCCGAGGGAAAGCCCCTGCGTTTGAGTGATCTCTCTTTCCCTCTCTGCTCCCGAGGGAAGGCCCCAGCATTTGAGTGATCTCTCTCTCCCTCACTGCTCCCGAGGGAAGGCCCCTGCGCTTGAGTGATCTCTCACTCCCTCACTGCTCCCGAGGGAAGGCCCCTGCTTTTGAGAGATCTCTATCTCGCTGACTGGTCCCGAGGGAAGGCCCCTGCGTCTGAGTGATCTCTCTCTCCCTCACTGCTCCCGAGGGAAGGCCCCTGCGTCTGAGTGATATCTCTCTCCCTCACTGCTCCCGAGGGAAGGCCCCTGCGTTTGAGTGATCTCTCTCTCCCTCACTGCTCCCGATGGAAGGCCCCTGCGTCTGAGTGATCTCGGTCTCCGTCACTGCTCCCGAGGGAAGGCCCGTGCGTTTGAGTGATCTCTCACTCCCTCACTGCTCCCGAGGGAAGGCCCCTGCGTTTGAGAGATCTCCATCTCCCTCACTGATCCCGAGGGAAGGCCCCTGCGTTTGAGTGATCTCTCACTCCCTCACTGCTCCCGAGGGAAGGCCCCTGCGTTTGAGTGATCTCTCTCTCCCTCTCTGCTCCCGAGGGAAGGCCCCTGCATTTGAGTGATCTCTCTCTTCCTCACTGCTCCCGAGGGAAGGCCCCTGCGTCTGAGTGATCTCTCTCTCCCTCACTGCTCCCTAGGGAAGGCCCCTGCGTCTGAGTGATCTCTCTCTCCCTCACTGCTCCCGAGGGAAGGCCCCTGCTTTTGAGTGATCTCTCACTCCCTCACTGCTCCCGAGGGAAGGCCCCTGCATTTGAGAGATCTCTAGCTCCCTCTCTGATCCCGAAGGAAGGCCCCTGCGTTTGAGTGATCTCTCACTCCCTCACTGCTCCCGAGGGAAGGTCCCTGCGTTTGAGTGCTCTCTCTCCCTCTCTGCTCCCGAGGGAAGGCCCCTGCATTTGAGTGATCTCTCTCTCCCTCACTGCTCCCGAGGGAAGGCCCCTGCGTTTGAGTGATCTCTCTCTCCCTCACTGCTACCGAGGGAAGGCCACTGCGTTTTAGTGATCTCTCTCTCACTCACTGCTCCTGAGGGAAGGCCCCTGTGTTTGAGAGATCACTATCACCCTCACTGCTCCCGAGGGAAGGCGCCTGCGTTTGTGATCTCCCTCTCCCTCACTAATCCCAAGCGAAGGCCCCTGCGTTTGAGTGATCTCTCTCTCGCTCACTGCTACTGAGGGAAGGCCTCTGCGTTTGAGTGACCTCTCTCTCGCTCACTGCTCCCGAGGGAAGGCCCCTGCATTTGAGTGATCTCTCTTTCGCTCACTGCTCCCGAGGGAAGGCCCCTGCTTTTGAGTGATCTCTCTCTCCCTCACTAATCCCGAGGGAAGGCCCCTGCGTTTGATTGATCGCTCTCTCCCTCACTGCTCCCGAGGGAAGTCCCCTGCGTTTGAGTGATCTCTCTCTCCCTCACTGCTCCCGAGGGAAGGCACCTGCATTTGAGTGATCTCTCTGTCTCTCTCTGCTCCCGAGGGAAGGCCCCTGCGTTTCAGTGATCTCTCTCTCCCTCACTGCTCGCGAGGGAAGGCCCCTGCGTTTCAGTGAACTCTCTCCCTCAATGCTCCCGAGGGATGGCCCCTGCGTCTGAGTGATCCCTCTCTCGATCACTGCTCCCGAGGGAAGGCCCCTGCGTCTGAGTGATCTCTCACTCGCTCACTGCTCCCGAGGGAAGGCCCCTGCGTTTGAGTGATCTCTCTCTCCCTCACTGCTCCCGAGGGAAGGCCCCTGCGTCTGAGTGATCTCTCTCTCCCTCACTGCTCCCGAGGGAAGCCCCTGCGTCTGAGTGATCTCTCTCTCGCTCACTGCTCCCGAGGGAAGGCCCTTGCGTTTGAGTGATCTCTCTCTCACTCACTGCTCCCGAGGGAAGGCCCCTGAGTCTGAGTGATCTCTCTCTCCCTCACTGCTCCCGAGGGAAGGCCCCTGCGTTTGAGTGATCTCTCTCTCCCTCACTGCTCCCGATGGAAGACCCCTGCGTCTGAGTGATCTCGGTCTCCGTCACTGCTCCCGAGGGAAGGCCCGTGCGTTTGAGTGATCTCTCACTCCCTCACTGCTCGCGAGGGAAGGCCCCTGCGTTTGAGAGATCTCCATCTCCCTCACTGATCCCGAGGGAAGGCCCCTGCGTTTGAGTGATCTCTCACTCCCTCACTGCTCCCGAGGGAAGGCCCCTGCGTTTGAGTGATCTCTCTCTCCCTCTCTGCTCCCGAGGGAAGGCCCCTGCATTTGAGTGATCTCTCTCTTCCTCACTGCTCCCGAGGGAAGGCCCCTGCGTCTGAGTGATCTCTCTCTCCCTCACTGCTCCCGAGGGAAGGCCCCTGCGTTTGAGTGATCTCTCACTCCCTCACTGCTCCCGAGGGAAGGCCCCTGCATTTGAGAGATCTCTAGCTCCCTCTCGGATCCCGAAGGAAGGCCCCTGCGTTTGAGTGATCTCTCACTCCCTCACTGCTCCCGAGGGAAGGTCCCTGCGTTTGAGTGCTCTCTCTCCCTCTCTGCTCCCGAGGGAAGGCCCCTGCATTTGAGTGATCTCTCTCTCCCTCACTGCTCCCGAGGGAAGGCCCCTGCGTTTGAGTGATCTCTCTCTCCCTCACTGCTACCGAGGGAAGGCCACTGCGTTTTAGTGATCTCTCTCTCACTCACTGCTCCTGAGGGAAGGCCCCTGCGTTTGAGTGATCTCTCTCTCGCTCACTGATCCCGAGGGAAGGCCCCTGCGTCTGAGTGATCTGTCTCTCCCTCACTGCTCCCGAGGGAAGGCCCCTGCGTCTGAGTGATCTCTCTCTCCCTCACTGCACCCGAGGGAAGGCCCCTGTGTCTGAGTGATCTCTCTCTCCCTCACTGCTCCCGAGGGAAGGCCCCTGCGTTTCAGTGATCTCTCTCTCCCTCACTGCTCCCGAGGGAAGGCCCCTGCGTTTGAGTGATCTCTCTCTCGCTCACTGCTCCCGAGGGAAGGCCCCTGCGTCTGAGTAATCTCTCTCTCCCTCACTGCTCCCGAGGGAAGGCCTCTGTGTCTGAGTGATCTCTCTCTCCCTCACTGCTCCCGAGGGAAGGCCCCTGCGTCTGAGTGATCTCCCTTTCCCTCACTGCTCCCGAGGGAAGGCCCCTGCGTTTCAGTGATCTCTCTCTCCCTCACTGCTCCCAAGGGAAGGCCCCTGCGTCTGAGTGATCTCTCTCTCCCTCACTGCTCCCGAGGGAAGGCCCATGCGTTTGAGAGATCTCTATCTCCCTCACTGCTCCCGAGGGAAGGCCCCTGCGTTTGAGTGATCTCTCACTCCCTCACTGCTCCCGAGGGAAGGCCCCTGCGTTTGAGAGATCTCTATCTCCCTCACTGCTCCCGTGGGAAGGCCCCTGCGTTTGAGTGATCTCTCACTCCCTCACTGCGCCCGAGGGAAAGCCCCTGCGTTTGAGTGATCTCTCTTTCCCTCTCAGCTCCCGAGGGAAGGCCCCAGCATTTGAGTGATCTCTCTCTCCCTCACTGCTCCCGAGGGAAGGCCCCTGCGCTTGAGTGATCTCTCACTCCCTCACTGCTCCCGAGGGAAGGCCCCTGCTTTTGAGAGATCTCTATCTCGCTGACTGGTCCCGAGGGAAGGCCCCTGCGTCTGAGTGATCTCTCTCTCCCTCACTGCTCCCGAGGGAAGGCCCCTGCGTCTGAGTGATATCTCTCTCCCTCACTGCTCCCGAGGGAAGGCCCCTGCGTTTGAGTGATCTCTCTCTCCCTCACTGCTCCCGATGGAAGGCCCCTGCGTCTGAGTGATCTCGGTCTCCGTCACTGCTCCCGAGGGAAGGCCCGTGCGTTTGAGTGATCTCTCACTCCCTCACTGCTCCCGAGGGAAGGCCCCTGCGTTTGAGAGATCTCAATCTCCCTCACTGATCCCGAGGGAAGGCCCCTGCGTTTGAGTGATCTCTCACTCCCTCACTGCTCCCGAGGGAAGGCCCCTGCGTTTGAGTGATCTCTCTCTCCCTCTCTGCTCCCGAGGGAAGGCCCCTGCTTTTGAGAGATCTCTATCTCGCTGACTGCTCCCGAGGGAAGGCCCCTGCGTCTGAGTGATCTCTCTCTCCCTCACTGCTCCCGAGGGAAGGCCCCTGCGTCTGAGTGATCTCTCTCTCCCTCACTGCTCCCGAGGGAAGGCCCCTGCGTTTGAGTGATCTCTCACTCCCTCACTGCTCCCGAGGGAAGGCCCCTGCGTTTGATTGATCTCTCACTCCCTCACTGCTCCCGAGGGAAGGCCCCTGCGTCTGAGTGATCTCTCTCTCCCTCACTGCTCCCGAGGGAAGGCCCCTGCGTTTGCGTGATCTCTCACTCCCTCACTGCTCCCGAGGGAAGTCCCCAGCGTTTGAGTGATCTCTCTCTCCCTCACTGCTCCCGAGGGAAGGCCCCTGCGTCTGAGTGATCTCGGTCTCCGTCACTGCTCCCGAGGGAAGGCCCGTGCGTTTGAGTGATCTCTCACTCCCTCACTGCTCCCGAGGGAAGGCCCCTGCGTTTGAGAGATCTCAATCTCCCTCACTGATCCCGAGGGAAGGCCCCTGCGTCTGAGTGATCTCTCTCTCCCTCACTGCTCCCGAGGGAAGGCCCCTGCTTTTGAGTGATCTCTCACTCCCTCACTGCTCCCGAGGGAAGGCCCCTGCATTTGAGAGATCTCTAGCTCCCTCTCTGATCCCGAAGGAAGGCCCCTGCGTTTGAGTGATCTCTCACTCCCTCACTGCTCCCGAGGGAAGGTCCCTGCGTTTGAGTGCTCTCTCTCCCTCTCTGCTCCCGAGGGAAGGCCCCTGCATTTGAGTGATCTCTCTCTCCCTCACTGCTCCCGAGGGAAGGCCCCTGCGTTTGAGTGATCTCTCTCTCCCTCACTGCTACCGAGGGAAGGCCACTGCGTTTTAGTGATCTCTCTCTCACTCACTGCTCCTGAGGGAAGGCCCCTGTGTTTGAGAGATCACTATCACCCTCACTGCTCCCGAGGGAAGGCGCCTGCGTTTGTGATCTCCCTCTCCCTCACTAATCCCAAGCGAAGGCCCCTGCGTTTGAGTGATCTCTCTCTCGCTCACTGCTACTGAGGGAAGGCCTCTGCGTTTGAGTGACCTCTCTCTCGCTCACTGCTCCCGAGGGAAGGCCCCTGCATTTGAGTGATCTCTCTTTCGCTCACTGCTCCCGAGGGAAGGCCCCTGCTTTTGAGTGATCTCTCTCTCCCTCACTAATCCCGAGGGAAGGCCCCTGCGTTTGATTGATCTCTCTCTCCCTCACTGCTCCCGAGGGAAGGCCCCTGCGTTTGAGTGATCTCTCTCTCCCTCACTGCTCCCGATGGAAGGCCCCTGCGTCTGAGTGATCTCGGTCTCCGTCACTGCTCCCGAGGGAAGGCCCGTGCATTTGAGTGATCTCTCACTCCCTCACTGCTCCCGAGGGAAGGCCCCTGCTTTTGAGAGATCTCCATCTCCCTCACTGATCCCGAGGGAAGGCCCCTGCGTTTGAGTGATCTCTCACTCCCTCACTGCTCCCGAGGGAAGGCCCCTGCGTTTGAGTGATCTCTCTCTCCCTCTCTGCTCCCGAGGGAAGGCCCCTGCATTTGAGTGATCTCTCTCTTCCTCATTGCTCCCGAGGGAAGGCCCCTGCGTCTGAGTGATCTCTCTCTCCCTCACTGCTCCCTATGGAATGCCCCTGCGTCTGAGTGATCTCTCTCTCCCTCACTGCTCCCGAGGGAAGGCCCCTGCGTTTGAGTGATCTCTCTCTCCCTCACTGCTACCGAGGGAAGGCCCCTGCGTCTCAGTGATCTCTCTCTCCCTCACTGCTCCCGAGGGAAGGCCCATGCGTTTGAGAGATCTCTATCTCCCTCACTTCTCCCGAGGGAAGGCCCCTGTGTTTGAGAGATCTCTATCTCCCTCACTGCTCCCGTGGGAAGGCCCCTGCGTTTGAGTGATCTCTCACTCCCTCACTGCTCCCGAGGGAAGGCCCCTGCGTCTCAGTGATCTCTCTCTCCCTCACTGCTCCCGAGGGAAGGCCCCTGCGTTTGAGTGATCTCTCTCTCCCTCAATGCTCCCGAGGGAAGGCCCCTGCGTATGAGTGATCTCTCTCTCCCTCACTTCTCCCAAGGGAAGGCCCCTGCGTTTGTGATCTCTCTCTCCCTCACTGCTCCTGAGGGAAGGCCCCTGCGTTTGAGTGATCTCTCTTTCGCTCACTGCTCCCGAGGGAAGGCCCCTGCGTTTGAGTGATCTCTCTCTCGCTCACTGCTCCTGAGTGAAGGCCCCTGCGTTTGAGTGATCTTTCTCTCCCTCACTGCTCCCCTGCGTCTGAGTGATCTCTCTCTCCCTCACTGCTCCCGAGGGAAGGCCCCTGCGTCTGAGTGATCTCTCTCTCCCTCACTGCTCCCTAGGGAAGGCCCCTGCGTCTGAGTGATCTCTCTCTCCCTCACTGCTCCCGAGGGAAGGCCCCTGCGTCTGAGTGATCTCTCTCTCCCTCACTGCTCCCGAGGGAAGGCCCCTGCGTCTGAGTGATCTCTCTCTCCCTCACTGCTCCCGAGGGAAGGCCCCTGCGTCTGAGTGATCTCCCTCTCCCTCACTGCTCCCGAGGGAAGGCCCCTGCATCTGAGTGATCTCTCTCTCCCTCACTGCTCCCGAGGGAAGGCCCCTGCGTTTGAGTGATCTCTCTCTCACTCACTGCTCCCGAGGGAAGGCCCCTGCGTTTGAGTGATCTCTCTCTCTCACTCACTGCTCCCGAGGGAAGGCCCCTGAGTGATCTCTCTCTCCCTCACTGCTCCCGAGGGAAGGCCCCTGCGTCTGAGTGATCTCTCTCTCCCTCACTGCTCCCGAGGGAAGGCCCCTGCGTCTGAGAGATCTCTCTCTCCCTCACTTCTCCCGAGGGAAGGCCCCTGCGTCTGAGTGATCTCTCTCTCCCTCACTGCTCCCGAGTGAAGACCCCTGCGTCTGAGTGATCTCTCTCTCGCTCACTGCTCCCGAGGGAAGGCCCCTGCGTTTGAGTGATCTGTCTGTCGCTCATTGCTCCCGAGGGAAGGCCCCTGCGTTTGAGTGATCTCTCTGTCGCTCACTGCTCCCGAGTGAAGGCCCCTGCGTCTGAGTGATCTCTCTCTCGCTCACTGCTCCCGAGGGAAGGCCCCTGCGTTTGAGTGATCTCTCACTCCCTCACTGCTCCCGAGGGAAGGCCCCTGCGTTTGAGAGATCTCAATCTCCCTCACTGATCCCGAGGGAAGGCCCCTGCGTTTGAGTGATCTCTCACTCCCTCACTGCTCCCGAGGGAAGGCCCCTGCGTTTGAGTGATCTCTCTCTCCCTCTCTGCTCCCGAGGGAAGGCCCCTGCATTTGAGTGATCTCTCTCTTCCTCACTGCTCCCGAGGGAAGGCCCCTGCGTCTGAGTGATCTCTCTCTCCCTCACTGCTCCCTAGGGAAGGCCCCTGCGTCTGAGTGATCTCTCTCTCCCTCACTGCTCCCGAGGGAAGGCCCCTGCGTCTGAGTGATCTCTATCTCCCTCACTGCTCCCGAGGGAAGGCCCCTGCGCTTGAGTGATCTCTCACTCCCTCACTGCTCCCGAGGGAAGGCCCCTGCTTTTGAGAGATCTCTATCTCGCTGACTGCTCCCGTGGGAAGGCCCCTGCGTCTGAGTGATCTCTCTCTCCCTCACTGCTCCCGAGGGAAGGCCCCTGCGTCTGAGTGATCTCTCTCTCCCTCACTGCTCCCGAGGGAAGGCCCCTGCGTTTGAGTGATCTCTCACTCCCTCACTGCTCCCGAGGGAAGGCCCCTGCGTTTGATTGATCTCTCACTCCCTCACTGCTCCCGAGGGAAGGCCCCTGCGTCTGAGTGATCTCTCTCTCCCTCACTGCTCCCGAGGGAAGGCCCCTGCGTTTGCGTGATCTCTCACTCCCTCACTGCTCCCGAGGGAAGTCCCCAGCGTTTGAGTGATCTCTCTCTCCCTCACTGCTCCCGAGGGAAGGCCCCTGCGTCTGAGTGATCTCGGTCTCCGTCACTGCTCCCGAGGGAAGGCCCGTGCGTTTGAGTGATCTCTCACTCCCTCACTGCTCCCGAGGGAAGGCCCCTGCGTTTGAGAGATCTCAATCTCCCTCACTGATCCCGAGGGAAGGCCCCTGCGTCTGAGTGATCTCTCTCTCCCTCACTGCTCCCGAGGGAAGGCCCCTGCTTTTGAGTGATCTCTCACTCCCTCACTGCTCCCGAGGGAAGGCCCCTGCATTTGAGAGATCTCTAGCTCCCTCTCTGATCCCGAAGGAAGGCCCCTGCGTTTGAGTGATCTCTCACTCCCTCACTGCTCCCGAGGGAAGGTCCCTGCGTTTGAGTGCTCTCTCTCCCTCTCTGCTCCCGAGGGAAGGCCCCTGCATTTGAGTGATCTCTCTCTCCCTCACTGCTCCCGAGGGAAGGCCCCTGCGTTTGAGTGATCTCTCTCTCCCTCACTGCTACCGAGGGAAGGCCACTGCGTTTTAGTGATCTCTCTCTCACTCACTGCTCCTGAGGGAAGGCCCCTGTGTTTGAGAGATCACTATCACCCTCACTGCTCCCGAGGGAAGGCGCCTGCGTTTGTGATCTCCCTCTCCCTCACTAATCCCAAGCGAAGGCCCCTGCGTTTGAGTGATCTCTCTCTCGCTCACTGCTACTGAGGGAAGGCCTCTGCGTTTGAGTGACCTCTCTCTCGCTCACTGCTCCCGAGGGAAGGCCCCTGCATTTGAGTGATCTCTCTTTCGCTCACTGCTCCCGAGGGAAGGCCCCTGCTTTTGAGTGATCTCTCTCTCCCTCACTAATCCCGAGGGAAGGCCCCTGCGTTTGATTGATCTCTCTCTCCCTCACTGCTCCCGAGGGAAGGCCCCTGCGTTTGAGTGATCTCTCTCTCCCTCACTGCTCCCGATGGAAGGCCCCTGCGTCTGAGTGATCTCGGTCTCCGTCACTGCTCCCGAGGGAAGGCCCGTGCATTTGAGTGATCTCTCACTCCCTCACTGCTCCCGAGGGAAGGCCCCTGCTTTTGAGAGATCTCCATCTCCCTCACTGATCCCGAGGGAAGGCCCCTGCGTTTGAGTGATCTCTCACTCCCTCACTGCTCCCGAGGGAAGGCCCCTGCGTTTGAGTGATCTCTCTCTCCCTCTCTGCTCCCGAGGGAAGGCCCCTGCATTTGAGTGATCTCTCTCTTCCTCATTGCTCCCGAGGGAAGGCCCCTGCGTCTGAGTGATCTCTCTCTCCCTCACTGCTCCCTATGGAATGCCCCTGCGTCTGAGTGATCTCTCTCTCCCTCACTGCTCCCGAGGGAAGGCCCCTGCGTTTGAGTGATCTCTCTCTCCCTCACTGCTACCGAGGGAAGGCCCCTGCGTCTCAGTGATCTCTCTCTCCCTCACTGCTCCCGAGGGAAGGCCCATGCGTTTGAGAGATCTCTATCTCCCTCACTTCTCCCGAGGGAAGGCCCCTGTGTTTGAGAGATCTCTATCTCCCTCACTGCTCCCGTGGGAAGGCCCCTGCGTTTGAGTGATCTCTCACTCCCTCACTGCTCCCGAGGGAAGGCCCCTGCGTCTCAGTGATCTCTCTCTCCCTCACTGCTCCCGAGGGAAGGCCCCTGCGTTTGAGTGATCTCTCTCTCCCTCAATGCTCCCGAGGGAAGGCCCCTGCGTATGAGTGATCTCTCTCTCCCTCACTTCTCCCAAGGGAAGGCCCCTGCGTTTGTGATCTCTCTCTCCCTCACTGCTCCTGAGGGAAGGCCCCTGCGTTTGAGTGATCTCTCTTTCGCTCACTGCTCCCGAGGGAAGGCCCCTGCGTTTGAGTGATCTCTCTCTCGCTCACTGCTCCTGAGTGAAGGCCCCTGCGTTTGAGTGATCTTTCTCTCCCTCACTGCTCCCCTGCGTCTGAGTGATCTCTCTCTCCCTCACTGCTCCCGAGGGAAGGCCCCTGCGTCTGAGTGATCTCTCTCTCCCTCACTGCTCCCTAGGGAAGGCCCCTGCGTCTGAGTGATCTCTCTCTCCCTCACTGCTCCCGAGGGAAGGCCCCTGCGTCTGAGTGATCTCTCTCTCCCTCACTGCTCCCGAGGGACGGCCCCTGCGTCTGAGTGATCTCTCTCTCCCTCACTGCTCCCGAGGGAAGGCCCCTGCGTCTGAGTGATCTCCCTCTCCCTCACTGCTCCCGAGGGAAGGCCCCTGCATCTGAGTGATCTCTCTCTCCCTCACTGCTCCCGAGGGAAGGCCCCTGCGTTTGAGTGATCTCTCTCTCACTCACTGCTCCCGAGGGAAGGCCCCTGCGTTTGAGTGATCTCTCTCTCTCACTCACTGCTCCCGAGGGAAGGCCCCTGAGTGATCTCTCTCTCCCTCACTGCTCCCGAGGGAAGGCCCCTGCGTCTGAGTGATCTCTCTCTCCCTCACTGCTCCCGAGGGAAGGCCCCTGCGTCTGAGAGATCTCTCTCTCCCTCACTTCTCCCGAGGGAAGGCCCCTGCGTCTGAGTGATCTCTCTCTCCCTCACTGCTCCCGAGTGAAGGCCCCTGCGTCTGAGTGATCTCTCTCTCGCTCACTGCTCCCGAGGGAAGGCCCCTGCGTTTGAGTGATCTGTCTGTCGCTCATTGCTCCCGAGGGAAGGCCCCTGCGTTTGAGTGATCTCTCTGTCGCTCACTGCTCCCGAGTGAAGGCCCCTGCGTCTGAGTGATCTCTCTCTCGCTCACTGCTCCCGAGGGAAGGCCCCTGCGTTTGAGTGATCTGTCTGTCGCTCATTGCTCCCGAGGGAAGGCCCCTGCGTTTGAGTGATCTCTCTCTCCCTCACTGCTCCCGAGGGAAGGCCCCTGCGTTTGAGTGATCTCTCTCTCTCCCTCACTGCTCCCGAGGGAAGGCCCCTGCGTCTGAGTGATCTCCCTCTCCCTCACTGCTCCCGAGGGAAGGCCCCTGCATCTGAGTGATCTCTCTCTCCCTCACTGCTCCCGAGGGAAGGCCCCTGCGTTTGAGTGATCTCTCTCTCACTCACTGCTCCCGAGGGAAGGCCCCTGCGTTTGAGTGATCTCTCTCTCTCACTCACTGCTCCCGAGGGAAGGCCCCTGAGTGATCTCTCTCTCCCTCACTGCTCCCGAGGGAAGGCCCCTGCGTCTGAGTGATCTCTCTCTCCCTCACTGCTCCCGAGGGAAGGCCCCTGCGTCTGAGAGATCTCTCTCTCCCTCACTTCTCCCGAGGGAAGGCCCCTGCGTCTGAGTGATCTCTCTCTCCCTCACTGCTCCCGAGTGAAGGCCCCTGCGTCTGAGTGATCTCTCTCTCGCTCACTGCTCCCGAGGGAAGGCCCCTGCGTTTGAGTGATCTGTCTGTCGCTCATTGCTCCCGAGGGAAGGCCCCTGCGTTTGAGTGATCTCTCTCTCCCTCACTGCTCCCGAGGGAAGGCCCCTGCGTTTGAGTGATCTCTCTCTCTCCCTCACTGCTCCCGAGGGAAGGCCCCTGCGTTTGAGTGATCTCTCTCTCCCTCACTGCTCCCCTGCGTTTGAGTGATCTCTCTCTCCCTCACTGCTCCCGAGGGAAGGCCCCTGCGTCTGAGTGATCTCTCTCTCCCTCACTGCTCCCGAGGGAAGTCCCCTGCGTCTGAGTGATCTCTCTCTCCCTCACTGCTCCCGAGGGAAGGCCCCTGCGTCTGAGTGATCTCTCTCTCCCTCACTGCTACCGAGGGAAGGCCCCTGCGTTTGAGTGATCTCTCTCTCTCCCTCACTGCTCCCGAGGGAAGGCCCCTGCGTTTGAGTGATCTCTCTCTCCCTCACTGCTCCCGAGGGAAGGCCCCTGCGTTTGAGTGATCTCTCTCTCCCTCACTGCTCCCCTGCGTTTGAGTGATCTCTCTCTCCCTCACTGCTCCCGAGGGAAGGCCCCTGCGTTTGAGTGATCTCTCTCTCCCTCAATGCTCCCGAGGGAAGGCCCCTGCGTATGAGTGATCTCTCTCTCCCTCACTGCTCCCGAGGGAAGGCCCCTGCGTTTGTGAAATCTCTCTCCCACACTGCTTCCGAGGGAAGGCCCCTGCGTTTGAGTGATCTCTCTTTCGCTCACTGCTCCCGAGGGAAGGCCCCTGCGTTTGAGTGATCTCTCTCTCGCTCACTGCTCCTGAGTGAAGGCCCCTGCGTTTGAGTGATCTTTCTCTCCCGCACTGCTCCCCTGCGTCTGAGTGATCTCTCTCTCCCTCACTGCTCCCGAGGGAAGGCCCCTGCGTCTGAGTGATCTCTCTCTCCCTCACTGCTCCCTAGGGAAGGCCCCTGCGTCTGAGTGATCTCTCTCTCCCTCACTGCTCCCGAGGGAAGGCCCCTGCGTCTGAGTGATCTCCCTCTCCCTCACTGCTCCCGAGGGAAGGCCCCTGCATCTGAGTGATCTCTCTCTCCCTCACTGCTCCCGAGGGAAGGCCCCTGCGTTTGAGTGATCTCTCTCTCACTCACTGCTCCCGAGGGAAGGCCCCTGCGTTTGAGTGATCTCTCTCTCTCACTCACTGCTCCCGAGGGAAGGCCCCTGAGTGATCTCTCTCTCCCTCACTGCTCCCGAGGGAAGGCCCCTGCGTCTGAGTGATCTCTCTCTCCCTCACTGCTCCCGAGGGAAGGCCCCTGCGTCTGAGAGATCTCTCTCTCCCTCACTTCTCCCGAGGGATGGCCCCTGCGTCTGAGTGATCTCTCTCTCCCTCACTGCTCCCGAGTGAAGGCCCCTGCGTCTGAGTGATCTCTCTCTCGTTCACTGCTCCCGAGGGAAGGCCAATGCGTTTGAGTGATCTGTCTGTCGCTCATTGCTCCCGAGGGAAGGCCCCTGCGTTTGAGTGATCTCTCTGTCGCTCACTGCTCCCGAGGGAAGGCCCCTGCGTTTGTGTGATCTCTCTCTCTCCCTCGCTGCTCCCGAGGGAAGGCCCCTGCGTCGGAGTGATCTCTCTCTCCCTCACTGCTCCCGAGGGAAGGCCCCTGCGTTTGGGTGATCTCTCTCTCCCTCACTGCTCCCGAGGGAAGGCCCCTGCGTTTGAGTGATCTCTCTCTCCCTCACTGCTCCCGAGGGAAGGCCCCTGCGTCTGAGTGATCTCTCTCTCCCTCACTGCTCCCGAGGGAAGGCCCCTGCGTCTGAGTGATCTCTCTCTCGCTCACTGCTCCCGAGGGAAGGCCCCTGCATCTGAGTGATCTCTCTCTCCCTCACTGCTCCCGAGGGAAGGCCCCTGCGTTTGAGTGATCTCTCTCTCACTCACTGCTCCCGAGGGAAGGCCCCTGCGTTTGAGTGATCTCTCTCTCTCACTCACTGCTCCCGAGGGAAGGCCCCTGAGTGATCTCTCTCTCCCTCACTGCTCCCGAGGGAAGGCCCCTGCGTCTGAGTGATCTCTCTCTCCCTCACTGCTCCCGAGGGAAGGCCCCTGCGTCTGAGAGATCTCTCTCTCCCTCACTTCTCCCGAGGGAAGGCCCCTGCGTCTGAGTGATCTCTCTCTCCCTCACTGCTCCCGAGTGAAGGCCCCTGCGTCTGAGTGATCTCTCTCTCGCTCACTGCTCCCGAGGGAATGCCCCTGCGTTTGAGTGATCTGTCTGTCGCTCATTGCTCCCGAGGGAAGGCCCCTGCGTTTGAGTGATCTCTCTGTCGCTCACTGCTCCCGAGTGAAGGCCCCTGCGTCTGAGTGATCTCTCTCTCGCTCACTGCTCCCGAGGGAAGGCCCCTGCGTTTGAGTGATCTGTCTGTCGCTCATTGCTCCTGAGGGAAGGCCCCTGCGTTTGAGTGATCTCTCTCTCCCTCACTGCTCCCGAGGGAAGGCCCCTGCGTTTGAGTGATCTCTCTCTCTCCCTCACTGCTCCCGAGGGAAGGCCCCTGCGTTTGAGTGATCTCTCTCTCCCTCACTGCTCCCCTGCGTTTGAGTGATCTCTCTCTCCCTCACTGCTCACGAGGGAAGGCCCCTGCGTCTGAGTGATCTCTCTCTCCCTCACTGCTCCCGAGGGAAGTCCCCTGCGTCTGAGTGATCTCTCTCTCCCTCACTGCTCCCGAGGGAAGGCCCCTGCGTCTGAGTGATCTCTCTCTCCCTCACTGCTCCCGAGGGAAGGCCCCTGCGTTTGAGTGATCTCTCTCTCTCCCTCACTGCTCCCGAGGGAAGGCCCCTGCGTTTGAGTGATCTCTCTCTCCCTCACTGCTCCCCTGCGTTTGAGTGATCTCTCTCTCCCTCACTGCTCCCGAGGGAAGGCCCCTGCGTTTGAGTGATCTCTCTCTCCCTCAATGCTCCCGAGGGAAGGCCCCTGCGTATGAGTGATCTCTCTCTCCCTCACTGCTCCCGAGGGAAGGCCCCTGCGTTTGTGATCTCTCTCTCCCTCACTGCTTCCGAGGGAAGGCCCCTGCGTTTGAGTGATCTCTCTTTCGCTCACTGCTCCCGAGGGAAGGCCCCTGCGTTTGAGTGATCCCTCTCTCGCTCACTGCTCCTGAGTGAAGGCCCCTGCGTTTGAGTGATCTTTCTCTCCCGCACTGCTCCCCTGCGTCTGAGTGATCTCTCTCTCCCTCACTGCTCCCGAGGGAAGGCCCCTGCGTCTGAGTGATCTCTCTCTCCCTCACTGCTCCCTAGGGAAGGCCCCTGCGTCTGAGTGATCTCTCTCTCCCTCACTGCTCCCGAGGGAAGGCCCCTGCGTCTGAGTGATCTCTCTCTCCCTCACTGCTCCCGAGGGAAGGCCCCTGCGTCTGAGTGATCTCCCTCTCCCTCACTGCTCCCGAGGGAAGGCCCCTGCATCTGAGTGATCTCTCTCTCCCTCACTGCTCCCGAGGGAAGGCCCCTGCGTTTGAGTGATCTCTCTCTCACTCACTGCTCCCGAGGGAAGGCCCCTGCGTTTGAGTGATCTCTCTCTCTCACTCACTGCTCCCGAGGGAAGGCCCCTGAGTGATCTCTCTCTCCCTCACTGCTCCCGAGGGAAGGCCCCTGCGTCTGAGTGATCTCTCTCTCCCTCACTGCTCCCGAGGGAAGGCCCCTGCGTCTGAGAGATCTCTCTCTCCCTCACTTCTCCCGAGGGAAGGCCCCTGCGTCTGAGTGATCTCTCTCTCCCTCACTGCTCCCGAGTGAAGGCCCCTGCGTCTGAGTGATCTCTCTCTCGCTCACTGCTCCCGAGGGAAGGCCCCTGCGTTTGAGTGATCTGTCTGTCGCTCATTGCTCCCGAGGGAAGGCCCCTGCGTTTGAATGATCTCTCTCTCCCTCACTAATCCCGAGGGAAGGTCCCTGCGTTTGAGTGATCTCTCTCTCCCTCACTAATCCCGAGGGAAGGCCCCAGCATTTGAGTGATCTCTCTCTCACTCACTGCTCCCGAGGGAAGGCCCCTGCGTTTGTGTGATCTCTCTCTCTCCCTCGCTGCTCCCGAGGGAAGGCCCCTGCGTCGGAGTGATCTCTCTCTCCCTCACTGCTCCCGAGGGAAGGCCCCTGCGTTTGGGTGATCTCTCTCTCCCTCACTGCTCCCGAGGGAAGGCCCCTGCGTTTGAGTGATCTCTCTCTCCCTCACTGCTCCCGAGGGAAGGCCCCTGCGTCTGAGTGATCTCTCTCTCCCTCACTGCTCCCGAGGGAAGGCCCCTGCGTCTGAGTGATCTCTCTCTCGCTCACTGCTCCCGAGGGAAGCCCCCTGCATTTGAGTGATCTCTCTCTCCCTCACTGCTCCCGAGGGAAGGCCCCTGCGTCTGAGTGATCTCTCTCTCCCTCACTGCTCCCGAGGGAAGGCCCCTGCGTCTGAGTGATCTCTCTCTCCCTCACTGCTCCCGAGGGAAGGCCCCTGCGTCTGAGTGATCTCTCTCTCGCTCACTGCTCCCGAGGGATGCCCCTGCGTTTGAGTGATCTCTCTCTCCCTCACTGCTCCCGAGGGAAGGCCCCTGCGTTTGAGTGATCTCTCTCTCCCTCACTGCTCCCCTGCGTTTGAGTGATCTCTCTCTCCCTCACTGCTCCCGAGGGAAGGCCCCTGCGTCTGAGTGATCTCTCTCTCCCTCACTGCTCCCGAGGGAAGTCCCCTGCGTCTGAGTGATCTCTCTCTCCCTCACTGCTCCCGAGGGAAGGCCCCTGCGTCTGAGTGATCTCTCTCTCCCTTACTGCTCCCGAGGGAAGGCCCCTGCGTTTGAGTGATCTCTCTCTCTCCCTCACTGCTCCCGAGGGAAGGCCCCTGCGTTTGAGTGATCTCTCTCTCCCTCACTGCTCCCGAGGGAAGGCCCCTGCGTTTGAGTGATCTCTCTCTCCCTCACTGCTCCCCTGCGTTTGAGTGATCTCTCTCTCCCTCACTGCTCCCGAGGGAAGGCCCCTGCGTTTGAGTGATCTCTCTCTCCCTCAATGCTCCCGAGGGAAGGCCCCTGCGTATGAGTGATCTCTCTCTCCCTCACTGCTCCCGAGGGAATGCCCCTGCGTTTGTGATCTCTCTCTCCCTCACTGCTCCCGAGGGAAGGCCCCTGCGTTTGAGTGATCTCTCTTTCGCTCACTGCTCCCGAGGGAAGGCCCCTGCGTTTGAGTGATCTCTCTCTCGCTCACTGCTCCTGAGTGAAGGCCCCTGCGTTTGAGTGATCTTTCTCTCCCTCACTGCTCCCCTGCGTCTGAGTGATCTCTCTCTCCCTCACTGCTCCCGAGGGAAGGCCCCTGCGTCTGAGTGATCTCTCTCTCCCTCACTGCTCCCTAGGGAAGGCCCCTGCGTCTGAGTGATCTCTCTCTCCCTCACTGCTCCCGAGGGAAGGCCCCTGCGTCTGAGTGATCTCTCTCTCCCTCACTGCTCCCGAGGGAAGGCCCCTGCGTCTGAGTGATCTCCCTCTCCCTCACTGCTCCCGAGGGAAGGCCCCTGCATCTGAGTGATCTCTCTCTCCCTCACTGCTCCCGAGGGAAGGCCCCTGCGTTTGAGTGATCTCTCTCTCACTCACTGCTCCCGAGGGAAGGCCCCTGCGTTTGAGTGATCTCTCTCTCTCACTCACTGCTCCCGAGGGAAGGCCCCTGAGTGATCTCTCTCTCCCTCACTGCTCCCGAGGGAAGGCCCCTGCGTCTGAGTGATCTCTCTCTCCCTCACTGCTCCCGAGGGAAGGCCCCTGCGTCTGGGAGATCTCTCTCTCCCTCTCTTCTCCCGAGGGAAGGCCCCTGCGTCTGAGTGATCTCTCTCTCCCTCACTGCTCCCGAGGGAAGGCCCCTGCGTCTGAGAGATCTCTCTCTCCCTCACTTCTCCCGAGGGAAGGCCCCTGCGTCTGAGTGATCTCTCTCTCCCTCACTGCTCCCGAGTGAAGGCCCCTGCGTCTGAGTGATCTCTCTCTCGCTCACTGCTCCCGAGGGAAGGCCCCTGCGTTTGAGTGATCTGTCTGTCGCTCATTGCTCCCGAGGGAAGGCCCCTGCGTTTGAGTGATCTCTCTGTCGCTCACTGCTCCCGAGTGAAGGCCCCTGCGTCTGAGTGATCTCTCTCTCGCTCACTGCTCCCGAGGGAAGGCCCCTGCGTTTGAGTGATCTGTCTGTCGCTCATTGCTCCCGAGGGAAGGCCCCTGCGTTTGAGTGATCTCTCTCTCCCTCACTGCTCCCGAGGGAAGGCCCCTGCGTTTGAGTGATCTCTCTCTCTCCCTCACTGCTCCCGAGGGAAGGCCCCTGCGTCTGAGTGATCTCCCTCTCCCTCACTGCTCCCGAGGGAAGGCCCCTGCATCTGAGTGATCTCTCTCTCCCTCACTGCTCCCGAGGGAAGGCCCCTGCGTTTGAGTGATCTCTCTCTCACTCACTGCTCCCGAGGGAAGGCCCCTGCGTTTGAGTGATCTCTCTCTCTCACTCACTGCTCCCGAGGGAAGGCCCCTGAGTGATCTCTCTCTCCCTCACTGCTCCCGAGGGAAGGCCCCTGCGTCTGAGTGATCTCTCTCTCCCTCACTGCTCCCGAGGGAAGGCCCCTGCGTCTGAGAGATCTCTCTCTCCCTCACTTCTCCCGAGGGAAGGCCCCTGCGTCTGAGTGATCTCTCTCTCCCTCACTGCTCCCGAGTGAAGGCCCCTGCGTCTGAGTGATCTCTCTCTCGCTCACTGCTCCCGAGGGAAGGCCCCTGCGTTTGAGTGATCTGTCTGTCGCTCATTGCTCCCGAGGGAAGGCCCCTGCGTTTGAGTGATCTCTCTGTCGCTCACTGCTCCCGAGTGAAGGCCCCTGCGTCTGAGTGATCTCTCTCTCGCTCACTGCTCCCGAGGGAAGGCCCCTGCGTTTGAGTGATCTGTCTGTCGCTCATTGCTCCCGAGGGAAGGCCCCTGCGTTTGAGTGATCTCTCTCTCCCTCACTGCTCCCGAGGGAAGGCCCCTGCGTTTGAGTGATCTCTCTCTCTCCCTCACTGCTCCCGAGGGAAGGCCCCTGCGTTTGAGTGATCTCTCTCTCCCTCACTGCTCCCCTGCGTTTGAGTGATCTCTCTCTCCCTCACTGCTCCCGAGGGAAGGCCCCTGCGTCTGAGTGATCTCTCTCTCCCTCACTGCTCCCGAGGGAAGTCCCCTGCGTCTGAGTGATCTCTCTCTCCCTCACTGCTCCCGAGGGAAGGCCCCTGCGTCTGAGTGATCTCTCTCTCCCTCACTGCTACCGAGGGAAGGCCCCTGCGTTTGAGTGATCTCTCTCTCTCCCTCACTGCTCCCGAGGGAAGGCCCCTGCGTTTGAGTGATCTCTCTCTCCCTCACTGCTCCCGAGGGAAGGCCCCTGCGTTTGAGTGATCTCTCTCTCCCTCACTGCTCCCCTGCGTTTGAGTGATCTCTCTCTCCCTCACTGCTCCCGAGGGAAGGCCCCTGCGTTTGAGTGATCTCTCTCTCCCTCAATGCTCCCGAGGGAAGGCCCCTGCGTATGAGTGATCTCTCTCTCCCTCACTGCTCCCGAGGGAAGGCCCATGCGTTTGTGATCTCTCTCTCCCTCACTGCTTCCGAGGGAAGGCCCCTGCGTTTGAGTGATCTCTCTTTCGCTCACTGCTCCCGAGGGAAGGCCCCTGCGTTTGAGTGATCTCTCTCTCGCTCACTGCTCCTGAGTGAAGTCCCCTGCGTTTGAGTGATCTTTCTCTCCCGCACTGCTCCCCTGCGTCTGAGTGATCTCTCTCTCCCTCACTGCTCCCGAGGGAAGGCCCCTGCGTCTGAGTGATCTCTCTCTCCCTCACTGCTCCCTAGGGAAGGCCCCTGCGTCTGAGTGATCTCTCTCTCCCTCACTGCTCCCGAGGGAAGGCCCCTGCGTCTGAGTGAGCTCTCTCTCCCTCACTGCTCCCGAGGGAAGGCCCCTGCGTCTGAGTGATCTCCCTCTCCCTCACTGCTCCCGAGGGAAGGCCCCTGCATCTGAGTGATCTCTCTCTCCCTCACTGCTCCCGAGGGAAGGCCCCTGCGTTTGAGTGATCTCTCTCTCACTCACTGCTCCCGAGGGAAGGCCCCTGCGTTTGAGTGATCTCTCTCTCTCACTCACTGCTCCCGAGGGAAGGCCCCTGAGTGATCTCTCTCTCCCTCACTGCTCCCGAGTGAAGGCCCCTGCGTCTGAGTGATCTCTCTTTCGCTCACTGCTCCCGAGGGAAGGCCCCTGCGTTTGAGTGATCTCTCTCTCGCTCACTGCTCCTGAGTGAAGTCCCCTGCGTTTGAGTGATCTTTCTCTCCCGCACTGCTCCCCTGCGTCTGAGTGATCTCTCTCTCCCTCACTGCTCCCGAGGGAAGGCCCCTGCGTTTGGGTGATCTCTCTCTCCCTCACTGCTGCCGAGGGAAGGCCCCTGCGTTTGAGTGATCTCTCTCTCCCTCACTGCTCCCGAGGGAAGGCCCCTGCGTCTGAGTGATCTCTCTCTCCCTCACTGCTCCCGAGGGAAGGCCCCTGCGTCTGAGTGATCTCTCTCTCGCTCACTGCTCCCGAGGGAAGGCCCCTGCATCTGAGTGATCTCTCTCTCCCTCACTGCTCCCGAGGGAAGGCCCCTGCGTTTGAGTGATCTCTCTCTCACTCACTGCTCCCGAGGGAAGGCCCCTGCGTTTGAGTGATCTCTCTCTCTCACTCACTGCTCCCGAGGGAAGGCCCCTGAGTGATCTCTCTCTCCCTCACTGCTCCCGAGGGAAGCCCCTGCGTCTGAGTGATCTCTCTCTCCCTCACTGCTCCCGAGGGAAGGCCCCTGCGTCTGAGAGATCTCTCTCTCCCTCACTTCTCCCGAGGGAAGGCCCCTGCGTCTGAGTGATCTCTCTCTCCCTCACTGCTCCCGAGTGAAGGCCCCTGCGTCTGAGTGATCTCTCTCTCGCTCACTGCTCCCGAGGGAAGGCCACTGCGTTTGAGTGATCTGTCTGTCGCTCATTGCTCCCGAGGGAAGGCCCCTGCGTTTGAGTGATCTCTCTGTCGCTCACTGCTCCCGAGTGAAGGCCCCTGCGTCTGAGTGATCTCTCTCTCGCTCACTGCTCCCGAGGGAAGGCCCCTGCGTTTGAGTGATCTGTCTGTCGCTCATTGCTCCTGAGGGAAGGCCCCTGCGTTTGAGTGATCTCTCTCTCCCTCACTGCTCCCGAGGGAAGGCCCCTGCGTTTGAGTGATCTCTCTCTCTCCCTCACTGCTCCCGAGGGAAGGCCCCTGCGTTTGAGTGATCTCTCTCTCCCTCACTGCTCCCCTGCGTTTGAGTGATCTCTCTCTCCCTCACTGCTCCCGAGGGAAGGCCCCTGCGTCTGAGTGATCTCTCTCTCCCTCACTGCTCCCGAGGGAAGTCCCCTGCGTCTGAGTGATCTCTCTCTCCCTCACTGCTCCCGAGGGAAGGCCCCTGCGTCTGAGTGATCTCTCTCTCCCTCACTGCTCCCGAGGGAAGGCCCCTGCGTTTGAGTGATCTCCCTCTCTCCCTCACTGCTCCCGAGGGAAGGCCCCTGCGTTTGAGTGATCTCTCTCTCCCTCACTGCTCCCGAGGGAAGGCCCCTGCGTTTGAGTGATCTCTCTCTCCCTCACTGCTCCCCTGCGTTTGAGTGATCTCTCTCTCCCTCACTGCTCCCGAGGGAAGGCCCCTGCATTTGAGTGATCTCTCTCTCCCTCAATGCTCCCGAGGGAAGGCCCCTGCGTATGAGTGATCTCTCTCTCCCTCACTGCTCCCGAGGGAAGGCCCCTGCGTTTGTGATCTCTCTCTCCCTCACTGCTTCCGAGGGAAGGCCCCTGCGTTTGAGTGATCTCTCTTTCGCTCACTGCTCCCGAGGGAAGGCCCCTGCGTTTGAGTGATCCCTCTCTCGCTCACTGCTCCTGAGTGAAGGCCCCTGCGTTTGAGTGATCTTTCTCTCCCGCACTGCTCCCCTGCGTCTGAGTGATCTCTCTCTCCCTCACTGCTCCCGAGGGAAGGCCCCTGCGTCTGAGTGATCTCTCTCTCCCTCACTGCTCCCTAGGGAAGGCCCCTGCGTCTGAGTGATCTCTCTCTCCCTCACTGCTCCCGAGGGAAGGCCCCTGCGTCTGAGTGATCTCTCTCTCCCTCACTGCTCCCGAGGGAAGGCCCCTGCGTCTGAGTGATCTCCCTCTCCCTCACTGCTCCCGAGGGAAGGCCCCTGCATCTGAGTGATCTCTCTCTCCCTCACTGCTCCCGAGGGAAGGCCCCTGCGTTTGAGTGATCTCTCTCTCACTCACTGCTCCCGAGGGAAGGCCCCTGCGTTTGAGTGATCTCTCTCTCTCACTCACTGCTCCCGAGGGAAGGCCCCTGAGTGATCTCTCTCTCCCTCACTGCTCCCGAGGGAAGGCCCCTGCGTCTGAGTGATCTCTCTCTCCCTCACTGCTCCCGAGGGAAGGCCCCTGCGTCTGAGAGATCTCTCTCTCCCTCACTTCTCCCGAGGGAAGGCCCCTGCGTCTGAGTGAACTCTCTCTCCCTCACTGCTCCCGAGTGAAGGCCCCTGCGTCTGAGTGATCTCTCTCTCGCTCACTGCTCCCGAGGGAAGGCCCCTGCGTTTGAGTGATCTGTCTGTCGCTCATTGCTCCCGAGGGAAGGCCCCTGCGTTTGAGTGATCTCTCTCTCCCTCACTAATCCCGAGGGAAGGCCCCTGCGTTTGAGTGATCTCTCTCTCCCTCACTAATCCCGAGGGAAGGCCCCAGCATTTGAGTGATCTCTCTCTCACTCACTGCTCCCGAGGGAAGGCCCCTGCGTTTGTGTGATCTCTCTCTCTCCCTCGCTGCTCCCGAGGGAAGGCCCCTGCGTATGAGTGATCTCTCTCTCCCTCACTGCTCCCGAGGGAAGGCCCCTGCGTTTGTGATCTCTCTCTCCCTCACTGCTTCCGAGGGAAGGCCCCTGCGTTTGAGTGATCTCTCTTTCGCTCACTGCTCCCGAGGGAAGGCCCCTGCGTTTGAGTGATCCCTCTCTCGCTCACTGCTCCTGAGTGAAGGCCCCTGCGTTTGAGTGATCTTTCTCTCCCGCACTGCTCCCCTGCGTCTGAGTGATCTCTCTCTCCCTCACTGCTCCCGAGGGAAGGCCCCTGCGTCTGAGTGATCTCTCTCTCCCTCACTGCTCCCTAGGGAAGGCCCCTGCGTCTGAGTGATCTCTCTCTCCCTCACTGCTCCCGAGGGAAGGCCCCTGCGTCTGAGTGATCTCTCTCTCCCTCACTGCTCCCGAGGGAAGGCCCCTGCGTCTGAGTGATCTCCCTCTCCCTCACTGCTCCCGAGGGAAGGCCCCTGCATCTGAGTGATCTCTCTCTCCCTCACTGCTCCCGAGGGAAGGCCCCTGCGTTTGAGTGATCTCTCTCTCACTCACTGCTCCCGAGGGAAGGCCCCTGCGTTTGAGTGATCTCTCTCTCTCACTCACTGCTCCCGAGGGAAGGCCCCTGAGTGATCTCTCTCTCCCTCACTGCTCCCGAGGGAAGGCCCCTGCGTCTGAGTGATCTCTCTCTCCCTCACTGCTCCCGAGGGAAGGCCCCTGCGTCTGAGAGATCTCTCTCTCCCTCACTTCTCCCGAGGGAAGGCCCCTGCGTCTGAGTGAACTCTCTCTCCCTCACTGCTCCCGAGTGAAGGCCCCTGCGTCTGAGTGATCTCTCTCTCGCTCACTGCTCCCGAGGGAAGGCCCCTGCGTTTGAGTGATCTGTCTGTCGCTCATTGCTCCCGAGGGAAGGCCCCTGCGTTTGAGTGATCTCTCTCTCCCTCACTAATCCCGAGGGAAGGCCCCTGCGTTTGAGTGATCTCTCTCTCCCTCACTAATCCCGAGGGAAGGCCCCAGCATTTGAGTGATCTCTCTCTCACTCACTGCTCCCGAGGGAAGGCCCCTGCGTTTGTGTGATCTCTCTCTCTCCCTCGCTGCTCCCGAGGGAAGGCCCCTGCGTCGGAGTGATCTCTCTCTCCCTCACTGCTCCCGAGGGAAGGCCCCTGCGTTTGGGTGATCTCTCTCTCCCTCACTGCTCCCGAGGGAAGGCCCCTGCGTTTGAGTGATCTCTCTCTCCCTCACTGCTCCCGAGGGAAGGCCCCTGCGTCTGAGTGATCTCTCTCTCCCTCACTGCTCCCGAGGGAAGGCCCCTGCGTCTGAGTGATCTCTCTCTCGCTCACTGCTCCCGAGGGAAGCCCCCTGCATTTGAGTGATCTCTCTCTCCCTCACTGCTCCCGAGGGAAGGCCCCTGCGTCTGAGTGATCTCTCTCTCCCTCACTGCTCCCGAGGGAAGGCCCCTGCGTCTGAGTGATCTCTCTCTCCCTCACTGCTCCCGAGGGAAGGCCCCTGCGTCTGAGTGATCTCTCTCTCGCTCACTGCTCCCGAGGGATGCCCCTGCGTTTGAGTGATCTCTCTCTCCCTCACTGCTCCCGAGGGAAGGCCCCTGCGTTTGAGTGATCTCTCTCTCCCTCACTGCTCCCCTGCGTTTGAGTGATCTCTCTCTCCCTCACTGCTCCCGAGGGAATGCCCCTGCGTCTGAGTGATCTCTCTCTCCCTCACTGCTCCCGAGGGAAGTCCCCTGCGTCTGAGTGATCTCTCTCTCCCTCACTGCTCCCGAGGGAAGGCCCCTGCGTCTGAGTGATCTCTCTCTCCCTTACTGCTCCCGAGGGAAGGCCCCTGCGTTTGAGTGATCTCTCTCTCTCCCTCACTGCTCCCGAGGGAAGGCCCCTGCGTTTGAGTGATCTCTCTCTCCCTCACTGCTCCCGAGGGAAGGCCCCTGCGTTTGAGTGATCTCTCTCTCCCTCACTGCTCCCCTGCGTTTGAGTGATCTCTCTCTCCCTCACTGCTCCCGAGGGAAGGCCCCTGCGTTTGAGTGATCTCTCTCTCCCTCAATGCTCCCGAGGGAAGGCCCCTGCGTATGAGTGATCTCTCTCTCCCTCACTGCTCCCGAGGGAAGGCCCCTGCGTTTGTGATCTCTCTCTCCCTCACTGCTCCCGAGGGAAGGCCCCTGCGTTTGAGTGATCTCTCTTTCGCTCACTGCTCCCGAGGGAAGGCCCCTGCGTTTGAGTGATCTCTCTCTCGCTCACTGCTCCTGAGTGAAGGCCCCTGCGTTTGAGTGATCTTTCTCTCCCTCACTGCTCCCCTGCGTCTGAGTGATCTCTCTCTCCCTCACTGCTCCCGAGGGAAGGCCCCTGCGTCTGAGTGATCTCTCTCTCCCTCACTGCTCCCTAGGGAAGGCCCCTGCGTCTGAGTGATCTCTCTCTCCCTCACTGCTCCCGAGGGAAGGCCCCTGCGTCTGAGTGATCTCTCTCTCCCTCACTGCTCCCGAGGGAAGGCCCCTGCGTCTGAGTGATCTCCCTCTCCCTCACTGCTCCCGAGGGAAGGCCCCTGCATCTGAGTGATCTCTCTCTCCCTCACTGCTCCCGAGGGAAGGCCCCTGCGTTTGAGTGATCTCTCTCTCTCACTCACTGCTCCCGAGGGAAGGCCCCTGAGTGATCTCTCTCTCCCTCACTGCTCCCGAGGGAAGGCCCCTGCGTCTGAGTGATCTCTCTCTCCCTCACTGCTCCCGAGGGAAGGCCCCTGCGTCTGAGTGATCTCTCTCTCCCTCACTGCTCCCGAGGGAAGGCCCCTGCGTCTGGGAGATCTCTCTCTCCCTCTCTTCTCCCGAGGGAAGGCCCCTGCATCTGAGTGATCTCTCTCTCCCTCACTGCTCCCGAGTGAAGGCCCCTGCGTCTGAGTGATCTCTCTCTCGCTCACTGCTCCCGAGGGAAGGCCCCTGCGTTTGAGTGATCTGTCTGTCGCTCATTGCTCCCGAGGGAAGGCCCCTGCGTTTGAGTGATCTCTCTGTCGCTCACTGCTCCCGAGGGAAGGCCCCTGCGTTTGTGTGATCTCTCTCTCTCCCTCGCTGCTCCCGAGGGAAGGCCCCTGCGTCGGAGTGATCTCTCTCTCCCTCACTGCTCCCGAGGGAAGGCCCCTGCGTTTGGGTGATCTCTCTCTCCCTCACTGCTCCCGAGGGAAGGCCCCTGCGTTTGAGTGATCTCTCTCTCCCTCACTGCTCCCGAGGGAAGGCCCCTGCGTCTGAGTGATCTCTCTCTCGCTCACTGCTCCCGAGGGAAGGCCCCTGCGTCTGAGTGATCTCTCTCTCCCTCACTGATCCCGAGGGAAGGCCCCTGCGTCTGAGTGATCTCTCTCTCCCTCACTGCTCCCGAGGGAAGGCCCCTGCGTCTGAGTGATCTCTCTCTCCCTCACTGCTCCCGAGGGAAGCCCCTGCGTTTGAGTGATCTCTCTCTCGCTCACTGCTCCCGAGGGTGGAGTAAGGTGTATTCGACACGGTCTGTAGATTTGGACTTTAGTTCAGCTTCATGTTGTGTTCTTATTCTAGTCGTTCTTTTTTGTTACGACTTTTGAACTCGAGCAGTGTGCAGATAAAGTACAGTGAGCTGAACAGAACTGGAACATGTCTTTTGATCTTGTGCATTATATTCTGTGTTTTCGCTCGTATCTTTGTTGCCGTTTGCATGATTGTGAGGGGGAGGGGTGTTTGATATTTGATGTTTTTCTTTGAATGCGTTGGTTCCAAGGTGCTTCTGGGTTTTATGTCTGTCTGCGGGAAGATGAATCTCAGAATTGAATACTGCATACGTACTTTGACATCCGCTCCTCACCTGTCCCCTCACGAAGGGAGACTGTGCGCTCGTCCAGCCACCTGTAGCAGGGAAAGTGAAGGCTCCCCCCCGACGGGCTGTCCACTGTCACCGAGCAGCAGAACCAGGAATTGTTGCCCAGCAACCAGAAATCTGGGACCTTCAGATCTACGAACCAAATGCTGCCAAGGTCTCTGTCGCTGGGGTTGTCATATTCGTCCACCTGGGAAAGGGGTGAGGGCAGGGGTGAAAGAGCAGAGTGCAAAAGGTGACCCGGGATCAGGGCCTTGCCCACCTCCTCATCTGTAGCTGGCTCCCTCACTTCCTGACTCACAGATCACAGTCCGTTAGAACTGGTTATAGCATTGCCTTCACTCTGACCCTCAGTACTGATGCTCCCCAGAGCTCTGTGCTCATCCCTCTCTGTCTTACGACCTTATATATCTTCAAGATGGCGGCGCGACGCAGCTTGCACCGGCCACTCCGGAGCTGATATGTTATTTGTTAAGTGGGGTACCGTGAGCAATCCTAATCTAATGAAAAACGGACGTGGGAACACGGCGCACGGAGGAACTTCTGGAAATCTCCAGGAAGGCCCTCTTCATTATTGCTACTGCTGTGAGGTCCGGGTCTCTGCTGGGAAGAACAGGCCCCCAGTCCTCGGGGTCGCGTTGCCAGTGGCCGTTGGTGGGGGCATCGTAGTGCGCTCGGCAGAGGATGGTGCTCAGAGAAGCTGTGCCGGAGGGGATGGTCAGAGGCTCAGAGGTTCAATGGACTCGGAGTCCGCTGCAGTCAGGTCGTTTTCATTGTGTGCTGCATCTGCGAGGCTGAGTTGGGCGGCGCCGTGTAAGTCCATAGCGGGGGTATTCCCTTCTGCCACCGGCGTGGGATGGTGAGTTTGTCAGGACCCTGAGGACTTGTGGAAACTGTGTGGTGGTTTCTTTTGAACTTATAGTTTTTTAACATCTTTGGACTATTTTTACCGTGCCCATGGTCTGTTTTTTTATCAAATTATGGTATTGTCTGCAATGTTGTAACTATGTGGTTTTGTGCAGGTCTCGTAGGTTTAGTTGTCTGGTCTCCTTTCCGGGGAACATGCTAAGACGGCAGCGCGTTATTAAGACGCAGCAGCCTCTCCGGACTCTGGATTGGGGTTTGCCAAACGTTATGTGGATTTTCTGGTGTAGTCTGTTTTGTCATGTGCTTTGTTGAAATCATTCCAGAGAACGTTGTCTCATTTTTTAACTGCATTGCATTTGTGGTTTCTAAATGACAATAAACTGAATCTGAATCTGACCTGTGAATCAATGGCTATGTGGCCATGACTCTACTGTTACCAGAGACAGACTGAACATTAGAGAGACCTAATCTTTTGGGTAGGACTACAACTAGAGGTCATGAGTTAAGGGTGAAAGGTGAAAGGTTTAAAGGAAACATGAGTAGAAATTTCTTCACTCAGAGGGTGGAGAGAGTGTGCAATGGGCAGCGATGCATGTCAGCTCAATTTCAATGTTTAAGAGAAGTTTGGATAGGTCCATGGATGGTGGGTTATGGAGGGCTGTGGTCCCACTGTAAGTCAATGGGAGTAGGCAGTTTAAATGGCTTCGCAGGGACTAGATGAGCCAAATGATCCATTTCTATGCTCTAATTTTCAATGTCTGTAAAAAGTATTCACCAGCATCCTGGTGAAGCTCCTCTGCACCCTCCCCAAAGCCTCCACCCCTCCCTGTAATGCACAAAATTCTCCAAGTGTGGCCGAATAGGTTCTGAACAGCTACAACATGACTTCTTAACCCTTGTACTCAATATCCTGGCAGTTGCGCCATAATGGTGACATTATGACAGAATCTCGCTCAATGACAGCAAATCAAGTGAGTGGGGCAGGGTACTGCGGTGAACTACATAGACCTGTCTGGACACGGCCCCTGCTGACCGCTCCTGTGGCTCCTCCCACAGACCCTGGATTGAGGCCTGAGCCCAGCTTCTCTGTCTCCAGGATGTAGTATGGCGGTCAACTACTGCTTGTTCTTTCTTCCAGTCAATAAAAGCCGATATCTCACCTCACGTCTCAGAGAGAGTTATTGATTCTGCATCAGGTACACACCACTGTCCTTATCAATGGTGCTGGGCTGGAGGTGGGTGGCAGATTCAAGTTAGAAACAAGAGATTCTGCAGATGCTGGAAATCAGAGTCAGGTTTGATATCACTGACATGTTGTGAGATTTATTGACTTTACTGCTGCAAAATAATGCAATACATGATCATAGAAAAAATGTGAATTGCACTAAGTACACTGTGCTTATAAAATGTATTCATCCTCTTGGAAGTTTTCATGTTTTATTGTTTTACAACATTGAATCACAGTGGATTTAATTTGGCTTTTTTGACACTGATCAACAGAAAAAGACTCCTTCATGTCAGTGAAAACAGATCTCTACAAAGTGATCTAAATTAATTACTAATATAAAACACAAAACCATTGATTGCATAAATATTCACTCCCGTTTAATATGACACACCAAATCATCACTGGTGCAGCCAATTGGTTTTAGAAGTCATATAATTAGTTAAATGGAGATCACCGTGTGCAGTCAAGGTGTTTCAATTGATTGCAGTAAAAATACACCTGTATCTGGAAGGTCCAGTGAGTCAGTATCCTGGCAAAAACTACACCATGAAGACAAAAGAACACTCCAAGGAACTCCACAAAAAGGTTATTGAAAAGCACAAGTCAGGAGATGGATACAAGAACATTTTCAAGTCACTGAATATCCCTTGGAGTACAGTTAAGTCAGTTGTCAAGCAATGGAAAGAATATGGCACAGCTTTAAATGGGGAGCTAAACAGACAGATACTTCAGTGATCCCACAGGAAATGACAGTGTCACAGTAGCATTACAAGTGCACAGGTATACGAATATTAGAAAAGAAGTAAGAAAAAATAAAAAATAAGTTACCTCAAACAGTCTAACAGAAGGGGATGGGGTGGAATCATCACTTCCCCGGCTATAGGTTGACTTATTACAGAGCCCAATGGCCGAGGGTAAGAGTGACCTCACAGAGTGCTCTTTGGAGCAGCGCAGTTGACTTGATCTGTTACTAAAGGTGGCATGCAGAGGGTGAAAAATATTGTCCAGAATTTCCGTAGAGCCTTTGTTCTACCACAGCCTCCAATGTGTCTAGTCTGACTCCTATAAAAGAGCTGGCCTTTCTAATCAGTTTATTGAGCCTGTTGGCATCACCCATATTGATGCCATTGCCCCAGCACAACACCGCACAGAAGATTGTACTGGAGACAACAGACTGGTACGACATGTGGAGAAGAGGCTCTGGCCTTCTTGGTGCTCCACTCAGTCTGCCTAGAGCAGGCCCTTCTCAGAAACTGAGTGACCGTGCAAGAAGTGAACTAGAGAGGGACTCTGTGACAACTCTATGACAACCCTGGAGGAGTTACAGGCTTCAGTGACTGAGATGGGAGAGACTGCGTGTACAACAACTGTTTCCCGGCTGCTTCATCAGTCACAGCTTTATGGGAGAGTGGCAAAGAGAAAGCCACTGTTGAAAAAACTCACATGGAATCTCGGCTAGAGTATGCCAGAAGGCATGTGGGAGACTCTGAAGTCAACTAGAAGAAGGCTCTATGGTCTGATGAAACCAAAACTGAGCTTTTTGGCCATCAGACTAAATATTATGTTGTGGGGGACTCTTGGCTTCATTGACAGAGCTGCAATAAAGAAACTTTTTGGCATCCATATCTCCAGTGTCTTCAGCTGGTCCTTTCAAACTTATGCGGTAATCAAGAAATTGCATCAGCGGCATACGTTCTTAGACATCTGAGAAGATTCAGCTTCTAGGAAGTGTGCAAATAGATTGTACATCAGCCTGGGATGGCAGCTGTTCTGCTGTGCAGCGATGGAACCCACAGAGATTGTTCATCCCATCTTGTCAATCACAGGCTCGTCACTACCTTCCGTCTGGATCACCTTTACTGTGCAGTGCTTCAGGAAAATCTAAAGGCATTGTCAGGGACCGCTGCCACCGTGACTGCTTCCTTGCTTTATTCTGCTTTCTTGAAGATATAGGAGTTTGAAGTCCAGAACCTCGTGAAGATAGAGGAGTTTGAAAACCAGAACCTCGTGAAGATACAGGAGTTTGAAACCCGGAACAGCTTGGAGAAGATACAGGAGTTTGAAACCCAGAGCCTCTTGGAGAAGATACAGGAGTTTGAAATCCAGAACCTTGTGAAGATACAGGAGATTGAAACCCAGAACCTCTTGGAGGAGATACAGGAGTTTGAAATTCAGAACCTCTTGGAGAAGATACAGGAGTTTGAAATCCAGAACCTTGTGAAGATACAGGAGATTGAAACCCGGAACCTCTTGGAGAAGATACAGGAGTTTGAAACCTGGAACCTCTTGGAGAAGATGCAGGAGTTTGAAACCCAGAACCTCTTGGAGAAGAGACAGGAGTTTGAAACCTGGAAACTCTTGGAGAAGATACAGCAGTTTGAAATTCAGAACCTCTTGGAGAAGATACAGGAGTTTGAAACCCAGAACCTCTTGGAGAAGGTACAGGAGTTTAAAACCCGGAACTTCTTGGAGAAGATACAGGAGTTTGAAACCCAGAACCTCTTGGAGAAGATACAGGAGTTTGAAATTCAGAACCTCTTGGAGAAGATCAGGAGTTTGAAACCTGGAACCTCTTGGAGAAGATACAGGAGTTTGAAACCCGGAACCTCTTGGAGAAGATACAGGAGTTTGAAACACGGAATCTCTTGGAAAAGATACAGGAGTTTGAAACCCAGAACCTCTTGGAAAATATACAGGAGATTGAAACCTGGAACCTCTTGGAGAAGATACAGGAGCTGCAACCCGGAAACTCCTGGAGAAGATACAGGAGTTTGAAACCTGGAACCTCTTGGAGAAGATACAAGTGTTTGAAACCCAGAACCTCTTGGAGAAGATACAGGAGTTTGAAACCTGGAAACTCTTGGAGAAGATACAGTAGATTGAAACCCAGAAACTCTTGGAGAAGATACAGGAGTTTGAAACCCGGAACCTCTTGGAGAAGATGCAGGAGTTTGAAACCCGGAACCTCTTGGAGATGATACAGGAGTTTAAAACCCGGAACTTCTTGGAGAAGATACAGGAGTTTGAAACCCAGAACCTCTTGGAGAAGATACAGGAGTTTGCAATTCAGAACCTCTTGGAGAAGATACAGGAGTTTGAAACGCGAAACCTCTTGGAGAAGATACACGAGTTTGAAACCCGGAAACTCCTGGAGAAGATGCTGGAGTTTGAAACCGGGTACCTCTTGGAGAAGATACAGGAGTATGAAACCGGAAAACATTTGGAGAAGATACAGGAGATTAAACCCGGAACCTCTTGGAGAAGATACAGGAGTTTGAAACGTGGAACCTCTTGGAGAAGATACAGGAGTTTGAGACCCGGAATCACTTGGAGAAGATACAGGAGTTTAAAAACTGGAAGCTCTTGTAGAAGATACAGGAGGTTGAAATTCAGAACCTTTTGGAGAAGATACAGGAGTTTGAAACCTGGAAACTCCTGGAGAAGATACAGGAGTTTGAAACCTGGAACCTCTTGGAGAAGATACAAGAGTTTGAAACCCAGAACCTCTTGCAGAATATACAGGAGTTTGAAATCCAGAACCTCTTGGAGAAGATACAGGAGATTGAAACCCTGAACCTCTTGGAGAAGATTCAGGAGTTTGAAACCCAGAACCTCTTGGAGAAGATAGAGCAGTTTGAAACCTGGAACCTCTTGGAATAGATACAGGAGATTGAAACCCGGAACCTCTTGGAGAAGATTCAGGAGTTTGAAACCCGGAACCTCTTGGAGAAGATACAGCAGTTTGAAACCTGGTACCTCTTGGAATAGATACAGGAGTTTGAAACCTGGAACCTCTTGGAGAAGATACAGGAGTTTGAAATTCAGAACCTAATGGAGAAGATACAGGAGTTTGAAACCTGGAAACTCCTGGAGAAGATACAGGAGTTTGAAACCTGGAAACTCTTGGAGAAGATACAAGAGTTTGAAACCCAGAACCTCTTGGAGAAGATACAGGAGTTTGAAAAGCGGAACCTCTTGGAGAAGATACACGAGTTTGAAACCCGGAAACTCTTGGAGAAGATACAGGAGTTTGAAACGTGGAACCTCCTGGATAAGACACAGGAGTTTGAAACCCGGAACCTCCTGGAGAAGATGCTGGAGTTTGAAACCGGGTACCTCTTGGAGAAGATACAGGAGTTTGAAACGTGGAACCTCTTGGAGAAGATACAGGAGTTTGAGACCCGGAATCACTTGGAGAAGATACAGGAGTTTGAAAACTGGAAGCTCTTGTAGAAGATACAGGAGGTTGAAATTCAGAACCTCTTGGAGAAGATACAGGAGTTTGAAACCTGGAACCTCTTGGAGAAGATACAAGAGTTTGAAACCCAGAACCTCTTGCAGAATATACTGGAGTTTGAAATCCAGAACCTCTAGGAGAAGATACAGGAGATTGAAACCCGGAACCTCTTGGGGAAGATTCAGGAGTTTGAAACCCGGAACCTCTTGGAGAAGATACAGCAGTTTGAAACCTGGAACCTCTTGGAATAGATACAGGAGTTTGAAACCCGGAACCTCTTCGAGAAGATACAGGAGTTTGAAACCCGGAACCTCGTCGAGAAGATACACGAGTTTGAAACCCGGAAACTCTTGGAGAAGATACAGGAGTTTGAAACCTGGAACCTCTTGGAGAAGATACAGGAGTTTGAAACCCAGAACCTCTTGGAGAAGATACAGGAGTTTGAAACCTGGAACCTCTTGGAGAAGATACAGGAGTTTGAAATTCAGAACCTCATGGAGAAGATACAAGAGTTTGAAACCTGGAAACTCCTGGAGAAGAAACAGGAGTTTGAAACCTGGAAACTCTTGGAGAAGATACAAGAGTTTGAAACCCAGAACCTCTTGGAGAAGATACAGCAGTTTGCAACCCGGAACCTCTTGGAGAAGATACAGGAGATTGAAACACGAAACCTCTTGGAGAAGATACAGTAGTTTGAAACCGGAACCTCTTGGAGAAGATACAGGAGTTTGAAAACCGGAAACTCTTGGAGAAGATACAGGAGTTTGCAACCCGGAACCTCACGGAGAAGATACAAGAGATTGAAACCCGGAAACACTTGGAGAAGATACAGGAATCTGAAACCCGGAACCTCTTCGAGAAGATACAGGAGTTTGAAACCCGGAACCTCTTGGAGAAGATACAGGAGTTTGAAACCCGGAACCTCTTGGAGAAGATGCTGGAGTTTGAAACCGGGTACCTCTTGGAGAAGATACAGGAGTATGAAACCGGAAAACTTTTGGAGAAGATACAGGAGATTAAACCCGGAACCTCTTGGAGAAGATACAGGAGTTTGAAACGTGGAACCTCTTGGAGAAGATACAGGAGTTTGAGACCCAGAATCACTTGGAGAAGATACAGGAGTTTGAAAACTGGAACCTCTTGTAGAATATACAGGAGGTTGAAATTCAGAACCTCTTGGAGAAGATACAGGAGTTTGAAACCTGGAAACTCCTGGAGAAGATACAGGAGTTTGAAACCCAGAACCTCTTGCAGAATATACAGGAGTTTGAAATCCAAAACCTCTTGGAGAAGATACAGGAGATTGAAACCCGGAACCTCTTGGAGAAGATTCAGGAGTTTGAAACCGGGAACCTCTTGGAGAAGATACAGCAGTTTGAAACCTGGAACCTCTTGGAATAGATACAGGAGTTTGAAACCCGGAACCTCGTCGAGAAGATACAGGAGTTTGAAACCCGGAACCTCTTGGAGAAAATACACGAGTTTGAAACCCGGAACCTCTTGGAGAAGATACAGGAGTTTGAAACCCAGAACCTCTTGGAGAAGATACAGGAGCTTGAAACCTGGAACCTCTTGGAGAAGATACAGGAGTTTGAAATTCAGAACCTCATGGAGAAGATACAAGAGTTTGAAACCTGGAAACTCCTGGAGAAGATACAGGAGTTTGAAACCTGGAAACTCTTGGAGAAGATACAAGAGTTTGAAACCCAGAATCTCTTGGAGAAGATAAAGGAGTTTGCAACCCGGAACCTCTTGGAGAAGATACAGGAGATTGAAACACGAAACCTCTTGGAGAAGATACAGTAGTTTGAAATCGGAACCTCTTGGAGAAGATACAGGAGTTTGAAAACCGGAAACTCTTGGAGAAGATACAGGAGTTTGCAACCCGGAACCTCTTGGAGAAAATACAGGAGTTTGAAACTCGCAACCTCTTGGAGAAGATTCAGGAGTTTGAAACCCAGAACCTCTTGGAGAAGATAGAGCAGTTTGAAACCTGGAACCTCTTGGAATAGATACAGGAGATTGAAACCCGGAACCTCTTGGAGAAGATTCAGGAGTTTGAAACCCGGAACCTCTTGGAGAAGATACAGCAGTTTGAAACCTGGTACCTCTTGGAATAGATACAGGAGTTTGAAACCTGGAACCTCTTGGAGAAGATACAGGAGTTTGAAATGCAGAACCTAATGGAGAAGATACAGGAGTTTGAAACCTGGAAACTCCTGGAGAAGATACAGGAGTTTGAAACCTGGAAACTCTTGGAGAAGATACAAGAGTTTGAAACCCAGAACCTCTTGGAGAAGATACAGGAGTTTGAAAAGCGGAACCTCTTGGAGAAGATACACGAGTTTGAAACCCGGAAACTCTTGGAGAAGATACAGGAGTTTGAAACGTGGAACCTCCTGGATAAGATACAGGAGTTTGAAACCCGGAACCTCCTGGAGAAGATGCTGGAGTTTGAAACCGGGTACCTCTTGGAGAAGATACAGGAGTTTGAAACGTGGAACCTCTTGGAGAAGATACAGGAGTTTGAGACCCGGAATCACTTGGAGAAGATACAGGAGTTTGAAAACTGGAAGCTCTTGTAGAAGATACAGGAGGTTGAAATTCAGAACCTCTTGGAGAAGATACAGGAGTTTGAAACCTGGAACCTCTTGGAGAAGATACAAGAGTTTGAAACCCAGAACCTCTTGCAGAATATACTGGAGTTTGAAATCCAGAACCTCTTGGAGAAGATACAGGAGATTGAAACCCGGAACCTCTTGGGGAAGATTCAGGAGTTTGAAACCCGGAACCTCTTGGAGAAGATACAGCAGTTTGAAACCTGGAACCTCTTGGAATAGATACAGGAGTTTGAAACCCGGAACCTCTTCGAGAAGATACAGGAGTTTGAAACCCGGAACCTCGTCGAGAAGATACACGAGTTTGAAACCCGGAAACTCTTGGAGAAGATACAGGAGTTTGAAACCTGGAACCTCTTGGAGAAGATACAGGAGTTTGAAACCCAGAACCTCTTGGAGAAGATACAGGAGTTTGAAACCTGGAACCTCTTGGAGAAGATACAGGAGTTTGAAATTCAGAACCTCATGGAGAAGATACAAGAGTTTGAAACCTGGAAACTCCTGGAGAAGAAACAGGAGTTTGAAACCTGGAAACTCTTGGAGAAGATACAAGAGTTTGAAACCGAGAACCTCTTGGAGAAGATACAGCAGTTTGCAACCCGGAACCTCTTGGAGAAGATACAGGAGATTGAAACACGAAACCTCTTGGAGAAGATACAGTAGTTTGAAACCGGAACCTCTTGGAGAAGATACAGGAGTTTGAAAACCGGAAACTCTTGGAGAAGATACAGGAGTTTGCAACCCGGTACCTCACGGAGAAGATACAAGAGATTGAAACCCGGAAACACTTGGAGAAGATACAGGAATCTGAAACCCGGAACCTCTTCGAGAAGATACAGGAGTTTGAAACCCGGAACCTCTTGGAGAAGATACAGGAGTTTGAAACCCGGAACCTCTTGGAGAAGATGCTGGAGTTTGAAACCGGGTACCTCTTGGAAAAGATACAGGAGTATGAAACCGGAAAACTTTTGGAGAAGATACAGGAGATTAAACCCGGAACCTCTTGGAGAAGATACAGGAGTTTGAAACGTGGAACCTCTTGGAGAAGATACAGGAGTTTGAGACCCAGAATCACTTGGAGAAGATACAGGAGTTTGAAAACTGGAACCTCTTGTAGAATATACAGGAGGTTGAAATTCAGAACCTCTTGGAGAAGATACAGGAGTTTGAAACCTGGAAACTCCTGGAGAAGATACAGGAGTTTGAAACCCAGAACCTCTTGCAGAATATACAGGAGTTTGAAATCCAAAACCTCTTGGAGAAGATACAGGAGATTGAAACCCGGAACCTCTTGGAGAAGATTCAGGAGTTTGAAACCGGGAACCTCTTGGAGAAGATACAGCAGTTTGAAACCTGGAACCTCTTGGAATAGATACAGGAGTTTGAAACCCGGAACCTCGTCGAGAAGATACAGGAGTTTGAAACCCGGAACCTCTTGGAGAAAATACACGAGTTTGAAACCCGGAACCTCTTGGAGAAGATACAGGAGTTTGAAACCCAGAACCTCTTGGAGAAGATACAGGAGCTTGAAACCTGGAACCTCTTGGAGAAGATACAGGAGTTTGAAATTCAGAACCTCATGGAGAAGATACAAGAGTTTGAAACCTGGAAACTCCTGGAGAAGATACAGGAGTTTGAAACCTGGAAACTCTTGGAGAAGATACAAGAGTTTGAAACCCAGAATCTCTTGGAGAAGATACAGGAGTTTGCAACCCGGAACCTCTTGGAGAAGATACAGGAGATTGAAACACGAAACCTCTTGGAGAAGATACAGTAGTTTGAAATCGGAACCTCTTGGAGAAGATACAGGAGTTTGAAAACCGGAAACTCTTGGAGAAGATACAGGAGTTTGCAACCCGGAACCTCTTGGAGAAGATACAAGAGATTGAAACCCGGAAACACTTGGAGAAGATACAGGAATCTGAAACCCGGAACCTCTTCGAGAAGATACAGGAGTTTGAAACCCGGAACCTCTTGGAGAAGATACAGGAGTTTGAAACCCGGAACCTCTTGGAGAAGATGCTGGAGTTTGAAACCGGGTACCTCTTGGAGAAGATACAGGAGTATGAAACCGGAAAACTTTTGGAGAAGATACAGGAGATTAAACCCGGAACCTCTTGGAGAAGATACAGGAGTTTGAAACGTGGAACCTCTTGGAGAAGATACAGGAGTTTGAGACCCAGAATCACTTGGAGAAGATACAGGAGTTTGAAAACTGGAACCTCTTGTAGAATATACAGGAGGTTGAAATTCAGAACCTCTTGGAGAAGATACAGGAGTTTGAAACCTGGAAACTCCTGGAGAAGATACAGGAGTTTGAAACCCAGAACCTCTTGCAGAATATACAGGAGTTTGAAATCCAAAACCTCTTGGAGAAGATACAGGAGATTGAAACCCGGAACCTCTTGGAGAAGATTCAGGAGTTTGAAACCGGGAACCTCTTGGAGAAGATACAGCAGTTTGAAACCTGGAACCTCTTGGAATAGATACAGGAGTTTGAAACCCGGAACCTCGTCGAGAAGATACAGGAGTTTGAAACCCGGAACCTCTTGGAGAAAATACACGAGTTTGAAACCCGGAAACTCTTGGAGAAGATACAGGAGTTTGAAACCCAGAACCTCTTGGAGAAGATACAGGAGTTTGAAACCCGGAACCTCTTGGAGAAGATACAGGAGTTTGAAATTCAGAACGTCATGGAGAAGATACAGGAGTTTGAAACCTGGAAACTCCTGGAGAAGATACAGGAGTTTGAAACCTGGAAACTCTTGGAGAAGATACAAGAGTTTGAAACCGAGAACCTCTTGGAGAAGATACAGCAGTTTGCAACCCGGAACCTCTTGGAGAAGATACAGCAGATTGAAACACGAAACCTCTTGGAGAAGATACAGTAGTTTGAAACCGGAACCTCTTGGAGAAGATACAGGAGTTTGAAAACCGGAAACTCTTGGAGAAGATACAGGAGTTTGCAACCCGGAACCTCACGGAGAAGATACAAGAGATTGAAACCCGGAAACACTTGGAGAAGATACAGGAATCTGAAACCCGGAACCTCTTCGAGAAGATACAGGAGTTTGAAACCCGGAACCTCTTGGAGAAGATATAGGAGTTTGAAACCCGGAACCTCTTGGAGAAGATGCTGGACTTTGAAACCGGGTACCTCTTGGAGAAGATACAGGAGTATGAAACCGGAAAACTTTTGGAGAAGATACAGGAGATTAAACCCGGAACCTCTTGGAGAAGATACAGGAGTTTGAAACGTGGAACCTCTTGGAGAAGATACAGGAGTTTGAGACCGAGAATCACTTGGAGAAGATACAGGAGTTTGAAAACTGGAACCTCTTGTAGAATATACAGGAGGTTGAAATTCAGAACCTCTTGGAGAAGATACAGGAGTTTGAAACCTGGAAACTCCTGGAGAAGATACAGGAGTTTGAAACCCAGAACCTCTTGCAGAATATACAGGAGTTTGAAATCCAAAACCTCTTGGAGAAGATACAGGAGATTGAAACCCGGAACCTCTTGGAGAAGATTCAGGAGTTTGAAACCGGGAACCTCTTGGAGAAGATACAGCAGTTTGAAACCTGGAACCTCTTGGAATAGATACAGGAGTTTGAAACCCGGAACCTCGTCGAGAAGATACAGGAGTTTGAAACCCGGAACCTCTTGGAGAAAATACACGAGTTTGAAACCCGGAACCTCTTGGAGAAGATACAGGAGTTTGAAACCCAGAACCTCTTGGAGAAGATACAGGAGCTTGAAACCTGGAACCTCTTGGAGAAGATACAGGAGTTTGAAATTCAGAACCTCATGGAGAAGATACAAGAGTTTGAAACCTGGAAACTCCTGGAGAAGATACAGGAGTTTGAAACCTGGAAACTCTTGGAGAAGATACAAGAGTTTGAAACCCAGAATCTCTTGGAGAAGATACAGGAGTTTGCAACCCGGAACCTCTTGGAGAAGATACAGGAGATTGAAACACGAAACCTCTTGGAGAAGATACAGTAGTTTGAAATCGGAACCTCTTGGAGAAGATACAGGAGTTTGAAAACCGGAAACTCTTGGAGAAGATACAGGAGTTTGCAACCCGGAACCTCTTGGAGAAGATACAAGAGATTGAAACCCGAAAACACTTGGAGAAGATACAGGAATCTGAAACCCGGAACCTCTTCGAGAAGATACAGGAGTTTGAAACCCGGAACCTCTTGGAGAAGATACAGGAGTTTGAAACCCGGAACCTCTTGGAGAAGATGCTGGAGTTTGAAACCGGGTACCTCTTGGAGAAGATACAGGAGTATGAAACCGGAAAACTTTTGGAGAAGATACAGGAGATTAAACCCGGAAGCTCTTGGAGAAGATACAGGAGTTTGAAACGTGGAACCTCTTGGAGAAGATACAGGAGTTTGAGACCCAGAATCACTTGGAGAAGATACAGGAGTTTGAAAACTGGAACCTCTTGTAGAATATACAGGAGGTTGAAATTCAGAACCTCTTGGAGAAGATACAGGAGTTTGAAACCTGGAAACTCCTGGAGAAGATACAGGAGTTTGAAACCCAGAACCTCTTGCAGAATATACAGGAGTTTGAAATCCAAAACCTCTTGGAGAAGATACAGGAGATTGAAACCCGGAACCTCTTGGAGAAGATTCAGGAGTTTGAAACCGGGAACCTCTTGGAGAAGATACAGCAGTTTGAAACCTGGAACCTCTTGGAATAGATACAGGAGTTTGAAACCCGGAACCTCGTCGAGAAGATACAGGAGTTTGAAACCCGGAACCTCTTGGAGAAAATACACGAGTTTGAAACCCGGAAACTCTTGGAGAAGATACAGGAGTTTGAAACGTGGAACCTCTTGGAGAAGATACAGGAGTTTGAAACCCGGAACCTCTTGGAGAAGATACAGGAGTTTGAAACCCAGAACCTCTTGGAGAAGATACAGGAGTTTGAAACCTGGAACCTCTTGGAGAAGATACAGGAGTTTGAAATTCAGAACGTCATGGAGAAGATACAGGAGTTTGAAACCTGGAAACTCCTGGAGAAGATACAGGAGTTTGAAACCTGGAAACTCTTGGAGAAGATACAAGAGTTTGAAACCGAGAACCTCTTGGAGAAGATACAGCAGTTTGCAACCCGGAACCTCTTGGAGAAGATACAGCAGATTGAAACACGAAACCTCTTGGAGAAGATACAGTAGTTTGAAACCGGAACCTCTTGGAGAAGATACAGGAGTTTGAAAACCGGAAACTCTTGGAGAAGATACAGGAGTTTGCAACCCGGAACCTCACGGAGAAGATACAAGAGATTGAAACCCGGAAACACTTGGAGAAGATACAGGAATCTGAAACCCGGAACCTCTTCGAGAAGATACAGGAGTTTGAAACCCGGAACCTCTTGGAGAAGATACAGGAGTTTGAAACCCGGAACCTCTTGGAGAAGATGCTGGAGTTTGAAACCGGGTACCTCTTGGAGAAGATACAGGAGTATGAAACCGGAAAACTTTTGGAGAAGATACAGGAGATTAAACCCGGAACCTCTTGGAGAAGATACAGGAGTTTGAAACGTGGAACCTCTTGGAGAAGATACAGGAGTTTGAGACCCAGAATCACTTGGAGAAGATACAGGAGTTTGAAAACTGGAACCTCTTGTAGAATATACAGGAGGTTGAAATTCAGAACCTCTTGGAGAAGATACAGGAGTTTGAAACCTGGAAACTCCTGGAGAAGATACAGGAGTTTGAAACCCAGAACCTCTTGCAGAATATACAGGAGTTTGAAATCCAAAACCTCTTGGAGAAGATACAGGAGATTGAAACCCGGAACCTCTTGGAGAAGATTCAGGAGTTTGAAACCGGGAACCTCTTGGAGAAGATACAGCAGTTTGAAACCTGGAACCTCTTGGAATAGATACAGGAGTTTGAAACCCGGAACCTCGTCGAGAAGATACAGGAGTTTGAAACCCGGAACCTCTTGGAGAAAATACACGAGTTTGAAACCCGGAACCTCTTGGAGAAGATACAGGAGTTTGAAACCCAGAACCTCTTGGAGAAGATACAGGAGCTTGAAACCTGGAACCTCTTGGAGAAGATACAGGAGTTTGAAATTCAGAACCTCATGGAGAAGATACAAGAGTTTGAAACCTGGAAACTCCTGGAGAAGATACAGGAGTTTGAAACCTGGAAACTCTTGGAGAAGATACAAGAGTTTGAAACCCAGAATCTCTTGGAGAAGATACAGGAGTTTGCAACCCGGAACCTCTTGGAGAAGATACAGGAGATTGAAACACGAAACCTCTTGGAGAAGATACAGTAGTTTGAAATCGGAACCTCTTGGAGAAGATACAGGAGTTTGAAAACCGGAAACTCTTGGAGAAGATACAGGAGTTTGCAACCCGGAACCTCTTGGAGAAGATACAAGAGATTGAAACCCGGAAACACTTGGAGAAGATACAGGAATCTGAAACCCGGAACCTCTTCGAGAAGATACAGGAGTTTGAAACCCGGAACCTCTTGGAGAAGATACAGGAGTTTGAAACCCGGAACCTCTTGGAGAAGATGCTGGAGTTTGAAACCGGGTACCTCTTGGAGAAGATACAGGAGTATGAAACCGGAAAACTTTTGGAGAAGATACAGGAGATTAAACCCGGAACCTCTTGGAGAAGATACAGGAGTTTGAAACGTGGAACCTCTTGGAGAAGATACAGGAGTTTGAGACCCAGAATCACTTGGAGAAGATACAGGAGTTTGAAAACTGGAACCTCTTGTAGAATATACAGGAGGTTGAAATTCAGAATCTCTTGGAGAAGATACAGGAGTTTGAAACCTGGAAACTCCTGGAGAAGATACAGGAGTTTGAAACCCAGAACCTCTTGCAGAATATACAGGAGTTTGAAATCCAAAACCTCTTGGAGAAGATACAGGAGATTGAAACCCGGAACCTCTTGGAGAAGATTCAGGAGTTTGAAACCGGGAACCTCTTGGAGAAGATACAGCAGTTTGAAACCTGGAACCTCTTGGAATAGATACAGGAGTTTGAAACCCGGAACCTCGTCGAGAAGATACAGGAGTTTGAAACCCGGAACCTCTTGGAGAAAATACACGAGTTTGAAACCCGGAAACTCTTGGAGAAGATACAGGAGTTTGAAACGTGGAACCTCTTGGAGAAGATACAGGAGTTTGAAACCCGGAACCTCTTGGAGAAGATACAGGAGTTTGAAACCCAGAACCTCTTGGAGAAGATACAGGAGTTTGAAACCTGGAACCTCTTGGAGAAGATACAGGAGTTTGAAATTCAGAACGTCATGGAGAAGATACAGGAGTTTGAAACCTGGAAACTCCTGGAGAAGATACAGGAGTTTGAAACCTGGAAACTCTTGGAGAAGATACAAGAGTTTGAAACCCAGAACCTCTTGGAGAAGATACAGGAGATTGCAACCCGGAACCTCTTGGAGAAGATACAGGAGATTGAAACACGAAACCTCTTGGAGAAGATACAGTAGTTTGAAACCGGAACCTCTTGGAGAAGATACAGGAGTTTGAAAACCGGAACCTCGTCGAGAAGATACAGGAGTTTGAAACACGGAACCTCTTGGAGAAAATACACGAGTTTGAAACCCGGAACCTCTTGGAGAAGATACAGGAGTTTGAAACCCAGAACCTCTTGGAGAAGATACAGGAGTTTGAAACCTGGAACCTCTTGGAGAAGATACAGGAGTTTGAAATTCAGAACCTCATGGAGAAGATACAAGAGTTTGAAACCTGGAAACTCCTGGAGAAGATACAGGAGTTTGAAACCTGGAAACCCTTGGAGAAGACACAAGAGTTTGAAACCCAGAACCTCTTGGAGAAGATACAGGAGTTTGCAACCCGGAACCTCTTGGAGAAGATACAGGAGATTGAAACACGAAACCTCTTGGAGAAGATACAGTAGTTTGAAACCGGAACCTCTTGGAGAAGATACAGGAGTTTGAAAACCGGAAACTCTTGGAGAAGATACAAGAGATTGAAACCCGGAAACACTTGGAGAAGATACAGGAATCTGAAACCCGGAACCTCTTCGAGAAGATACAGGAGTTTGAAACCCGGAACCTCTTGGAGAAGATACAGGAGATTGAAACCCTGAACCTCTTGGAGAAGATTCAGGAGTTTGAAACCCAGAACCTCTTGGAGAAGATAGAGCAGTTTGAAACCTGGAACCTCTTGGAATAGATACAGGAGATTGAAACCCGGAACCTCTTGGAGAAGATTCAGGAGTTTGAAACCCGGAACCTCTTGGAGAAGATACAGCAGTTTGAAACCTGGTACCTCTTGGAATAGATACAGGAGTTTGAAACCTGGAACCTCTTGGAGAAGATACAGGAGTTTGAAATTCAGAAACTAATGGAGAAGATACAGGAGTTTGAAACCTGGAAACTCCTGGAGAAGATACAGGAGTTTGAAACCTGGAAACTCTTGGAGAAGATACAAGAGTTTGAAACCCGGAACCTCTTGGAGAAGATTCAGGAGTTTGAAACCGGGAACCTCTTGGAGAAGATACAGCAGTTTGAAACCTGGAACCTCTTGGAATAGATACAGGAGTTTGAAACCCGGAACCTCGTCGAGAAGATACAGGAGTTTGAAACCCGGAACCTCTTGGAGAAAATACACGAGTTTGAAACCCGGAAACTCTTGGAGAAGATACAGGAGTTTGAAACGTGGAACCTCTTGGAGAAGATACAGGAGTTTGAAACCCGGAACCTCTTGGAGAAGATACAGGAGTTTGAAACCCAGAACCTCTTGGAGAAGATACAGGAGTTTGAAACCTGGAACCTCTTGGAGAAGATACAGGAGTTTGAAATTCAGAACGTCATGGAGAAGATACAGGAGTTTGAAACCTGGAAACTCCTGGAGAAGATACAGGAGTTTGAAACCTGGAAACTCTTGGAGAAGATACAAGAGTTTGAAACCGAGAACCTCTTGGAGAAGATACAGCAGTTTGCAACCCGGAACCTCTTGGAGAAGATACAGCAGATTGAAACACGAAACCTCTTGGAGAAGATACAGTAGTTTGAAACCGGAACCTCTTGGAGAAGATACAGGAGTTTGAAAACCGGAAACTCTTGGAGAAGATACAGGAGTTTGCAACCCGGAACCTCACGGAGAAGATACAAGAGATTGAAACCCGGAAACACTTGGAGAAGATACAGGAATCTGAAACCCGGAACCTCTTCGAGAAGATACAGGAGTTTGAAACCCGGAACCTCTTGGAGAAGATACAGGAGTTTGAAACCCGGAACCTCTTGGAGAAGATGCTGGAGTTTGAAACCGGGTACCTCTTGGAGAAGATACAGGAGTATGAAACCGGAAAACTTTTGGAGAAGATACAGGAGATTAAACCCGGAACCTCTTGGAGAAGATACAGGAGTTTGAAACGTGGAACCTCTTGGAGAAGATACAGGAGTTTGAGACCCAGAATCACTTGGAGAAGATACAGGAGTTTGAAAACTGGAACCTCTTGTAGAATATACAGGAGGTTGAAATTCAGAACCTCTTGGAGAAGATACAGGAGTTTGAAACCTGGAAACTCCTGGAGAAGATACAGGAGTTTGAAACCCAGAACCTCTTGCAGAATATACAGGAGTTTGAAATCCAAAACCTCTTGGAGAAGATACAGGAGATTGAAACCCGGAACCTCTTGGAGAAGATTCAGGAGTTTGAAACCGGGAACCTCTTGGAGAAGATACAGCAGTTTGAAACCTGGAACCTCTTGGAATAGATACAGGAGTTTGAAACCCGGAACCTCGTCGAGAAGATACAGGAGTTTGAAACCCGGAACCTCTTGGAGAAAATACACGAGTTTGAAACCCGGAACCTCTTGGAGAAGATACAGGTGTTTGAAACCCAGAACCTCTTGGAGAAGATACAGGAGGTTGAAATTCAGAATCTCTTGGAGAAGATACAGGAGTTTGAAACCTGGAAACTCCTGGAGAAGATACAGGAGTTTGAAACCCAGAACCTCTTGCAGAATATACAGGAGTTTGAAATCCAAAACCTCTTGGAGAAGATACAGGAGATTGAAACCCGGAACCTCTTGGAGAAGATTCAGGAGTTTGAAACCGGGAACCTCTTGGAGAAGATACAGCAGTTTGAAACCTGGAACCTCTTGGAATAGATACAGGAGTTTGAAACCCGGAACCTCGTCGAGAAGATACAGGAGTTTGAAACCCGGAACCTCTTGGAGAAAATACACGAGTTTGAAACCCGGAAACTCTTGGAGAAGATACAGGAGTTTGAAACGTGGAACCTCTTGGAGAAGATACAGGAGTTTGAAACCCGGAACCTCTTGGAGAAGATACAGGAGTTTGAAACCCAGAACCTCTTGGAGAAGATACAGGAGTTTGAAACCTGGAACCTCTTGGAGAAGATACAGGAGTTTGAAATTCAGAACGTCATGGAGAAGATACAGGAGTTTGAAACCTGGAAACTCCTGGAGAAGATACAGGAGTTTGAAACCTGGAAACTCTTGGAGAAGATACAAGAGTTTGAAACCCAGAACCTCTTGGAGAAGATACAGGAGATTGCAACCCGGAACCTCTTGGAGAAGATACAGGAGATTGAAACACGAAACCTCTTGGAGAAGATACAGTAGTTTGAAACCGGAACCTCTTGGAGAAGATACAGGAGTTTGAAAACCGGAACCTCGTCGAGAAGATACAGGAGTTTGAAACACGGAACCTCTTGGAGAAAATACACGAGTTTGAAACCCGGAACCTCTTGGAGAAGATACAGGAGTTTGAAACCCAGAACCTCTTGGAGAAGATACAGGAGTTTGAAACCTGGAACCTCTTGGAGAAGATACAGGAGTTTGAAATTCAGAACCTCATGGAGAAGATACAAGAGTTTGAAACCTGGAAACTCCTGGAGAAGATACAGGAGTTTGAAACCTGGAAACCCTTGGAGAAGATACAAGAGTTTGAAACCCAGAACCTCTTGGAGAAGATACAGGAGTTTGCAACCCGGAACCTCTTGGAGAAGATACAGGAGATTGAAACACGAAACCTCTTGGAGAAGATACAGTAGTTTGAAACCGGAACCTCTTGGAGAAGATACAGGAGTTTGAAAACCGGAAACTCTTGGAGAAGATACAAGAGATTGAAACCCGGAAACACTTGGAGAAGATACAGGAATCTGAAACCCGGAACCTCTTCGAGAAGATACAGGAGTTTGAAACCCGGAACCTCTTGGAGAAGATACAGGAGATTGAAACCCTGAACCTCTTGGAGAAGATTCAGGAGTTTGAAACCCAGAACCTCTTGGAGAAGATAGAGCAGTTTGAAACCTGGAACCTCTTGGAATAGATACAGGAGATTGAAACCCGGAACCTCTTGGAGAAGATTCAGGAGTTTGAAACCCGGAACCTCTTGGAGAAGATACAGCAGTTTGAAACCTGGTACCTCTTGGAATAGATACAGGAGTTTGAAACCTGGAACCTCTTGGAGAAGATACAGGAGTTTGAAATTCAGAAACTAATGGAGAAGATACAGGAGTTTGAAACCTGGAAACTCCTGGAGAAGATACAGGAGTTTGAAACCTGGAAACTCTTGGAGAAGATACAAGAGTTTGAAACCCGGAACCTCTTGGAGAAGATTCAGGAGTTTGAAACCGGGAACCTCTTGGAGAAGATACAGCAGTTTGAAACCTGGAACCTCTTGGAATAGATACAGGAGTTTGAAACCCGGAACCTCGTCGAGAAGATACAGGAGTTTGAAACCCGGAACCTCTTGGAGAAAATACACGAGTTTGAAACCCGGAAACTCTTGGAGAAGATACAGGAGTTTGAAACGTGGAACCTCTTGGAGAAGATACAGGAGTTTGAAACCCGGAACCTCTTGGAGAAGATACAGGAGTTTGAAACCCAGAACCTCTTGGAGAAGATACAGGAGTTTGAAACCTGGAACCTCTTGGAGAAGATACAGGAGTTTGAAATTCAGAACGTCATGGAGAAGATACAGGAGTTTGAAACCTGGAAACTCCTGGAGAAGATACAGGAGTTTGAAACCTGGAAACTCTTGGAGAAGATACAAGAGTTTGAAACCGAGAACCTCTTGGAGAAGATACAGCAGTTTGCAACCCGGAACCTCTTGGAGAAGATACAGCAGATTGAAACACGAAACCTCTTGGAGAAGATACAGTAGTTTGAAACCGGAACCTCTTGGAGAAGATACAGGAGTTTGAAAACCGGAAACTCTTGGAGAAGATACAGGAGTTTGCAACCCGGAACCTCACGGAGAAGATACAAGAGATTGAAACCCGGAAACACTTGGAGAAGATACAGGAATCTGAAACCCGGAACCTCTTCGAGAAGATACAGGAGTTTGAAACCCGGAACCTCTTGGAGAAGATACAGGAGTTTGAAACCCGGAACCTCTTGGAGAAGATGCTGGAGTTTGAAACCGGGTACCTCTTGGAGAAGATACAGGAGTATGAAACCGGAAAACTTTTGGAGAAGATACAGGAGATTAAACCCGGAACCTCTTGGAGAAGATACAGGAGTTTGAAACGTGGAACCTCTTGGAGAAGATACAGGAGTTTGAGACCCAGAATCACTTGGAGAAGATACAGGAGTTTGAAAACTGGAACCTCTTGTAGAATATACAGGAGGTTGAAATTCAGAACCTCTTGGAGAAGATACAGGAGTTTGAAACCTGGAAACTCCTGGAGAAGATACAGGAGTTTGAAACCCAGAACCTCTTGCAGAATATACAGGAGTTTGAAATCCAAAACCTCTTGGAGAAGATACAGGAGATTGAAACCCGGAACCTCTTGGAGAAGATTCAGGAGTTTGAAACCGGGAACCTCTTGGAGAAGATACAGCAGTTTGAAACCTGGAACCTCTTGGAATAGATACAGGAGTTTGAAACCCGGAACCTCGTCGAGAAGATACAGGAGTTTGAAACCCGGAACCTCTTGGAGAAAATACACGAGTTTGAAACCCGGAACCTCTTGGAGAAGATACAGGAGTTTGAAACCCAGAACCTCTTGGAGAAGATACAGGAGCTTGAAACCTGGAACCTCTTGGAGAAGATACAGGAGTTTGAAATTCAGAACCTCATGGAGAAGATACAAGAGTTTGAAACCTGGAAACTCCTGGAGAAGATACAGGAGTTTGAAACCTGGAAACTCTTGGAGAAGATACAAGAGTTTGAAACCCAGAATCTCTTGGAGAAGATACAGGAGTTTGCAACCCGGAACCTCTTGGAGAAGATACAGGAGATTGAAACACGAAACCTCTTGGAGAAGATACAGTAGTTTGAAATCGGAACCTCTTGGAGAAGATACAGGAGTTTGAAAACCGGAAACTCTTGGAGAAGATACAGGAGTTTGCAACCCGGAACCTCTTGGAGAAGATACAAGAGATTGAAACCCGGAAACACTTGGAGAAGATACAGGAATCTGAAACCCGGAACCTCTTCGAGAAGATACAGGAGTTTGAAACCCGGAACCTCTTGGAGAAGATACAGGAGTTTGAAAGCCGGAACCTCTTGGAGAAGATGCTGGGGTTTGAAACCGGGTACCTCTTGGAGAAGATACAGGAGTATGAAACCGGAAAACTTTTGGAGAAGATACAGGAGATTAAACCCGGAACCTCTTGGAGAAGATACAGGAGTTTGAAACGTGGAACCTCTTGGAGAAGATACAGGAGTTTGAGACCCAGAATCACTTGGAGAAGATACAGGAGTTTGAAAACTGGAACCTCTTGTAGAATATACAGGAGGTTGAAATTCAGAATCTCTTGGAGAAGATACAGGAGTTTGAAACCTGGAAACTCCTGGAGAAGATACAGGAGTTTGAAACCCAGAACCTCTTGCAGAATATACAGGAGTTTGAAATCCAAAACCTCTTGGAGAAGATACAGGAGATTGAAACCCGGAACCTCTTGGAGAAGATTCAGGAGTTTGAAACCGGGAACCTCTTGGAGAAGATACAGCAGTTTGAAACCTGGAACCTCTTGGAATAGATACAGGAGTTTGAAACCCGGAACCTCGTCGAGAAGATACAGGAGTTTGAAACCCGGAACCTCTTGGAGAAAATACACGAGTTTGAAACCCGGAAACTCTTGGAGAAGATACAGGAGTTTGAAACGTGGAACCTCTTGGAGAAGATACAGGAGTTTGAAACCCGGAACCTCTTGGAGAAGATACAGGAGTTTGAAACCCAGAACCTCTTGGAGAAGATACAGGAGTTTGAAACCTGGAACCTCTTGGAGAAGATACAGGAGTTTGAAATTCAGAACGTCATGGAGAAGATACAGGAGTTTGAAACCTGGAAACTCCTGGAGAAGATACAGGAGTTTGAAACCTGGAAACTCTTGGAGAAGATACAAGAGTTTGAAACCCAGAACCTCTTGGAGAAGATACAGGAGATTGCAACCCGGAACCTCTTGGAGAAGATACAGGAGATTGAAACACGAAACCTCTTGGAGAAGATACAGTAGTTTGAAACCGGAACCTCTTGGAGAAGATACAGGAGTTTGAAAACCGGAACCTCGTCGAGAAGATACAGGAGTTTGAAACACGGAACCTCTTGGAGAAAATACACGAGTTTGAAACCCGGAACCTCTTGGAGAAGATACAGGAGTTTGAAACCCAGAACCTCTTGGAGAAGATACAGGAGTTTGAAACCTGGAACCTCTTGGAGAAGATACAGGAGTTTGAAATTCAGAACCTCATGGAGAAGATACAAGAGTTTGAAACCTGGAAACTCCTGGAGAAGATACAGGAGTTTGAAACCTGGAAACCCTTGGAGAAGATACAAGAGTTTGAAACCCAGAACCTCTTGGAGAAGATACAGGAGTTTGCAACCCGGAACCTCTTGGAGAAGATACAGGAGATTGAAACACGAAACCTCTTGGAGAAGATACAGTAGTTTGAAACCGGAACCTCTTGGAGAAGATACAGGAGTTTGAAAACCGGAACCTCGTCGAGAAGATACAGGAGTTTGAAACACGGAACCTCTTGGAGAAAATACACGAGTTTGAAACCCGGAACCTCTTGGAGAAGATACAGGAGTTTGAAACCCAGAACCTCTTGGAGAAGATACAGGAGTTTGAAACCTGGAAACTCCTGGAGAAGATACAGGAGTTTGAAACCCAGAACCTCTTGCAGAATATACAGGAGTTTGAAATCCAAAACCTCTTGGAGAAGATACAGGAGATTGAAACCCGGAACCTCTTGGAGAAGATTCAGGAGTTTGAAACCGGGAACCTCTTGGAGAAGATACAGCAGTTTGAAACCTGGAACCTCTTGGAATAGATACAGGAGTTTGAAACCCGGAACCTCGTCGAGAAGATACAGGAGTTTGAAACCCGGAACCTCTTGGAGAAAATACACGAGTTTGAAACCCGGAAACTCTTGGAGAAGATACAGGAGTTTGAAACGTGGAACCTCTTGGAGAAGATACAGGAGTTTGAAACCCGGAACCTCTTGGAGAAGATACAGGAGTTTGAAACCCAGAACCTCTTGGAGAAGATACAGGAGTTTGAAACCTGGAACCTCTTGGAGAAGATACAGGAGTTTGAAATTCAGAACGTCATGGAGAAGATACAGGAGTTTGAAACCTGGAAACTCCTGGAGAAGATACAGGAGTTTGAAACCTGGAAACTCTTGGAGAAGATACAAGAGTTTGAAACCGAGAACCTCTTGGAGAAGATACAGCAGTTTGCAACCCGGAACCTCTTGGAGAAGATACAGCAGATTGAAACACGAAACCTCTTGGAGAAGATACAGTAGTTTGAAACCGGAACCTCTTGGAGAAGATACAGGAGTTTGAAAACCGGAAACTCTTGGAGAAGATACAGGAGTTTGCAACCCGGAACCTCACGGAGAAGATACAAGAGATTGAAACCCGGAAACACTTGGAGAAGATACAGGAATCTGAAACCCGGAACCTCTTCGAGAAGATACAGGAGTTTGAAACCCGGAACCTCTTGGAGAAGATACAGGAGATTGAAACCCGGAACCTCTTGGAGAAGATTCAGGAGTTTGAAACCCAGAACCTCTTGGAGAAGATACAGGAGTTTGAAACCTGGAAACTCCTGGAGAAGATACAGGAGTTTGAAACCCAGAACCTCTTGCAGAATATACAGGAGTTTGAAATCCAAAACCTCTTGGAGAAGATACAGGAGATTGAAACCCGGAACCTCTTGGAGAAGATTCAGGAGTTTGAAACCGGGAACCTCTTGGAGAAGATACAGCAGTTTGAAACCTGGAACCTCTTGGAATAGATACAGGAGTTTGAAACCCGGAACCTCGTCGAGAAGATACAGGAGTTTGAAACCCGGAACCTCTTGGAGAAAATACACGAGTTTGAAACCCGGAAACTCTTGGAGAAGATACAGGAGTTTGAAACGTGGAACCTCTTGGAGAAGATACAGGAGTTTGAAACCCGGAACCTCTTGGAGAAGATACAGGAGTTTGAAACCCAGAACCTCTTGGAGAAGATACAGGAGTTTGAAACCTGGAACCTCTTGGAGAAGATACAGGAGTTTGAAATTCAGAACGTCATGGAGAAGATACAGGAGTTTGAAACCTGGAAACTCCTGGAGAAGATACAGGAGTTTGAAACCTGGAAACTCTTGGAGAAGATACAAGAGTTTGAAACCGAGAACCTCTTGGAGAAGATACAGCAGTTTGCAACCCGGAACCTCTTGGAGAAGATACAGCAGATTGAAACACGAAACCTCTTGGAGAAGATACAGTAGTTTGAAACCGGAACCTCTTGGAGAAGATACAGGAGTTTGAAAACCGGAAACTCTTGGAGAAGATACAGGAGTTTGCAACCCGGAACCTCACGGAGAAGATACAAGAGATTGAAACCCGGAAACACTTGGAGAAGATACAGGAATCTGAAACCCGGAACCTCTTCGAGAAGATACAGGAGTTTGAAACCCGGAACCTCTTGGAGAAGATACAGGAGTTTGAAACCCGGAACCTCTTGGAGAAGATGCTGGAGTTTGAAACCGGGTACCTCTTGGAGAAGATACAGGAGTATGAAACCGGAAAACTTTTGGAGAAGATACAGGAGATTAAACCCGGAACCTCTTGGAGAAGATACAGGAGTTTGAAACGTGGAACCTCTTGGAGAAGATACAGGAGTTTGAGACCCAGAATCACTTGGAGAAGATACAGGAGTTTGAAAACTGGAACCTCTTGTAGAATATACAGGAGGTTGAAATTCAGAACCTCTTGGAGAAGATACAGGAGTTTGAAACCTGGAAACTCCTGGAGAAGATACAGGAGTTTGAAACCCAGAACCTCTTGCAGAATATACAGGAGTTTGAAATCCAAAACCTCTTGGAGAAGATACAGGAGATTGAAACCCGGAACCTCTTGGAGAAGATTCAGGAGTTTGAAACCGGGAACCTCTTGGAGAAGATACAGCAGTTTGAAACCTGGAACCTCTTGGAATAGATACAGGAGTTTGAAACCCGGAACCTCGTCGAGAAGATACAGGAGTTTGAAACCCGGAACCTCTTGGAGAAAATACACGAGTTTGAAACCCGGAACCTCTTGGAGAAGATACAGGAGTTTGAAACCCAGAACCTCTTGGAGAAGATACAGGAGCTTGAAACCTGGAACCTCTTGGAGAAGATACAGGAGTTTGAAATTCAGAACCTCATGGAGAAGATACAAGAGTTTGAAACCTGGAAACTCCTGGAGAAGATACAGGAGTTTGAAACCTGGAAACTCTTGGAGAAGATACAAGAGTTTGAAACCCAGAATCTCTTGGAGAAGATACAGGAGTTTGCAACCCGGAACCTCTTGGAGAAGATACAGGAGATTGAAACACGAAACCTCTTGGAGAAGATACAGTAGTTTGAAATCGGAACCTCTTGGAGAAGATACAGGAGTTTGAAAACCGGAAACTCTTGGAGAAGATACAGGAGTTTGCAACCCGGAACCTCTTGGAGAAGATACAAGAGATTGAAACCCGGAAACACTTGGAGAAGATACAGGAATCTGAAACCCGGAACCTCTTCGAGAAGATACAGGAGTTTGAAACCCGGAACCTCTTGGAGAAGATACAGGAGTTTGAAACCCGGAACCTCTTGGAGAAGATGCTGGAGTTTGAAACCGGGTACCTCTTGGAGAAGATACAGGAGTATGAAACCGGAAAACTTTTGGAGAAGATACAGGAGATTAAACCCGGAACCTCTTGGAGAAGATACAGGAGTTTGAAACGTGGAACCTCTTGGAGAAGATACAGGAGTTTGAGACCCAGAATCACTTGGAGAAGATACAGGAGTTTGAAAACTGGAACCTCTTGTAGAATATACAGGAGGTTGAAATTCAGAATCTCTTGGAGAAGATACAGGAGTTTGAAACCTGGAAACTCCTGGAGAAGATACAGGAGTTTGAAACCCAGAACCTCTTGCAGAATATACAGGAGTTTGAAATCCAAAACCTCTTGGAGAAGATACAGGAGATTGAAACCCGGAACCTCTTGGAGAAGATTCAGGAGTTTGAAACCGGGAACCTCTTGGAGAAGATACAGCAGTTTGAAACCTGGAACCTCTTGGAATAGATACAGGAGTTTGAAACCCGGAACCTCGTCGAGAAGATACAGGAGTTTGAAACCCGGAACCTCTTGGAGAAAATACACGAGTTTGAAACCCGGAAACTCTTGGAGAAGATACAGGAGTTTGAAACGTGGAACCTCTTGGAGAAGATACAGGAGTTTGAAACCCGGAACCTCTTGGAGAAGATACAGGAGTTTGAAACCCAGAACCTCTTGGAGAAGATACAGGAGTTTGAAACCTGGAACCTCTTGGAGAAGATACAGGAGTTTGAAATTCAGAACGTCATGGAGAAGATACAGGAGTTTGAAACCTGGAAACTCCTGGAGAAGATACAGGAGTTTGAAACCTGGAAACTCTTGGAGAAGATACAAGAGTTTGAAACCCAGAACCTCTTGGAGAAGATACAGGAGATTGCAACCCGGAACCTCTTGGAGAAGATACAGGAGATTGAAACACGAAACCTCTTGGAGAAGATACAGTAGTTTGAAACCGGAACCTCTTGGAGAAGATACAGGAGTTTGAAAACCGGAACCTCGTCGAGAAGATACAGGAGTTTGAAACACGGAACCTCTTGGAGAAAATACACGAGTTTGAAACCCGGAACCTCTTGGAGAAGATACAGGAGTTTGAAACCCAGAACCTCTTGGAGAAGATACAGGAGTTTGAAACCTGGAACCTCTTGGAGAAGATACAGGAGTTTGAAATTCAGAACCTCATGGAGAAGATACAAGAGTTTGAAACCTGGAAACTCCTGGAGAAGATACAGGAGTTTGAAACCTGGAAACCCTTGGAGAAGATACAAGAGTTTGAAACCCAGAACCTCTTGGAGAAGATACAGGAGTTTGCAACCCGGAACCTCTTGGAGAAGATACAGGAGATTGAAACACGAAACCTCTTGGAGAAGATACAGTAGTTTGAAACCGGAACCTCTTGGAGAAGATACAGGAGTTTGAAAACCGGAAACTCTTGGAGAAGATACAAGAGATTGAAACCCGGAAACACTTGGAGAAGATACAGGAATCTGAAACCCGGAACCTCTTCGAGAAGATACAGGAGTTTGAAACCCGGAACCTCTTGGAGAAGATACAGGAGATTGAAACCCTGAACCTCTTGGAGAAGATTCAGGAGTTTGAAACCCAGAACCTCTTGGAGAAGATAGAGCAGTTTGAAACCTGGAACCTCTTGGAATAGATACAGGAGATTGAAACCCGGAACCTCTTGGAGAAGATTCAGGAGTTTGAAACCCGGAACCTCTTGGAGAAGATACAGCAGTTTGAAACCTGGTACCTCTTGGAATAGATACAGGAGTTTGAAACCTGGAACCTCTTGGAGAAGATACAGGAGTTTGAAATTCAGAAACTAATGGAGAAGATACAGGAGTTTGAAACCTGGAAACTCCTGGAGAAGATACAGGAGTTTGAAACCTGGAAACTCTTGGAGAAGATACAAGAGTTTGAAACCCGGAACCTCTTGGAGAAGATTCAGGAGTTTGAAACCGGGAACCTCTTGGAGAAGATACAGCAGTTTGAAACCTGGAACCTCTTGGAATAGATACAGGAGTTTGAAACCCGGAACCTCGTCGAGAAGATACAGGAGTTTGAAACCCGGAACCTCTTGGAGAAAATACACGAGTTTGAAACCCGGAAACTCTTGGAGAAGATACAGGAGTTTGAAACGTGGAACCTCTTGGAGAAGATACAGGAGTTTGAAACCCGGAACCTCTTGGAGAAGATACAGGAGTTTGAAACCCAGAACCTCTTGGAGAAGATACAGGAGTTTGAAACCTGGAACCTCTTGGAGAAGATACAGGAGTTTGAAATTCAGAACGTCATGGAGAAGATACAGGAGTTTGAAACCTGGAAACTCCTGGAGAAGATACAGGAGTTTGAAACCTGGAAACTCTTGGAGAAGATACAAGAGTTTGAAACCGAGAACCTCTTGGAGAAGATACAGCAGTTTGCAACCCGGAACCTCTTGGAGAAGATACAGCAGATTGAAACACGAAACCTCTTGGAGAAGATACAGTAGTTTGAAACCGGAACCTCTTGGAGAAGATACAGGAGTTTGAAAACCGGAAACTCTTGGAGAAGATACAGGAGTTTGCAACCCGGAACCTCACGGAGAAGATACAAGAGATTGAAACCCGGAAACACTTGGAGAAGATACAGGAATCTGAAACCCGGAACCTCTTCGAGAAGATACAGGAGTTTGAAACCCGGAACCTCTTGGAGAAGATACAGGAGTTTGAAACCCGGAACCTCTTGGAGAAGATGCTGGAGTTTGAAACCGGGTACCTCTTGGAGAAGATACAGGAGTATGAAACCGGAAAACTTTTGGAGAAGATACAGGAGATTAAACCCGGAACCTCTTGGAGAAGATACAGGAGTTTGAAACGTGGAACCTCTTGGAGAAGATACAGGAGTTTGAGACCCAGAATCACTTGGAGAAGATACAGGAGTTTGAAAACTGGAACCTCTTGTAGAATATACAGGAGGTTGAAATTCAGAACCTCTTGGAGAAGATACAGGAGTTTGAAACCTGGAAACTCCTGGAGAAGATACAGGAGTTTGAAACCCAGAACCTCTTGCAGAATATACAGGAGTTTGAAATCCAAAACCTCTTGGAGAAGATACAGGAGATTGAAACCCGGAACCTCTTGGAGAAGATTCAGGAGTTTGAAACCGGGAACCTCTTGGAGAAGATACAGCAGTTTGAAACCTGGAACCTCTTGGAATAGATACAGGAGTTTGAAACCCGGAACCTCGTCGAGAAGATACAGGAGTTTGAAACCCGGAACCTCTTGGAGAAAATACACGAGTTTGAAACCCGGAACCTCTTGGAGAAGATACAGGTGTTTGAAACCCAGAACCTCTTGGAGAAGATACAGGAGGTTGAAATTCAGAATCTCTTGGAGAAGATACAGGAGTTTGAAACCTGGAAACTCCTGGAGAAGATACAGGAGTTTGAAACCCAGAACCTCTTGCAGAATATACAGGAGTTTGAAATCCAAAACCTCTTGGAGAAGATACAGGAGATTGAAACCCGGAACCTCTTGGAGAAGATTCAGGAGTTTGAAACCGGGAACCTCTTGGAGAAGATACAGCAGTTTGAAACCTGGAACCTCTTGGAATAGATACAGGAGTTTGAAACCCGGAACCTCGTCGAGAAGATACAGGAGTTTGAAACCCGGAACCTCTTGGAGAAAATACACGAGTTTGAAACCCGGAAACTCTTGGAGAAGATACAGGAGTTTGAAACGTGGAACCTCTTGGAGAAGATACAGGAGTTTGAAACCCGGAACCTCTTGGAGAAGATACAGGAGTTTGAAACCCAGAACCTCTTGGAGAAGATACAGGAGTTTGAAACCTGGAACCTCTTGGAGAAGATACAGGAGTTTGAAATTCAGAACGTCATGGAGAAGATACAGGAGTTTGAAACCTGGAAACTCCTGGAGAAGATACAGGAGTTTGAAACCTGGAAACTCTTGGAGAAGATACAAGAGTTTGAAACCCAGAACCTCTTGGAGAAGATACAGGAGATTGCAACCCGGAACCTCTTGGAGAAGATACAGGAGATTGAAACACGAAACCTCTTGGAGAAGATACAGTAGTTTGAAACCGGAACCTCTTGGAGAAGATACAGGAGTTTGAAAACCGGAACCTCGTCGAGAAGATACAGGAGTTTGAAACACGGAACCTCTTGGAGAAAATACACGAGTTTGAAACCCGGAACCTCTTGGAGAAGATACAGGAGTTTGAAACCCAGAACCTCTTGGAGAAGATACAGGAGTTTGAAACCTGGAACCTCTTGGAGAAGATACAGGAGTTTGAAATTCAGAACCTCATGGAGAAGATACAAGAGTTTGAAACCTGGAAACTCCTGGAGAAGATACAGGAGTTTGAAACCTGGAAACCCTTGGAGAAGATACAAGAGTTTGAAACCCAGAACCTCTTGGAGAAGATACAGGAGTTTGCAACCCGGAACCTCTTGGAGAAGATACAGGAGATTGAAACACGAAACCTCTTGGAGAAGATACAGTAGTTTGAAACCGGAACCTCTTGGAGAAGATACAGGAGTTTGAAAACCGGAAACTCTTGGAGAAGATACAAGAGATTGAAACCCGGAAACACTTGGAGAAGATACAGGAATCTGAAACCCGGAACCTCTTCGAGAAGATACAGGAGTTTGAAACCCGGAACCTCTTGGAGAAGATACAGGAGATTGAAACCCTGAACCTCTTGGAGAAGATTCAGGAGTTTGAAACCCAGAACCTCTTGGAGAAGATAGAGCAGTTTGAAACCTGGAACCTCTTGGAATAGATACAGGAGATTGAAACCCGGAACCTCTTGGAGAAGATTCAGGAGTTTGAAACCCGGAACCTCTTGGAGAAGATACAGCAGTTTGAAACCTGGTACCTCTTGGAATAGATACAGGAGTTTGAAACCTGGAACCTCTTGGAGAAGATACAGGAGTTTGAAATTCAGAAACTAATGGAGAAGATACAGGAGTTTGAAACCTGGAAACTCCTGGAGAAGATACAGGAGTTTGAAACCTGGAAACTCTTGGAGAAGATACAAGAGTTTGAAACCCGGAACCTCTTGGAGAAGATTCAGGAGTTTGAAACCGGGAACCTCTTGGAGAAGATACAGCAGTTTGAAACCTGGAACCTCTTGGAATAGATACAGGAGTTTGAAACCCGGAACCTCGTCGAGAAGATACAGGAGTTTGAAACCCGGAACCTCTTGGAGAAAATACACGAGTTTGAAACCCGGAAACTCTTGGAGAAGATACAGGAGTTTGAAACGTGGAACCTCTTGGAGAAGATACAGGAGTTTGAAACCCGGAACCTCTTGGAGAAGATACAGGAGTTTGAAACCCAGAACCTCTTGGAGAAGATACAGGAGTTTGAAACCTGGAACCTCTTGGAGAAGATACAGGAGTTTGAAATTCAGAACGTCATGGAGAAGATACAGGAGTTTGAAACCTGGAAACTCCTGGAGAAGATACAGGAGTTTGAAACCTGGAAACTCTTGGAGAAGATACAAGAGTTTGAAACCGAGAACCTCTTGGAGAAGATACAGCAGTTTGCAACCCGGAACCTCTTGGAGAAGATACAGCAGATTGAAACACGAAACCTCTTGGAGAAGATACAGTAGTTTGAAACCGGAACCTCTTGGAGAAGATACAGGAGTTTGAAAACCGGAAACTCTTGGAGAAGATACAGGAGTTTGCAACCCGGAACCTCACGGAGAAGATACAAGAGATTGAAACCCGGAAACACTTGGAGAAGATACAGGAATCTGAAACCCGGAACCTCTTCGAGAAGATACAGGAGTTTGAAACCCGGAACCTCTTGGAGAAGATACAGGAGTTTGAAACCCGGAACCTCTTGGAGAAGATGCTGGAGTTTGAAACCGGGTACCTCTTGGAGAAGATACAGGAGTATGAAACCGGAAAACTTTTGGAGAAGATACAGGAGATTAAACCCGGAACCTCTTGGAGAAGATACAGGAGTTTGAAACGTGGAACCTCTTGGAGAAGATACAGGAGTTTGAGACCCAGAATCACTTGGAGAAGATACAGGAGTTTGAAAACTGGAACCTCTTGTAGAATATACAGGAGGTTGAAATTCAGAACCTCTTGGAGAAGATACAGGAGTTTGAAACCTGGAAACTCCTGGAGAAGATACAGGAGTTTGAAACCCAGAACCTCTTGCAGAATATACAGGAGTTTGAAATCCAAAACCTCTTGGAGAAGATACAGGAGATTGAAACCCGGAACCTCTTGGAGAAGATTCAGGAGTTTGAAACCGGGAACCTCTTGGAGAAGATACAGCAGTTTGAAACCTGGAACCTCTTGGAATAGATACAGGAGTTTGAAACCCGGAACCTCGTCGAGAAGATACAGGAGTTTGAAACCCGGAACCTCTTGGAGAAAATACACGAGTTTGAAACCCGGAACCTCTTGGAGAAGATACAGGAGTTTGAAACCCAGAACCTCTTGGAGAAGATACAGGAGCTTGAAACCTGGAACCTCTTGGAGAAGATACAGGAGTTTGAAATTCAGAACCTCATGGAGAAGATACAAGAGTTTGAAACCTGGAAACTCCTGGAGAAGATACAGGAGTTTGAAACCTGGAAACTCTTGGAGAAGATACAAGAGTTTGAAACCCAGAATCTCTTGGAGAAGATACAGGAGTTTGCAACCCGGAACCTCTTGGAGAAGATACAGGAGATTGAAACACGAAACCTCTTGGAGAAGATACAGTAGTTTGAAATCGGAACCTCTTGGAGAAGATACAGGAGTTTGAAAACCGGAAACTCTTGGAGAAGATACAGGAGTTTGCAACCCGGAACCTCTTGGAGAAGATACAAGAGATTGAAACCCGGAAACACTTGGAGAAGATACAGGAATCTGAAACCCGGAACCTCTTCGAGAAGATACAGGAGTTTGAAACCCGGAACCTCTTGGAGAAGATACAGGAGTTTGAAAGCCGGAACCTCTTGGAGAAGATGCTGGGGTTTGAAACCGGGTACCTCTTGGAGAAGATACAGGAGTATGAAACCGGAAAACTTTTGGAGAAGATACAGGAGATTAAACCCGGAACCTCTTGGAGAAGATACAGGAGTTTGAAACGTGGAACCTCTTGGAGAAGATACAGGAGTTTGAGACCCAGAATCACTTGGAGAAGATACAGGAGTTTGAAAACTGGAACCTCTTGTAGAATATACAGGAGGTTGAAATTCAGAATCTCTTGGAGAAGATACAGGAGTTTGAAACCTGGAAACTCCTGGAGAAGATACAGGAGTTTGAAACCCAGAACCTCTTGCAGAATATACAGGAGTTTGAAATCCAAAACCTCTTGGAGAAGATACAGGAGATTGAAACCCGGAACCTCTTGGAGAAGATTCAGGAGTTTGAAACCGGGAACCTCTTGGAGAAGATACAGCAGTTTGAAACCTGGAACCTCTTGGAATAGATACAGGAGTTTGAAACCCGGAACCTCGTCGAGAAGATACAGGAGTTTGAAACCCGGAACCTCTTGGAGAAAATACACGAGTTTGAAACCCGGAAACTCTTGGAGAAGATACAGGAGTTTGAAACGTGGAACCTCTTGGAGAAGATACAGGAGTTTGAAACCCGGAACCTCTTGGAGAAGATACAGGAGTTTGAAACCCAGAACCTCTTGGAGAAGATACAGGAGTTTGAAACCTGGAACCTCTTGGAGAAGATACAGGAGTTTGAAATTCAGAACGTCATGGAGAAGATACAGGAGTTTGAAACCTGGAAACTCCTGGAGAAGATACAGGAGTTTGAAACCTGGAAACTCTTGGAGAAGATACAAGAGTTTGAAACCCAGAACCTCTTGGAGAAGATACAGGAGATTGCAACCCGGAACCTCTTGGAGAAGATACAGGAGATTGAAACACGAAACCTCTTGGAGAAGATACAGTAGTTTGAAACCGGAACCTCTTGGAGAAGATACAGGAGTTTGAAAACCGGAACCTCGTCGAGAAGATACAGGAGTTTGAAACACGGAACCTCTTGGAGAAAATACACGAGTTTGAAACCCGGAACCTCTTGGAGAAGATACAGGAGTTTGAAACCCAGAACCTCTTGGAGAAGATACAGGAGTTTGAAACCTGGAACCTCTTGGAGAAGATACAGGAGTTTGAAATTCAGAACCTCATGGAGAAGATACAAGAGTTTGAAACCTGGAAACTCCTGGAGAAGATACAGGAGTTTGAAACCTGGAAACCCTTGGAGAAGATACAAGAGTTTGAAACCCAGAACCTCTTGGAGAAGATACAGGAGTTTGCAACCCGGAACCTCTTGGAGAAGATACAGGAGATTGAAACACGAAACCTCTTGGAGAAGATACAGTAGTTTGAAACCGGAACCTCTTGGAGAAGATACAGGAGTTTGAAAACCGGAAACTCTTGGAGAAGATACAAGAGATTGAAACCCGGAAACACTTGGAGAAGATACAGGAATCTGAAACCCGGAACCTCTTCGAGAAGATACAGGAGTTTGAAACCCGGAACCTCTTGGAGAAGATACAGGAGATTGAAACCCTGAACCTCTTGGAGAAGATTCAGGAGTTTGAAACCCAGAACCTCTTGGAGAAGATAGAGCAGTTTGAAACCTGGAACCTCTTGGAATAGATACAGGAGATTGAAACCCGGAACCTCTTGGAGAAGATTCAGGAGTTTGAAACCCGGAACCTCTTGGAGAAGATACAGCAGTTTGAAACCTGGTACCTCTTGGAATAGATACAGGAGTTTGAAAACTGGAACCTCTTGGAGAAGATACAGGAGTTTGAAATTCAGAAACTAATGGAGAAGATACAGGAGTTTGAAACCTGGAAACTCCTGGAGAAGATACAGGAGTTTGAAACCTGGAAACTCTTGGAGAAGATACAAGAGTTTGAAACCCAGAACCTCTTGGAGAAGATACAGGAGTTTGAAAAGCGGAACCTCTTGGAGAAGATACAGGAGTTTGAAACGTGGAACCTCCTGGATAAGATACAGGAGTTTGAAACCCGGAACCTCCTGGAGAAGATGCTGGAGTTTGAAACCGGGTACCTCTTGGAGAAGATACAGGAGTTTGAAACGTGGAACCTCTTGGAGAAGATACAGGAGTTTGAGACCCGGAATCACTTGGAGAAGATACAGGAGTTTGAAAACTGGAAGCTCTTGTAGAAGATACAGGAGGTTGAAATTCAGAACCTCTTGGAGAAGATACAGGAGTTTGAAACCCAGAACCTCTTGGAGAAGATACAAGAGTTTGAAACCCAGAACCTCTTGCAGAATATACTGGAGTTTGAAATCCAGAACCTCTTGGAGAAGATACAGGAGATTGAAACCCGGAACCTCTTGGGGAAGATTCAGGAGTTTGAAACCCGGAACCTCTTGGAGAAGATACAGCAGTTTGAAACCTGGAACCTCTTGGAATAGATACAGGAGTTTGAAACCCGGAACCTCTTCGAGAAGATACAGGAGTTTGAAACCCGGAACCTCTTGGAGAAGATACACGAGTTTGAAACCCGGAAACTCTTGGAGAAGATACAGGAGTTTGAAACCTGGAACCTCTTGGAGAAGATACAGGAGTTTGAAACCCAGAACCTCTTGGAGAAGATACAGGAGTTTGAAACCTGGAACCTCTTGGAGAAGATACAGGAGTTTGAAATTCAGAACCTCATGGAGAAGATACAAGAGTTTGAAACCTGGAAACTCCTGGAGAAGAAACAGGAGTTTGAAACCTGGAAACTCTTGGAGAAGATACAAGAGTTTGAAACCGAGAACCTCTTGGAGAAGATACAGCAGTTTGCAACCCGGAACCTCTTGGAGAAGATACAGGAGATTGAAACACGAAACCTCTTGGAGAAGATACAGTAGTTTGAAACCGGAACCTCTTGGAGAAGATACAGGAGTTTGAAAACCGGAAACTCTTGGAGAAGATACAGGAGTTTGCAACCCGGAACCTCACGGAGAAGATACAAGAGATTGAAACCCGGAAACACTTGGAGAAGATACAGGAATCTGAAACCCGGAACCTCTTCGAGAAGATACAGGAGTTTGAAACCCGGAACCTCTTGGAGAAGATACAGGAGTTTGAAACCCGGAACCTCTTGGAGAAGATGCTGGAGTTTGAAACCGGGTACCTCTTGGAGAAGATACAGGAGTATGAAACCGGAAAACTTTTGGAGAAGATACAGGAGATTAAACCCGGAACCTCTTGGAGAAGATACAGGAGTTTGAAACGTGGAACCTCTTGGAGAAGATACAGGAGTTTGAGACCCAGAATCACTTGGAGAAGATACAGGAGTTTGAAAACTGGAACCTCTTGTAGAATATACAGGAGGTTGAAATTCAGAACCTCTTGGAGAAGATACAGGAGTTTGAAACCTGGAAACTCCTGGAGAAGATACAGGAGTTTGAAACCCAGAACCTCTTGCAGAATATACAGGAGTTTGAAATCCAAAACCTCTTGGAGAAGATACAGGAGATTGAAACCCGGAACCTCTTGGAGAAGATTCAGGAGTTTGAAACCGGGAACCTCTTGGAGAAGATACAGCAGTTTGAAACCTGGAACCTCTTGGAATAGATACAGGAGTTTGAAACCCGGAACCTCGTCGAGAAGATACAGGAGTTTGAAACCCGGAACCTCTTGGAGAAAATACACGAGTTTGAAACCCGGAAACTCTTGGAGAAGATACAGGAGTTTGAAACGTGGAACCTCTTGGAGAAGATACAGGAGTTTGAAACCCGGAACCTCTTGGAGAAGATACAGGAGTTTGAAACCCAGAACCTCTTGGAGAAGATACAGGAGTTTGAAACCTGGAACCTCTTGGAGAAGATACAGGAGTTTGAAATTCAGAACGTCATGGAGAAGATACAGGAGTTTGAAACCTGGAAACTCCTGGAGAAGATACAGGAGTTTGAAACCTGGAAACTCTTGGAGAAGATACAAGAGTTTGAAACCCAGAACCTCTTGGAGAAGATACAGGAGTTTACAACCCGGAACCTCTTGGAGAAGATACAGGAGATTGAAACACGAAACCTCTTGGAGAAGATACAGTAGTTTGAAACCGGAACCTCTTGGAGAAGATACAGGAGTTTGAAAACCGGAACCTCGTCGAGAAGATACAGGAGTTTGAAACCCGGAACCTCTTGGAGAAAATACACGAGTTTGAAACCCGGAACCTCTTGGAGAAGATACAGGAGTTTGAAACCCAGAACCTCTTGGAGAAGATACAGGAGTTTGAAACCTGGAAACTACTGGAGAAGATACAGGAGTTTGAAACCCAGAACCTCTTGCAGAATATACAGGAGTTTGAAATCCAAAACCTCTTGGAGAAGATACAGGAGATTGAAACCCGGAACCTCTTGGAGAAGATTCAGGAGTTTGAAACCGGGAACCTCTTGGAGAAGATACAGGAGTTTGAAACCCGGAACCTCGTCGAGAAGATACAGGAGTTTGAAACCCGGAACCACTTGGAGAAAATACACAAGTTTGAAACCCGGAAACTCTTGGAGAAGATACAGGAGTTTGAAACGTGGAACCTCTTGGAGAAGATACAGGAGTTTGAAACCCGGATCCTCTTGGAGAAGATACAGGAGTTTGAAACCCAGAACCTCTTGGAGAAGATACAGGAGTTTGAAACCTGGAACCTCTTGGAGAAGATACAGGAGTTTGAAATTCAGAACGTCATGGAGAAGATACAGGAGTTTGAAACCTGGAAACTCCTGGAGAAGATACAGGAGTTTGAAACCTGGAAACTCTTGGAGAAGATACAAGAGTTTGAAACCCAGAACCTCTTGGAGAAGATACAGGAGTTTGCAACCCGGAACCTCTTGGAGAAGATACAGGAGATTGAAACACGAAACCTCTTGGAGAAGATACAGTAGTTTGAAACCGGAACCTCTTGGAGAAGATACAGGAGTTTGAAAACCGGAGACTCTTGGAGAAGATACGGGAGTTTGCAACCCGGAACCTCTTGGAGAAGATACAAGAGATTGAAACCCGGAAACACTTGGAGAAGATACAGGAATCTGAAACCCGGAACCTCGTCGAGAAGATACAGGAGTTTGAAACCCGGAACCTCTTGGAGAAGATACAGGAGTTTGAAACCCGGAACCTCTTGGAGAAGATACAGGAGTTTGAAACCCGGAACCTCTTGGAGAAGATACAGCAGTTTGAAACCTGGAAACTCTTGGAAAAGATACAGGAGCTTGAAACCAGGAACCTCTTGGAGAAGATACAGGAGTATGAAACCTGGAACGTCTTGGAGAAGATACAGGAGTTTGAAACGCAGAACCTCTTGGAGAAGATACAGCAGTTTGAAACCCGAAACCTCTTGGAGAAGATACAGGAGTTTGAAACCGGAACCTTTTGGAGGAGATACGGGTGTTTCAAAGCCGGAACCTCTTGGAGAAGATACAGGAGTTTGAAACCCAGAACCTCTTGGAGAAGATACAGGACGTTGAAACCCGGAACCTCTTGGAGAAGATACAGGAGTTTGAAACACGGAACCTTTTGGAGAAGATACACGAGATTGAAACCCGGAAACTCTTGGAGAAGATACAGGAGTTTGAAACCCGGAACCTCTTGGAGAAGATACAGGAGTCTGAAACCCGGAATCTGTTGTAAAAGGTGCAGGAGATTGAAACCCGGAACCTCTTGGAGAAGATAAAGGAGATTGAAACCCGGATCGTCTTGGAGAAGATACAGGAGTTTGAAACGCGGAACCTCTTGGAGAAGATACAGGAGTTTGAAACCCGGAACCTCTTGGAGAAGATACAGGAGTTTGAAACCCAGAACCACTTGAGGAAGATACAGGAGTTTGAAATTCAGAACCTCTTGGAGAAGATACGGGAGTTTGAAACACGGAACCTCTTGGAGAAGATACAGGAGTTTGAAACCCGGAAGCTCTTGGAGAAGATACAGGAGTTTGAAACCCGGAACCTCTTGGAGAAGATACAGGAGTTTGAAACCCGGAACCTCTTGGAGAAGATACACGAGTTTGAAACCCAGAACCTCTTGGAGAAGATACAGGAGTTTGAAACCTGGAAACTCTTGGAGAAAATACAAGAGTTTGAAACCCAGAACCTCTTGGAGAAGATACAGGAGTTTGAAACGCGGAACCTCTTGGAGAAGATACACGAGTTTGAAACCCGGAAACTCCTGGAGAAGATGCTGGAGTTTGAAACCGGGTACCTCTTGGAGAAGATACAGGAGTATGAAACCGGAAAACTTTTGGAGAAGATACAGGAGATTAAACCCGGAACCTCTTGGAGAAGATACAGGAGTTTGAAACGTGGAACCTCTTGGAGAAGATACAGGAGTTTGAGACCCGGAATCACTTGGAGAAGATACAGGAGTTTGAAAACTGGAAGCTCTTGTAGAAGATACAGGAGGTTGAAATTCAGAACCTTTTGGAGAAGATACAGGAGTTTGAAACCTGGAAACTCCTGGAGAAGATACAGGAGTTTGAAACCTGGAACCTCTTGGAGAAGATACAAGAGTTTGAAACCCAGAACCTCTTGGAGAAGATACAGGAGTTTGAAACCTGGAACCTCTTGGAGAAGATAGAGTAGTTTGAAACGCAGAAATTCTTGGAGAAGATACAGGAGTTTGAAATTCAGAACCTCTTGGAGAAGATACAGGAGTTTGAAACCCGGAACCTCTTCGAGAAGATAAAGGAGTTTGAAGCCCGGAACCTCTTGGAGAAGATACAGGACTTTCAAACTCAGAACCTCTTGGAGAAGATACAGGAGATTGAAATTCAGAACCACTTGGAGAAGATACAGGAGTTTGAAACCTGGAACCTCTTGGAGAAGATACAGGAGTTTGAAACCCGGAACCTCTTGGAGAAGATACAGGAGTTTGAAACACGGAACCTCTTGGAAAAGATACAGGAGTTTGAAACCCGGAACCTCTTGGAGAAGATACAGGAGTTTGAAACCCGGAAGCTCTTGGAGAAGATACAGGAGATTGAAACACGAAACCTCTTGGAGAAGATACAGTAGTTTGAAACCCGAACCTCTTGGAGAAGATACAGGAGTTTGAAAACCGGAAACTCTTGGAGAAGATACAGGAGTTTGCAACCCGGAACCTCTTGGAGAAGATACAAGAGATTGAAACCCGGAAACACTTGGAGAAGATACAGGAATCTGAAACCCGGAACCTCTTCGAGAAGATACAGGAGTTTGAAACCAGGAACCTCTTGGAGAAGATACAGGAGTTTGAAACCCGGAACCTCTTGGAGAAGATGCTGGAGTTTGAAACCGGGTACCTCTTGGAGAAGATACAGGAGTATGAAACCGGAAAACTTTTGGAGAAGATACAGGAGATTAAACCCGGAACCTCGTCGAGAAGATACAGGAGTTTGAAACCCGGAACCTCTTGGAGAAAATACACGAGTTTGAAACCCGGAAACTCTTGGAGAAGATACAGGAGTTTGAAACGTGGAACCTCTTGGAGAAGATACAGGAGTTTGAAACCCGGAACCTCTTGGAGAAGATACAGGAGTTTGAAACCCAGAACCTCTTGGAGAAGATACAGGAGTTTGAAACCTGGAACCTCTTGGAGAAGATACAGGAGTTTGAAACCCGGAACCTCTTGGAGAAGATACAGGAGTTTGAAACACGGAACCTCTTGGAAAAGATACAGGAGTTTGAAACCCGGAACCTCTTGGAGAAGATACAGGAGTTTAAATCCCGGAACTTCTTGGAGAAGATACAGGAGTTTGAAATTCAGAACCTCATGGAGAAGATACAAGAGTTTGAAACCTGGAAACTCCTGGAGAAGATACAGGAGTTTGAAACCTGGAAACTCTTGGAGAAGATACAAGAGTTTGAAACCCAGAACCTCTTGGAGAAGATACAGCAGTTTGCAACCCGGAACCTCTTGGAGAAGATACAGGAGATTGAAACACGAAACCTCTTGGAGAAGATACAGTAGTTTGAAACCCGAACCTCTTGGAGAAGATACAGGAGTTTGAAAACCGGAAACTCTTGGAGAAGATACAGGAGTTTGCAACCCGGAACCTCTTGGAGAAGATACAAGAGATTGAAACCCGGAAACACTTGGAGAAGATACAGGAATCTGAAACCCGGAACCTCTTCGAGAAGATACAGGAGTTTGAAACCAGGAACCTCTTGGAGAAGATACAGGAGTTTGAAACCCGGAACCTCTTGGAGAAGATGCTGGAGTTTGAAACCGGGTACCTCTTGGAGAAGATACAGGAGTATGAAACCGGAAAACTTTTGGAGAAGATACAGGAGATTAAACCCGGAACCTCGTCGAGAAGATACAGGAGTTTGAAACCGGGAACCTCTTGGAGAAAATACACGAGTTTGAAACCCGGAAACTCTTGGAGAAGATACAGGAGTTTGAAACGTGGAACCTCTTGGAGAAGATACAGGAGTTTGAAACCCGGAACCTCTTGGAGAAGATACAGGAGTTTGAAACCCAGAACCTCTTGGAGAAGATACAGGAGTTTGAAACCTGGAACCTCTTGGAGAAGATACAGGAGTTTGAAATTCAGAACGTCATGGAGAAGATACAGGAGTTTGAAACCTGGAAACTCCTGGAGAAGATACAGGAGTTTGAAACCTGGAAACTCTTGGAGAAGATACAAGAGTTTGAAACCCAGAACCTCTTGGAGAAGATACAGGAGTTTGCAACCCGGAACCTCTTGGAGAAGATACAGGAGATTGAAACACGAAACCTCTTGGAGAAGATACAGTAGTTTGAAACGGGAACCTCTTGGAGAAGATACAGGAGTTTGAAAACCGGAGACTCTTGGAGAAGATACGGGAGTTTGCAACCCGGAACCTCTTGGAGAAGATACAAGAGATTGAAACCCGGAAACACTTGGAGAAGATACAGGAATCTGAAACCCGGAACCTCTTCGAGAAGATACAGGAGTTTGAAACCCGGAACCTCTTGGAAAAGATACAGGAGTTTGAAACCCGGAACCTCTTGGAGAAGATACAGGAGTTTAAATCCCGGAACTTCTTGGAGAAGATACAGGAGTTTGAAATTCAGAACCTCATGGAGAAGATACAAGAGTTTGAAACCTGGAAACTCCTGGAGAAGATACAGGAGTTTGAAACCTGGAAACTCTTGGAGAAGATACAAGAGTTTGAAACCCAGAACCTCTTGGAGAAGATACAGCAGTTTGCAACCCGGAACCTCTTGGAGAAGATACAGGAGATTGAAACACGAAACCTCTTGGAGAAGATACAGTAGTTTGAAACCCGAACCTCTTGGAGAAGATACAGGAGTTTGAAAACCGGAAACTCTTGGAGAAGATACAGGAGTTTGCAACCCGGAACCTCTTGGAGATGATACAAGAGATTGAAACCCGGAAACACTTGGAGAAGATACAGGAATCTGAAACCCGGAACCTCTTCGAGAAGATACAGGAGTTTGAAACCAGGAACCTCTTGGAGAAGATACAGGAGTTTGAAACCCGGAACCTCTTGGAGAAGATGCTGGAGTTTGAAACCGGGTACCTCTTGGAGAAGATACAGGAGTATGAAACCGGAAAACTTTTGGAGAAGATACAGGAGATTAAACCCGGAACCTCGTCGAGAAGATACAGGAGTTTGAAACCGGGAACCTCTTGGAGAAAATACACGAGTTTGAAACCCGGAAACTCTTGGAGAAGATACAGGAGTTTGAAACGTGGAACCTCTTGGAGAAGATACAGGAGTTTGAAACCCGGAACCTCTTGGAGAAGATACAGGAGTTTGAAACCCAGAACCTCTTGGAGAAGATACAGGAGTTTGTAACCTGGAACCTCTTGGAGAAGATACAGGAGTTTGAAATTCAGAACGTCATGGAGAAGATACAGGAGTTTGAAACCTGGAAACTCCTGGAGAAGATACAGGAGTTTGAAACCTGGAAACTCTTGGAGAAGATACAAGAGTTTGAAACCCAGAACCTCTTGGAGAAGATACAGGAGTTTGCAACCCGGAACCTCTTGGAGAAGATACAGGAGATTGAAACACGAAACCTCTTGGAGAAGATACAGTAGTTTGAAACGGGAACCTCTTGGAGAAGATACAGGAGTTTGAAAACCGGAGACTCTTGGAGAAGATACGGGAGTTTGCAACCCGGAACCTCTTGGAGAAGATACAAGAGATTGAAACCCGGAAACACTTGGAGAAGATACAGGAATCTGAAACCCGGAACCTCTTCGAGAAGATACAGGAGTTTGAAACCCGGAACCTCTTGGAGAAGATACAGGAGTTTGAAACCCGGAACCTCTTGGAGAAGATACAGGAGTTTGAAACCCGGAACCTCTTGGAGAAGATACAGCAGTTTGAAACCTGGAAACTCTTGGAAAAGATACAGGAGCTTGAAACCAGGAACCTCTTGGAGAAGATACAGGAGTATGAAACCTGGAACGTCTTGGAGAAGATACAGGAGTTTGAAACGCAGAACCTCTTCGAGAAGATACAGCAGTTTGAAACCCGAAACCTCTTGGAGAAGATACAGGAGTTTGAAACCGGAACCTTTTGGAGAAGATACGGGTGTTTCAATGCCGGAACCTCTTGGAGAAGATACAGGAGTTTGAAACCCAGAACCTCTTGGAGAAGATACAGGACGTTGAAACCCGGAACCTCTTGGAGAAGATACAGGAGTTTGAAACACGGAACCTTTTGGAGAAGATACACGAGTTTGAAACCCGGAAACTCTTGGAGAAGATACAGGAGTTTGAAACCCGGAACCTCTTGGAGAAGATACAGGAGTCTGAAACCCGGAATCTGTTGGAAAAGATGCAGGAGATTGAAACCCGGAACCTCTTGGAGAAGATACAGGAGATTGAAACCCGGAACGTCTTGGAGAAGATACAAGAGTTTGAAACGCGGAACCTCTTGGAGAAGATACAGGAGTTTGAAACCCGGAACCTCTTGGAGAAGATACAGGAGTTTGAAACCCAGAACCACTTGGTGAAGATACAGGAGTTTGAAATTCAGAACCTCTTGGAGAAGATACGGGAGTTTGAAACACGGAACCTCTTGGAGAAGATACAGGAGTTTGAAACCCGGAACCTCTTGGAGAAGATACAGGAGTTTGAAACCCGGAACCTCTTGGAGAAGATACAGGAGTTTGAAACCCGGAACCTCTTGGAGAAGATACACGAGTTTGAAACCCGGAAACTCTTTTAGAAGATACAGGAGTTTGAAACCCGGAACCTCTTGGAGAAGATACAGGAGTTTGAAACCCGGAAACTCTTGGAGAAGATACAGGAGTTTGAAACCCGGAACCTCTTGGAGAAGATACAGCAGTTTGAAACCGGAACCTGTTGGAGAAGATATAGGAGATTGATACCCAGAACTTCTTGGAGAAGATACAGTAGTTTGAAACCGGAACCTCTTGGAGAAGATACAGGAGTTTGAAAACCGGAAACTCTTGGAGAAGATACAGGAGTTTGCATCCCGGATCCTCTTGGAGAAGATACAGGAGTTTGCAACCCGGAACCTCTTGGAGAAGATACAGGAGTTTGAAACCTGCAACCTCTTGGAGAAGATACAGGAGTTTGAAACCAGGAACCACTAGGAGAAGATACAGGAATCTGAAACCCGGAACCTCTTCGAGAAGATAAACGAGTTTGAAACCCGGAACCTCTTGGAGAAGGTACAGGAGTTTGAAACCCGGAACCTCTTGGAGAAGATACAGGAGTTTGAAACCCGGAACCTCCTGGAGAAGATACAGCAGTTTGAATCCTGGAACCTGTTGGAAAAGATACAGGATCTTGAAACCCGGAACCTCTTGGAGAAGATACAGGAATTTGAAACCCGGAACCTCTTGGAGAAGATACACGAGTATGAAACCTGGAACGTCTTGGAGAAGATACAGGAGTTTGAATCCTGGAACCTCTTGGAGAAGATACAGGAGTTTGAAACCTGGAACCTCTTGGAGAAGATACAGGAGTTTGAAACCCGGAAACACTTGGAGAAGATACAGGAATCTGAAACCCGGAACCTCTTGGAGAAGATACAGGAGTTTGAAATCTAAAACCTCTTGGAGAAAATGCAGGAGTTTGAAACCGGGTACCTCTTGGAGAAGATACAGGAGTATGAAAACGGAAAACTTTTGGAGAAGATACAGGAGATGAAACCCGGAAACTCTTGGAGAAGATACAGGAGTTTGAAACGTGGAACCTCTTGGAGAAGATACAGGAGTTTGAAACCCAGAATCACTTGGAGAAGATACAGTAGTTTGTAAACTGGAAACTCTTGGAGAAGATACAGGAGATTGAAACCCGGAACCTCTTGGAGAAGATACAGGCGTTTGAAACCTGGAAACTCCTGGAGAAGATACAGGAGTTTGAAACCTGGAACCTCTTGGAGAAGATACAAGAGTTTGAAACCCACAACCTCTTGGAGAAGATACAGGAGTTTGCAACCCGGAGCCTCTTGGAGAAGATACAGGAGATTGAAACACGAAACCTCTTGGAGAAGATACAGGAGTTTGAAACACGGAACCTCTTGGAGAAGATACAGCAGTTTGACACCTGGAACCTCTTGGAAAAGATACAGGAGCTTGAAACCCGGAACCTCTTGGAGAAGATACAGGAGTTTGAAACCCGGAACCTCTTGGAGAAGATACACGAGGTTGAAACCCGGAAACTCTTGGAGAAGATACAGTAGTTTGAAACCGGAACCTCTTGGAGAAGATACAGGAGTTTGAAAACCGGAAACTCTTGGAGAAGATACAGGAGTTTGCAACCCGGAACCTCTTGGAGAAGATACAGGAGATTGAAACCCGGAAACACTTGGAGAAGATACAGGAATCTGAAACCCGGAACCTCTTCGAGAAGATACAGGTGTTTGAAACCCGGAACCTCTTGGAGAACATACAGGAGTTTGAAACCCGGAACCTCTTGGAGAAGATACAGGAGTTTGAAACCCGGAACCTCTTGGAGAAGATATAGCAGTTTGATACCTGGAACCTTTTGGAAAAGATACAGGAGCTTGAAACCCGGAACCTCTTGGATAAGATACAGGAGTTTGAAACCCGGAACCTCTTGGAGAAGATACACGAGTATGAATCCTGGAACGTCTTGGAGAAGATACAGGAGTTTGAAACCTGGAACCTCTTGGAGAAGATACAGGAGTTTGAAATTCAGAACTTCTTGGAGAAGAAACAGGAGTTTGAAACCCGGAACCTCTTCGAGAAGATAAAGCAGTTTGAAGCCCGGAACCTCATGGAGAAGATACAGGAGTTTGAAACCTGCAACCTCTTGGAGAAGATACAGGAGTTTGAAACGTGGAACCTCTTGGAGAAGATACAGGAGTTTGAAACCTGGAACCTCTTGGAGAAGATACAGGAGCTTGAAACCAGGAACCTCTTGGAGAAGATACAGGAGTATGAAACCTGGAACGTCTTGGAGAAGATACAGGAGTTTGAAACGCAGAACCTCTTGGAGAAGATACAGCCGTTTGAAACCCGAAACCTCTTGGAGAAGATACAGGAGTTTGAAACCGGAACCTTTTGGAGAAGATACGGGTGTTTCAAAGCCGGAACCTCTTGGAGAAGATACAGGAGTTTGAAACCCAGAACCTCTTGGAGAAGATACAGGACGTTGAAACCCGGAACCTCTTGGAGAAGATACACGAGTTTGAAACCCGGAACCTCTTGGAGAAGATACAGGAGTTTGAAACACGGAACCTCTTGGAGAAGATACACGAGTATGAAACCTGGAACGTCTTGGAGAAGATACAGGAGTTTGAATCCTGGAACCTCTTGGAGAAGATACAGGAGTTTGAAATTCAGAACCTCTTGGAGAAGATACAGGAGTTTGAAACCTGGAACCTCTTGGAGAAGATACAGGAATCTGAAACACGGAACCTCTTGGAGAAGATACAGGAGTTTGAAATCTAAAACCTCTTGGAGAAAATGCAGGAGTTTGAAACCGGGTACCTCTTGGAGAAGATACAGGAGTATGAAAACGGAAAACTTTTGGAGAAGGTACAGGAGATTAAACCCGGAAACTCTTGGAGAATATACAGGAGTTTGAAACGTGGAACCTCTTGGAGAAGATACAGGAGTTTGAAACCCAGAATCACTTGGAGAAGATACAGTAGTTTGTAAACTGGAACCTCTTGGAGAAGATACAGGAGGTTGAAATTCAGAACCTCTTGGAGAAGATACAGGAGTTTGAAACCTGGAAACTCCTTGAGAGGATACAGGAGTTTGAAACCTGGAACCTCTTGGAGAAGATGCAGGAGTTTGAAACCCAGAACCGCTTGCAGAAGATACAGGAGTTTGAAATCCAGAACCTCTTGGAGAAGATACAGGAGATTGAAACCCGGAACCTCTTGGAGAAGATACAGGAGTTTGAAACCCGGAACCTCTTGGAGAAGATACAGCAGTTTGAAACCTGGAACCTCTTGGAATAGATACAGGAGTTTGAAACCCGGAAACTCTTGGAGAAGATACACGAGTTTGAAACCCGGAACCTCTTGGAGAAGATACAGCAGTTTGACACCTGGAACCTCTTGGAAAAGATACAGGAGCTTGAAACCCGGAACCTCTTGGAGAAGATACAGGAGTTTGAAACCCGGAACCTCTTGGAGAAGATACACGAGGTTGAAACCCGGAAACTCTTGGAGAAGATACAGTAGTTTGAAACCGGAACCTCTTGGAGAAGATACAGGAGTTTGAAAACCGGAAACTCTTGGAGAAGATACAGGAGTTTGCAACCCGGAACCTCTTGGAGAAGATACAGGAGATTGAAACCCGGAAACACTTGGAGAAGATACAGGAATCTGAAACCCGGAACCTCTTCGAGAAGATACAGGTGTTTGAAACCCGGAACCTCTTGGAGAACATACAGGAGTTTGAAACCCGGAACCTCTTGGAGAAGATACAGGAGTTTGAAACCCGGAACCTCTTGGAGAAGATATAGCAGTTTGATACCTGGAACCTTTTGGAAAAGATACAGGAGCTTGAAACCCGGAACCTCTTGGATAAGATACAGGAGTTTGAAACCCGGAACCTCTTGGAGAAGATACACGAGTATGAATCCTGGAACGTCTTGGAGAAGATACAGGAGTTTGAAACCTGGAACCTCTTGGAGAAGATACAGGAGTTTGAAATTCAGAACTTCTTGGAGAAGAAACAGGAGTTTGAAACCCGGAACCTCTTCGAGAAGATAAAGCAGTTTGAAGCCCGGAACCTCATGGAGAAGATACAGGAGTTTGAAACCTGCAACCTCTTGGAGAAGATACAGGAGTTTGAAACGTGGAACCTCTTGGAGAAGATACAGGAGTTTGAAACCTGGAACCTCTTGGAGAAGATACAGGAGCTTGAAACCAGGAACCTCTTGGAGAAGATACAGGAGTATGAAACCTGGAACGTCTTGGAGAAGATACAGGAGTTTGAAACGCAGAACCTCTTGGAGAAGATACAGCCGTTTGAAACCCGAAACCTCTTGGAGAAGATACAGGAGTTTGAAACCGGAACCTTTTGGAGAAGATACGGGTGTTTCAAAGCCGGAACCTCTTGGAGAAGATACAGGAGTTTGAAACCCAGAACCTCTTGGAGAAGATACAGGACGTTGAAACCCGGAACCTCTTGGAGAAGATACACGAGTTTGAAACCCGGAACCTCTTGGAGAAGATACAGGAGTTTGAAACACGGAACCTCTTGGAGAAGATACACGAGTATGAAACCTGGAACGTCTTGGAGAAGATACAGGAGTTTGAATCCTGGAACCTCTTGGAGAAGATACAGGAGTTTGAAATTCAGAACCTCTTGGAGAAGATACAGGAGTTTGAAACCTGGAACCTCTTGGAGAAGATACAGGAATCTGAAACACGGAACCTCTTGGAGAAGATACAGGAGTTTGAAATCTAAAACCTCTTGGAGAAAATGCAGGAGTTTGAAACCGGGTACCTCTTGGAGAAGATACAGGAGTATGAAAACGGAAAACTTTTGGAGAAGGTACAGGAGATTAAACCCGGAAACTCTTGGAGAATATACAGGAGTTTGAAACGTGGAACCTCTTGGAGAAGATACAGGAGTTTGAAACCCAGAATCACTTGGAGAAGATACAGTAGTTTGTAAACTGGAACCTCTTGGAGAAGATACAGGAGGTTGAAATTCAGAACCTCTTGGAGAAGATACAGGAGTTTGAAACCTGGAAACTCCTTGAGAGGATACAGGAGTTTGAAACCTGGAACCTCTTGGAGAAGATGCAGGAGTTTGAAACCCAGAACCGCTTGCAGAAGATACAGGAGTTTGAAATCCAGAACCTCTTGGAGAAGATACAGGAGATTGAAACCCGGAACCTCTTGGAGAAGATACAGGAGTTTGAAACCCGGAACCTCTTGGAGAAGATACAGCAGTTTGAAACCTGGAACCTCTTGGAATAGATACAGGAGTTTGAAACCCGGAAACTCTTGGAGAAGATACACGAGTTTGAAACCCGGAACCTCTTGGAGAAGATACACGAGTTTGAAACCCGGAAACTCTTGGAGAAGATACAGGAGTTTGAAACGTTGAACCTCTTGGAGAAGATACAGGAGTTTGAAACCTGGAACCTCTTGGAGAAGATACAGGAGTTTGAAATCCAGAAACTCTTGGAGAAGATACAGGAGTTTGAAACCTGGAACCTCTTGGAGAAGATACAGGAGGTTGAAATTCAGAACCTCTTGGAGAAGATACAGGCGTTTGAAACCTGGAAACTCCTGGAGAAGATACAGGAGTTTGAAACCTGGAACCTCTTGGAGAAGATACAAGAGTTTGAAACCCACAACCTCTTGGAGAAGATACAGGAGTTTGCAACCCGGAGCCTCTTGGAGAAGATACAGGAGATTGAAACACGAAACCTCTTGGAGAAGATACAGGAGTTTGAAACACGGAACCTCTTGGAGAAGATACAGCAGTTTGACACCTGGAACCTCTTGGAAAAGATACAGGAGCTTGAAACCCGGAACCTCTTGGAGAAGATACAGGAGTTTGAAATCCGGAACCTCTTGGAGAAGATACACGAGTTTGAAACCCGGAAACTCTTTGAGAAGATACAGGAGTTTGAAACCGGAACCTCTTGGAGAAGATACAGGAGTTTGAAAACCGGAAACTCTTGGAAAAGATACAGGAGTTTGCAACCCGGAACCTCTTGGAGAAGATTCAGGAGATTGAAACCCGGAAACACTTGGAGAAGATACAGGAATCTGAAACCCGGAACCTCTTCGAGAAGATACAGGTGTTTAAACCCGGAACCTCTTGGAGAAGATACAGGAGTTTGAAACCCGGAACCTCTTGGAGAAGATACAGGAGTTTGAAACCCGGAACCTCTTGGATAAGATACAGGAGTTTGCAACCCGGAACCTCTTGGAGAAGATACAGGAGATTGAAACCCGGAAACACTTGGAGAAGATACAGGAATCTGAAACCCGGAACCTCTTCGAGAAGATACAGGTGTTTGAAACCCGGAACCTCTTGGAGAAGATACAGCAGTTTGATACCTGGAACCTCTTGGAAAAGATACAGGAGCTTGAAACCCGGAACCTCTTGGATAAGATACAGGAGTTTGAAACCCGGAACCTCTTGGAGAAGATACACGAGTATGAACCCTGGAACGTCTTAGAGAAGATACAGGAGATTGAAACCTGGAACCTCTTGGAGAAGATACAGGAGTTTGAAATTCAGAACCTCTTGGAGAAGAAACAGGAGTTTGAAACCCGGAACCTCTTCGAGAAGATAAAGGAGTTTGAAGCCCGGAACCTCTTGGAGAAGATACAGGAGTTTGAAACCCAGAAGATCTTGGAGAAGATACAGGAGTTTGAAACCTGCAACCTCTTGGAGAAGATACAGGAGTTTGAAACGTGGAACCTCTTGGAGAAGATACAGGAGTTTGAAACCTGGAACCTCTTGGAGAAGATACAGGAGCTTGAAACCAGGAACCTCTTGGAGAAGATACAGGAGTATGAAACCTGGAACGTCTTGGAGAAAATACAGGTGTTTGAAACGCAGAACCTCTTGGAGAAGATACAGCAGTTTGAAACCCGAAACCTCTTGGAGAAGATACAGGAGTTTGAAACCGGAACCTTTTGGAGAAGATACGGGTGTTTCAAAGCCGGAACCTCTTGGAGAAGATACAGGAGTTTGAAACCCAGAACCTCTTGGAGAAGATACAGGACGTTGAAACCCGGAACCTCTTGGAGAAGATACAGGAGTTTGAAACACGGAACCTTTTGGAGAAGATACACGAGTTTGAAACCCGGAACCTCTTGGAGAAGATACAGGAGTCTGAAACCCGGAATCTCTTGGAAAAGATGCAGGAGATTGAAACCCGGAACCTCTTGGAGAAGATACAGGAGATTGAAACCCGGAACGTCTTGGAGAAGATACAGGAGTTTGAAACGCGGAACCTCTTGGAGAAGATACAGGAGTTTGAAACCCGGAACCTCTTGGAGAAGATACAGGAGTTTGAAACCCAGAACCACTTGGAGAAGATACAGGAGTTTGAAATTCAGAACCTCTTGGAGAAGATACGGGAGTTTGAAACACGGAACCTCTTGGAGAAGATACAGGAGTTTGAAACCCGGAACCTCTTGGAGAAGATACAGGAGTTTGAAACCCGGAACCTCTTGGAGAAGATACAGGCGTTTGAAACCCGGAACCTCTTGGAGAAGATACACGAGTTTGAAACCCGGAAACTCTTGGAGAAGATACAGGAATCTGAAACCCGGAAATTCTTGGAGAAGATACAGGAGTTTGAAACCCGGAACCTCTTGGAGAAGATACAGCAGTTTGAAACCGGAACCTGTTGGAGAAGATATAGGAGATTGATACCCAGAACTTCTTGGAGAAGATACAGTAGTTTGAAACCGGAACCTCTTGGAGAAGATACAGGAGTTTGAAAACCGGAAACTCTTGGAGATGATACAGGAGTTTGCAACCCGGAACCTCTTGGAGAAGATACAGGAGTTTGCAACCCGGAACCGCTTGGAGAAGATACAGGAGTTTGAAACCTGCAACCTCTTGGAGAAGATACAGGAGTTTGAAACCAGGAACCACTAGGAGAAGATACAGGAATCTGAAACCCGGAACCTCTTCGAGAAGATAAACGAGTTTGAAACCCGGAACCTCTTGGAGAAGATACAGGAGTTTGAAACCCGGAACCTCTTGGAGAAGATACAGGAGTTTGAAACCCGGAACCTCCTGGAGAAGATACAGCAGTTTGAATCCTGGAACCTCTTGGAAAAGATACAGGATCTTGAAACCCGGAACCTCTTGGAGAAGATACAGGAGTTTGAAACCCGGAACCTCTTGGAGAAGATACACGAGTATGAAACCTGAAACGTCTTGGAGAAGATACAGGAGTTTGAATCCTGGAACCTCTTGGAGAAGATACAGAAGTTTGAAATTCAGAACCTCTTGGAGAAGATACAGGAGTTTGAAACCTGGAACCTCTTGGAGAAGATACAGGAGTTTGAAACCCGGAAACACTTGGAGAAGATACAGGAATCTGAAACCCGGAACCTCTTGGAGAAGATACAGGAGTTTGAAATTTAAAACCTCTTGGAGAAAATGCAGGAGTTTGAAACCGGGTACCTCTTGGAGAAGATACAGGAGTATGAAAACGGAAAACTTTTGGAGAAGATACAGGAGATTAAACCCGGAAACTCTTGGAGAAGATACAGGAGTTTGAAACGCGGAACCTCTTGGAGAAGATACAGGAGTTTGAAACCCGGAACCTCTTGGAGAAGATACAGGAGTTTGAAACCCAGAACCACTTGGAGAAGATACAGGAGTTTGAAATTCAGAACCTCTTGGAGAAGATACGGGAGTTTGAAACACGGAACCTCTTGGAGAAGATACAGGAGTTTGAAACCCGGAACCTCTTGGAGAAGATACAGGAGTTTGAAACCCGGAACCTCTTGGAGAAGATACAGGCGTTTGAAACCCGGAACCTCTTGGAGAAGATACACGAGTTTGAAACCCGGAAACTCTTGGAGAAGATACAGGAATCTGAAACCCGGAAATTCTTGGAGAAGATACAGGAGTTTGAAACCCGGAACCTCTTGGAGAAGATACAGCAGTTTGAAACCGGAACCTGTTGGAGAAGATATAGGAGATTGATACCCAGAACTTCTTGGAGAAGATACAGTAGTTTGAAACCGGAACCTCTTGGAGAAGATACAGGAGTTTGAAAACCGGAAACTCTTGGAGATGATACAGGAGTTTGCAACCCGGAACCTCTTGGAGAAGATACAGGAGTTTGCAACCCGGAACCGCTTGGAGAAGATACAGGAGTTTGAAACCTGCAACCTCTTGGAGAAGATACAGGAGTTTGAAACCAGGAACCACTAGGAGAAGATACAGGAATCTGAAACCCGGAACCTCTTCGAGAAGATAAACGAGTTTGAAACCCGGAACCTCTTGGAGAAGATACAGGAGTTTGAAACCCGGAACCTCTTGGAGAAGATACAGGAGTTTGAAACCCGGAACCTCCTGGAGAAGATACAGCAGTTTGAATCCTGGAACCTCTTGGAAAAGATACAGGATCTTGAAACCCGGAACCTCTTGGAGAAGATACAGGAGTTTGAAACCCGGAACCTCTTGGAGAAGATACACGAGTATGAAACCTGAAACGTCTTGGAGAAGATACAGGAGTTTGAATCCTGGAACCTCTTGGAGAAGATACAGAAGTTTGAAATTCAGAACCTCTTGGAGAAGATACAGGAGTTTGAAACCTGGAACCTCTTGGAGAAGATACAGGAGTTTGAAACCCGGAAACACTTGGAGAAGATACAGGAATCTGAAACCCGGAACCTCTTGGAGAAGATACAGGAGTTTGAAATTTAAAACCTCTTGGAGAAAATGCAGGAGTTTGAAACCGGGTACCTCTTGGAGAAGATACAGGAGTATGAAAACGGAAAACTTTTGGAGAAGATACAGGAGATTAAACCCGGAAACTCTTGGAGAAGATACAGGAGTTTGAAACGTGGAACCTCTTGGAGAAGATACAGGAGTTTGAAACCCAGAATCACTTGGAGAAGATACAGTAGTTTGTCAACTGGAACCTCTTGGAGAAGATACAGGAGGTTGAAATTCAGAACCTCTTGGAGAAGATACAGGAGTTTGAAACCTGGAAACTCCTTGAGAAGATACAGGAGTTTGAAACCTGGAACCTCTTGGAGAAGATGCAAGAGTTTGAAACCCAGAACCTCTTGCAGAAGATACAGCAGTTTGAAATCCAGAACCTCTTGGAGAAGATACAGGAGATTGAAACCCGGAACCTCTTGGAGAAGATACAGGAGTTTGAAACCCGGAACCTCTTGGAGAAGATACAGCAGTTTGAAACCTGGAACCTCTTGGAATAGATACAGGAGTTTGAAACCCGGAACCTCTTGGAGAAGATACACGAGTTTGAAACCCGGAACCTCTTGGAGAAGATACACGAGTTTGAAACCCGGAAACTCTTGGAGAAGATACATGAGTTTGAAACGTGGAACCTCTTGGAGAAGATACAGGAGTTTGAAACCGGGAACCTCTTGGAGAAGATACAGGAGGTTGAAATTCAGAACCTCTTGGAGAAGATACAGGCGTTTGAAACCTGGAAACTCCTGGAGAAGATACAGGAGTTTGAAACCTGGAACCTCTTCGAGAAGATACAAGAGTTTGAAACCCACAACCTCTTGGAGAAGATACAGGAGTTTGCAACCCGGAGCCTCTTGGAGAAGATACAGGAGATTGAAACACGAAACCTCTTGGAGAGGATACAGGAGTTTGAAACACGGAACCTCTTGGAGAAGATACAGCAGTTTGACACCTGGAACCTCTTGGAAAAGATACAGGAGCTTGAAACCCGGAACCTCTTGGAAAAGATACGGGAGTTTGAAACCCGGAACCTCTTGGAGAAGATACCCGAGTTTGAAAACCGGAAACTCTTGGAGAAGATACAGGAGTTTGAAACTGGAACCTCTTGGAGAAGATACAGTAGTTTGAAACCGGAACCTCTTGGAGAAGATACAGGAGTTTGAAAACCGGAAACTCTTGGAGAAGATACAGGAGTTTGCAACCCGGAACCTCTTGGAGAAGATACAGGAGATTGAAACCCGGAAGCACTTGGAGAAGATACAGGAATCTGAAACCCGGAACCTCTTCGAGAAGATACAGGTGTTTGAAACCCGGAACCTCTTGGAGAAGATACAGGAGTTTGAAACCCGGAAACTCTTGGAGAAGATACAGGAGTTTGAAACACGGAACCTCTTGGAGAAGATACATCAGTTTGATACCTGGAACCTCTTGGAAAAGATACAGGAGCTTGAAACCCGGAACCTCTTGGAGAAGATACATGAGTTTGAAACCCGGAACCTCTTGGAGAAGATACACGAGTATGAATCCTGGAACGTCTTGGAGAAGATACAGGAGTTTGAAACCTGGAACCTCTTGGAGAAGATACAGGAGTTTGAAATTCAGAACCTCTTGGAGAAGAAACAGGAGTTTGAAACCCGGAACCTCTTCGAGAAGATAAAGGAGTTTGATGCCCGGAACCTCTTGGAGAAGATACAGGAGTTTGAAACCCAGAAGATCTTGGAGAAGATACAGGAGTTTGAAACCTGCAACGTCTTGGAGAAGATACAGGAGTTTGAAACCTGGAAACTCTTGGAGAAGATACAGGAGTTTGAAATCCAGAACCTCTTGGAGAAGATACAGGAGTTTGAAACCTGGAACCTCTTGGAGAAGATACAGGAGTTTGAAATTCAGAACCTCTTGGAGAAGATACAGGCGTTTGAAACCTGGAAACTCCTGGAGAAGATACAGGAGTTTGAAACCTGGAACCTCTTGGAGAAGATACAAGAGTTTGAAACCCACAACCTCTTGGAGAAGATACAGGAGTTTGCAACCCGGAGCCTCTTGGAGAAGATACAGGAGATTGAAACACGAAACCTCTTGGAGAAGATACAGGAGTTTGAAACAGGGAACCTCTTGGAGAAGATACAGCAGTTTGACACCTGGAACCTCTTGGAAAAGATACAGGAGCTTGAAACCCGGAACCTCTTGGAGAAGATACAAGAGTTTGAAACCCACAACCTCTTGGAGAAGATACAGTAGTTTGAAACCGGAACCTCTTGGAGAAGATACAGGAGTTTGAAAACCGGAAACTCTCGGAGAAGATACAGGAGTTTGCAACCCGGAACCTCTTGGAGAAGATACAGGAGATTGAAACCCGGAAGCACTTGGAGAAGATACAGGAATCTGAAACCCGGAACCTCTTCGAGAAGATACAGGTGTTTGAAACCCGGAACCTCTTGGAGAAGATACAGGAGTTTGAAACCCGGAACCTCTTGGAGAAGATACAGGAGTTTGAAACACGGAACCTCTTGGAGAAGATACAGCAGTTTGATACCTGGAACCTCTTGGAAAAGATACAGGAGCTTGAAACCCGGAACCTCTTGGAGAAGATACATGAGTTTGAAACCCGGAACCTCTTGGAGAAGATACACGAGTATGAATCCTGGAACGTCTTGGAGAAGATACAGGAGTTTGAAACCTGGAACCTCTTGGAGAAGATACAGGAGTTTGAAATTCAGAACCTCTTGGAGAAGAAACAGGAGTTTGAAACCCGGAACCTCTTCGAGAAGATAAAGGAGTTTGAAGCCCGGAACCTCTTGGAGAAGATACAGGAGTTTGAAACCCAGAAGATCTTGGAGAAGATACAGGAGTTTGAAACCTGGAACCTCTTGGAGAAGATACAGGAGTTTGAAACCTGGAACCTCTTGGAGAAGATACAGGAGTTTGAAATCCAGAACCTCTTGGAGAAGATACAGGAGTTTGAAACCTGGAACCTCTTGGAGAAGATACAGGAGTTTGAAATTCAGAACCTCTTGGAGAAGATACAGGCGTTTGAAACCTGGAAACTCCTGGAGAAGATACAGGAGTTTGAAACCTGGAACCTCTTGGAGAAGATACAAGAGTTTGAAACCCACAACCTCTTGGAGAAGATACAGGAGTTTGCAACCCGGAGCCTCTTGGAGAAGATACAGGAGATTGAAACACGAAACCTCTTGGAGAAGATACAGGAGTTTGAAACAGGGAACCTCTTGGAGAAGATACAGCAGTTTGACACCTGGAACCTCTTGGAAAAGATACAGGAGTTTGAAACCCGGAACCTCTTGGAGAAGATACAGGAGTTTGAAACCCGGATCCTCTTGGAGAAGATACACGAGTTTGAAACCCGGAAACTCTTGGAGAAGATACAGGAGTTTGAAACTGGAACCTCTTGGAGAAGATACAGTAGTTTGAAACCGGAACCTCTTGGAGAAGATACAGGAGTTTGAAAACCGGAAACTCTTGGAGAAGATACAGGAGTTTGCAACCCGGAACCTCTTGGAGAAGATACAGGAGATTGAAACCCGGAAACACTTGGAGAAGATACAGGAATCTGAAACCCGGAAACTCTTCGAGAAGATACAGGTGTTTGAAACCCGGAACCTCTTGGAGAAGATACAGGAGTTTGAAACCCGGAACCTCTTGGAGAAGATACAGGAGTTTGAAACCCTGAACCTCTTGGAGAAGATACAGCAGTTTGATACCTGGAACCTCTTGGAAAAGATACAGGAGCTTGAAACCCGGAACCTCTTGGAGAAGATACAGGAGTTTGAAACCCGGAACCTCTTGGAGAAGATACACGAGTATGAATCCTGGAACGTCTTGTAGAAGATACAGGAGTTTGAAACCTGGAACCTCTTGGAGAAGATACAGGAGTTTGAAATTAAGAACCTCTTGGAGAAGAAACAGGAGTTTGAAACCCGGAACCTCTTCGAGAAGATAAAGGAGTTTGAAGCCCGGAACCTCTTGGAGAAGATACAGGAGTTTGAAACCCAGAAGATCTTGGAGAAGATACAGGAGTTTGAAACCTGCAACCTCTTGGAGAAGATACAGGAGTTTGAAACCCGGAACCTCGTGGAGAAGATACACGAGTTTGAAACCCGGAACTTCTTGGAGAAGATACAGAATTTTGAAACCTGGTACCTCTTGGAGAAGATACAGGAGTCTGAAACCTGGAACCACTTGGAAAAGATACAGGAGTTTGAAACCGGGAACCTCTTGGAGAAGATACAGGAGTTTGAAACCCTGAACCTCTTGGAGAAGATACAGCAGTTTGATACCTGGAACCTCTTGGAAAAGATACAGGAGCTTGAAACCCGGAACCTCTTGGAGAAGATACAGGAGTTTGAAACCCGGAACCTCTTGGAGAAGATACACGAGTATGAATCCTGGAACGTCTTGTAGAAGATACAGGAGTTTGAAACCTGGAACCTCTTGGAGAAGATACAGGAGTTTGAAATTCAGAACCTCTTGGAGAAGAAACAGGAGTTTGAAACCCGGAACCTCTTCGAGAAGATAAAGGAGTTTGAAGCCCGGAACCTCTTGGAGAAGATACAGGAGTTTGAAACCCAGAAGATCTTGGAGAAGATACAGGAGTTTGAAACCTGCAACCTCTTGGAGAAGATACAGGAGTTTGAAACCCGGAACCTCGTGGAGAAGATACACGAGTTTGAAACCCGGAACTTCTTGGAGAAGATACAGAATTTTGAAACCTGGTACCTCTTGGAGAAGATACAGGAGTCTGAAACCTGGAACCACTTGGAAAAGATACAGGAGTTTGAAACCGGGAACCTCTTGGAGAAGATACAGGAGTTTGAAACCTGGAACCTCTTGGAGAAGATACAGGAGATTGAATCCCGGAACCTCGTGTAGAAGATACACGAGATTGAAACCCGGAAACTCTTGGAGAAGATACAGGAGTTTGAAACCCGGAACCTCTTGGAGAAAATGCAGGAGTTTGAAACCCGGAACCTCTTGGAGAAAATACAAGAGTTTGAAACCCGGAACCACTTGGAGAAGATACAGGAGTTTAAAATTCAGAACCTCTTGGAGAAGATACGGGAGTTTGAAACCCGGAATCTCTTGGAGAAGATACAGGCGTTTCAATCCCGGAACCTCTTGGAGAAGATATAGGAGTTTGAAACCCGGAAACTCTTGGAGAAGATACAGGAGATTGAAACCTGGAACCTGTTGGAGAAGATACAGGAGTTTGAAACCCAGAACCTCTTGGTGAAGATACAGGAGACTGAAACCGGGAAACTCTTGGAGAAGATACAGAAGTTTGAAAGCCGGAACCTCTTGGAGCAGATACAGGAGTTTGAAACCCGGAACCTCTTGGAGAAGATAGAGGAGTTTGAAACCCAGAACCACTTGGAGAAGATACAGGAGTTTGAAATTCAGAAACTCTTGGAGAAGATACGGGAGTTTGAAACCCGGAACCTCTTGGAGAAGATACAGGAGTTTGAAACCCGGAACCTCTTGGAGAAGATGCAGGAGTTTGAAACCCGGAACCTCTTGGAGAAGATACAGGAGTTTGAAACCCGGAAACTCTTGGAGAAGATACACGAGTTTGAAACCCGGAAACTCTTGGAGAAGATACAGGAGTTTGAAACGTGCAACCTCTTGGATAAGATACAGGAGTTTGAAACCCGGAACCTCTTGGAGAAGATACAGGAGTTTGAAATTTAAAACCTCTTGGAGAAAATGCAGGAGTTTGAAACCGGGTACCTCTTGGAGAAGATACAGGAGTATGAAAACGGAAAACTTTTGGAGAAGATACAGGAGATTAAACCCGGAAACTCTTGGAGAAGATACAGGAGTTTGAAACGTGGAACCTCTTGGAGAAGATACAGGAGTTTGAAACCCAGAATCACTTGGAGAAGATACAGTAGTTTGTCAACTGGAACCTCTTGGAGAAGATACAGGAGGTTGAAATTCAGAACCTCTTGGAGAAGATACAGGAGTTTGAAACCTGGAAACTCCTTGAGAAGATACAGGAGTTTGAAACCTGGAACCTCTTGGAGAAGATGCAAGAGTTTGAAACCCAGAACCTCTTGCAGAAGATACAGCAGTTTGAAATCCAGAACCTCTTGGAGAAGATACAGGAGATTGAAACCCGGAACCTCTTGGAGAAGATACAGGAGTTTGAAACCCGGAACCTCTTGGAGAAGATACAGCAGTTTGAAACCTGGAACCTCTTGGAATAGATACAGGAGTTTGAAACCCGGAACCTCTTGGAGAAGATACACGAGTTTGAAACCCGGAACCTCTTGGAGAAGATACACGAGTTTGAAACCCGGAAACTCTTGGAGAAGATACATGAGTTTGAAACGTGGAACCTCTTGGAGAAGATACAGGAGTTTGAAACCGGGAACCTCTTGGAGAAAATACAGGAGGTTGAAATTCAGAACCTCTTGGAGAAGATACAGGCGTTTGAAACCTGGAAACTCCTGGAGAAGATACAGGAGTTTGAAACCTGGAACCTCTTCGAGAAGATACAAGAGTTTGAAACCCACAACCTCTTGGAGAAGATACAGGAGTTTGCAACCCGGAGCCTCTTGGAGAAGATACAGGAGATTGAAACACGAAACCTCTTGGAGAGGATACAGGAGTTTGAAACACGGAACCTCTTGGAGAAGATACAGCAGTTTGACACCTGGAACCTCTTGGAAAAGATACAGGAGCTTGAAACCCGGAACCTCTTGGAAAAGATACGGGAGTTTGAAACCCGGAACCTCTTGGAGAAGATACCCGAGTTTGAAAACCGGAAACTCTTGGAGAAGATACAGGAGTTTGAAACTGGAACCTCTTGGAGAAGATACAGTAGTTTGAAACCGGAACCTCTTGGAGAAGATACAGGAGTTTGAAAACCGGAAACTCTTGGAGAAGATACAGGAGTTTGCAACCCGGAACCTCTTGGAGAAGATACAGGAGATTGAAACCCGGAAGCACTTGGAGAAGATACAGGAATCTGAAACCCGGAACCTCTTCGAGAAGATACAGGTGTTTGAAACCCGGAACCTCTTGGAGAAGATACAGGAGTTTGAAACCCGGAAACTCTTGGAGAAGATACAGGAGTTTGAAACACGGAACCTCTTGGAGAAGATACATCAGTTTGATACCTGGAACCTCTTGGAAAAGATACAGGAGCTTGAAACCCGGAACCTCTTGGAGAAGATACATGAGTTTGAAACCCGGAACCTCTTGGAGAAGATACACGAGTATGAATCCTGGAACGTCTTGGAGAAGATACAGGAGTTTGAAACCTGGAACCTCTTGGAGAAGATACAGGAGTTTGAAATTCAGAACCTCTTGGAGAAGAAACAGGAGTTTGAAACCCGGAACCTCTTCGAGAAGATAAAGGAGTTTGATGCCCGGAACCTCTTGGAGAAGATACAGGAGTTTGAAACCCAGAAGATCTTGGAGAAGATACAGGAGTTTGAAACCTGCAACGTCTTGGAGAAGATACAGGAGTTTGAAACCTGGAAACTCTTGGAGAAGATACAGGAGTTTGAAATCCAGAACCTCTTGGAGAAGATACAGGAGTTTGAAACCTGGAACCTCTTGGAGAAGATACAGGAGTTTGAAATTCAGAACCTCTTGGAGAAGATACAGGCGTTTGAAACCTGGAAACTCCTGGAGAAGATACAGGAGTTTGAAACCTGGAACCTCTTGGAGAAGATACAAGAGTTTGAAACCCACAACCTCTTGGAGAAGATACAGGAGTTTGCAACCCGGAGCCTCTTGGAGAAGATACAGGAGATTGAAACACGAAACCTCTTGGAGAAGATACAGGAGTTTGAAACAGGGAACCTCTTGGAGAAGATACAGCAGTTTGACACCTGGAACCTCTTGGAAAAGATACAGGAGCTTGAAACCCGGAACCTCTTGGAGAAGATACAAGAGTTTGAAACCCACAACCTCTTGGAGAAGATACAGTAGTTTGAAACCGGAACCTCTTGGAGAAGATACAGGAGTTTGAAAACCGGAAACTCTCGGAGAAGATACAGGAGTTTGCAACCCGGAACCTCTTGGAGAAGATACAGGAGATTGAAACCCGGAAGCACTTGGAGAAGATACAGGAATCTGAAACCCGGAACCTCTTCGAGAAGATACAGGTGTTTGAAACCCGGAACCTCTTGGAGAAGATACAGGAGTTTGAAACCCGGAACCTCTTGGAGAAGATACAGGAGTTTGAAACACGGAACCTCTTGGAGAAGATACAGCAGTTTGATACCTGGAACCTCTTGGAAAAGATACAGGAGCTTGAAACCCGGAACCTCTTGGAGAAGATACATGAGTTTGAAACCCGGAACCTCTTGGAGAAGATACACGAGTATGAATCCTGGAACGTCTTGGAGAAGATACAGGAGTTTGAAACCTGGAACCTCTTGGAGAAGATACAGGAGTTTGAAATTCAGAACCTCTTGGAGAAGAAACAGGAGTTTGAAACCCGGAACCTCTTCGAGAAGATAAAGGAGTTTGAAGCCCGGAACCTCTTGGAGAAGATACAGGAGTTTGAAACCCAGAAGATCTTGGAGAAGATACAGGAGTTTGAAACCTGGAACCTCTTGGAGAAGATACAGGAGTTTGAAACCTGGAACCTCTTGGAGAAGATACAGGAGTTTGAAATCCAGAACCTCTTGGAGAAGATACAGGAGTTTGAAACCTGGAACCTCTTGGAGAAGATACAGGAGTTTGAAATTCAGAACCTCTTGGAGAAGATACAGGCGTTTGAAACCTGGAAACTCCTGGAGAAGATACAGGAGTTTGAAACCTGGAACCTCTTGGAGAAGATACAAGAGTTTGAAACCCACAACCTCTTGGAGAAGATACAGGAGTTTGCAACCCGGAGCCTCTTGGAGAAGATACAGGAGATTGAAACACGAAACCTCTTGGAGAAGATACAGGAGTTTGAAACAGGGAACCTCTTGGAGAAGATACAGCAGTTTGACACCTGGAACCTCTTGGAAAAGATACAGGAGCTTGAAACCCGGAACCTCTTGGAGAAGATACAGGAGTTTGAAACCCGGATCCTCTTGGAGAAGATACACGAGTTTGAAACCCGGAAACTCTTGGAGAAGATACAGGAGTTTGAAACTGGAACCTCTTGGAGAAGATACAGTAGTTTGAAACCGGAACCTCTTGGAGAAGATACAGGAGTTTGAAAACCGGAAACTCTTGGAGAAGATACAGGAGTTTGAAACCCTGAACCTCTTGGAGAAGATACAGCAGTTTGATACCTGGAACCTCTTGGAAAAGATACAGGAGCTTGAAACCCGGAACCTCTTGGAGAAGATACAGGAGTTTGAAACCCGGAACCTCTTGGAGAAGATACACGAGTATGAATCCTGGAACGTCTTGTAGAAGATACAGGAGTTTGAAACCTGGAACCTCTTGGAGAAGATACAGGAGTTTGAAATTCAGAACCTCTTGGAGAAGAAACAGGAGTTTGAAACCCGGAACCTCTTCGAGAAGATAAAGGAGTTTGAAGCCCGGAACCTCTTGGAGAAGATACAGGAGTTTGAAACCCAGAAGATCTTGGAGAAGATACAGGAGTTTGAAACCTGCAACCTCTTGGAGAAGATACAGGAGTTTGAAACCCGGAACCTCGTGGAGAAGATACACGAGTTTGAAACCCGGAACTTCTTGGAGAAGATACAGAATTTTGAAACCTGGTACCTCTTGGAGAAGATACAGGAGTCTGAAACCTGGAACCACTTGGAAAAGATACAGGAGTTTGAAACCGGGAACCTCTTGGAGAAGATACAGGAGTTTGAAACCCTGAACCTCTTGGAGAAGATACAGCAGTTTGATACCTGGAACCTCTTGGAAAAGATACAGGAGCTTGAAACCCGGAACCTCTTGGAGAAGATACAGGAGTTTGAAACCCGGAACCTCTTGGAGAAGATACACGAGTATGAATCCTGGAACGTCTTGTAGAAGATACAGGAGTTTGAAACCTGGAACCTCTTGGAGAAGATACAGGAGTTTGAAATTCAGAACCTCTTGGAGAAGAAACAGGAGTTTGAAACCCGGAACCTCTTCGAGAAGATAAAGGAGTTTGAAGCCCGGAACCTCTTGGAGAAGATACAGGAGTTTGAAACCCAGAAGATCTTGGAGAAGATACAGGAGTTTGAAACCTGCAACCTCTTGGAGAAGATACAGGAGTTTGAAACCCGGAACCTCGTGGAGAAGATACACGAGTTTGAAACCCGGAACTTCTTGGAGAAGATACAGAATTTTGAAACCTGGTACCTCTTGGAGAAGATACAGGAGTCTGAAACCTGGAACCACTTGGAAAAGATACAGGAGTTTGAAACCGGGAACCTCTTGGAGAAGATACAGGAGTTTGAAACCTGGAACCTCTTGGAGAAGATACAGGAGATTGAATCCCGGAACCTCGTGTAGAAGATACACGAGATTGAAACCCGGAAACTCTTGGAGAAGATACAGGAGTTTGAAACCCGGAACCTCTTGGAGAAAATGCAGGAGTTTGAAACCCGGAACCTCTTGGAGAAAATACAAGAGTTTGAAACCCGGAACCACTTGGAGAAGATACAGGAGTTTAAAATTCAGAACCTCTTGGAGAAGATACGGGAGTTTGAAACCCGGAATCTCTTGGAGAAGATACAGGCGTTTCAATCCCGGAACCTCTTGGAGAAGATATAGGAGTTTGAAACCCGGAAACTCTTGGAGAAGATACAGGAGATTGAAACCTGGAACCTGTTGGAGAAGATACAGGAGTTTGAAACCCAGAACCTCTTGGTGAAGATACAGGAGACTGAAACCGGGAAACTCTTGGAGAAGATACAGAAGTTTGAAAGCCGGAACCTCTTGGAGCAGATACAGGAGTTTGAAACCCGGAACCTCTTGGAGAAGATAGAGGAGTTTGAAACCCAGAACCACTTGGAGAAGATACAGGAGTTTGAAATTCAGAAACTCTTGGAGAAGATACGGGAGTTTGAAACCCGGAACCTCTTGGAGAAGATACAGGAGTTTGAAACCCGGAACCTCTTGGAGAAGATGCAGGAGTTTGAAACCCGGAACCTCTTGGAGAAGATAGAGGAGTTTGAAACCCGGAAACTCTTGGAGAAGATACACGAGTTTGAAACCCGGAAACTCTTGGAGAAGATACAGGAGTTTGAAACGTGGAACCTCTTGGATAAGATACAGGAGTTTGAAACCCGGAACCTCTTGGAGAAGATACAGGAGTTTGAAACCTAAAACCTCTTAGAGAAAATGCAGGAGTTTGAAACCGGGTACCTCTTGGAGAAGATACAGGAGTATGAAAACGGAAAACTTTTGGAGAAGATACAGGAGATTAAACCCGGAACCTCTTGGAGAAGATACCGGAGTTTGAAACGTGGTACCCCTTGGAGAAGATACAGGAGTTTGAAACCCAGAATCACTTGGAGAAGATACAGTAGTTTGTAAACTGGAACCTCTTGGAGAAGGTACAGGAGGTTGTAATTCAGAACCTCTTGGAGAAGATACAGGAGTTTGAAACCTGGAAGCTCCTTGAGAAGATACTGGAGTTTAAAATCCAGAATCTCTTGGAGAAGATACAGGAGATTGAAACCCGGAACCTCTTGGAGAAGATACAATAGTTTGAAACCCGGAACCTCTTGGAGAAGATACAGCAGTTTGAAACCTGGAACCTCTTGGAATAGATACAGGAGTTTGGAACCCGGAACCTCTTGGAGAAAATACAGTAGTTTGAAACCGGAACCTCTTGGAGAAGATACAGGAGTTTGAAACCCGGAACCTCGTGGAGAAGATACACGAGTTTGAAACCCGGAACTTCTTGGAGAAGATACAGAATTTTGAAACCTGGTACCTCTTGGAGAAGATACAGGAGTCTGAAACCTGGAACCACTTGGAAAAGATACAGGAGTTTGAAACCGGGAACCTCTTGGAGAAGATACAGGAGTTTGAAACCCTGAACCTCTTGGAGAAGATACAGCAGTTTGATACCTGGAACCTCTTGGAAAAGATACAGGAGCTTGAAACCCGGAACCTCTTGGAGAAGATACAGGAGTTTGAAACCCGGAACCTCTTGGAGAAGATACACGAGTATGAATCCTGGAACGTCTTGTAGAAGATACAGGAGTTTGAAACCTGGAACCTCTTGGAGAAGATACAGGAGTTTGAAATTCAGAACCTCTTGGAGAAGAAACAGGAGTTTGAAACCCGGAACCTCTTCGAGAAGATAAAGGAGTTTGAAGCCCGGAACCTCTTGGAGAAGATACAGGAGTTTGAAACCCAGAAGATCTTGGAGAAGATACAGGAGTTTGAAACCTGCAACCTCTTGGAGAAGATACAGGAGTTTGAAACCCGGAACCTCGTGGAGAAGATACACGAGTTTGAAACCCGGAACTTCTTGGAGAAGATACAGAATTTTGAAACCTGGTACCTCTTGGAGAAGATACAGGAGTCTGAAACCTGGAACCACTTGGAAAAGATACAGGAGTTTGAAACCGGGAACCTCTTGGAGAAGATACAGGAGTTTGAAACCTGGAACCTCTTGGAGAAGATACAGGAGATTGAATCCCGGAACCTCGTGTAGAAGATACACGAGATTGAAACCCGGAAACTCTTGGAGAAGATACAGGAGTTTGAAACCCGGAACCTCTTGGAGAAAATGCAGGAGTTTGAAACCCGGAACCTCTTGGAGAAAATACAAGAGTTTGAAACCCGGAACCACTTGGAGAAGATACAGGAGTTTAAAATTCAGAACCTCTTGGAGAAGATACGGGAGTTTGAAACCCGGAATCTCTTGGAGAAGATACAGGCGTTTCAATCCCGGAACCTCTTGGAGAAGATATAGGAGTTTGAAACCCGGAAACTCTTGGAGAAGATACAGGAGATTGAAACCTGGAACCTGTTGGAGAAGATACAGGAGTTTGAAACCCAGAACCTCTTGGTGAAGATACAGGAGACTGAAACCGGGAAACTCTTGGAGAAGATACAGAAGTTTGAAAGCCGGAACCTCTTGGAGCAGATACAGGAGTTTGAAACCCGGAACCTCTTGGAGAAGATAGAGGAGTTTGAAACCCAGAACCACTTGGAGAAGATACAGGAGTTTGAAATTCAGAAACTCTTGGAGAAGATACGGGAGTTTGAAACCCGGAACCTCTTGGAGAAGATACAGGAGTTTGAAACCCGGAACCTCTTGGAGAAGATGCAGGAGTTTGAAACCCGGAACCTCTTGGAGAAGATACAGGAGTTTGAAACCCGGAAACTCTTGGAGAAGATACACGAGTTTGAAACCCGGAAACTCTTGGAGAAGATACAGGAGTTTGAAACGTGGAACCTCTTGGATAAGATACAGGAGTTTGAAACCCGGAACCTCTTGGAGAAGATACAGGAGTTTGAAACCTAAAACCTCTTAGAGAAAATGCAGGAGTTTGAAACCGGGTACCTCTTGGAGAAGATACAGGAGTATGAAAACGGAAAACTTTTGGAGAAGATACAGGAGATTAAACCCGGAACCTCTTGGAGAAGATACCGGAGTTTGAAACGTGGTACCCCTTGGAGAAGATACAGGAGTTTGAAACCCAGAATCACTTGGAGAAGATACAGTAGTTTGTAAACTGGAACCTCTTGGAGAAGGTACAGGAGGTTGTAATTCAGAACCTCTTGGAGAAGATACAGGAGTTTGAAACCTGGAAGCTCCTTGAGAAGATACTGGAGTTTAAAATCCAGAATCTCTTGGAGAAGATACAGGAGATTGAAACCCGGAACCTCTTGGAGAAGATACAATAGTTTGAAACCCGGAACCTCTTGGAGAAGATACAGCAGTTTGAAACCTGGAACCTCTTGGAATAGATACAGGAGTTTGGAACCCGGAACCTCTTGGAGAAAATACAGTAGTTTGAAACCGGAACCTCTTGGAGAAGATACAGGAGTTTGAAAACCGGAAACTCTTGGAGAAGATACAGGAGTTTGCAACCCGGAACCTCTTGGAGAAGATACAGGAGATTGAATCCCGGAACCTCGTGTAGAAGATACAGGAGTTTGAAACCCAGAAACTCTTGGAGAAGATACAGGAGTTTGAAACCCGGAACCTCTTGGAGAAGATACAGGAGTTTGAAACCTGGAACCTCTTGCAGACGATACAGGAGTTTGAAACCTGGAAACCTCTTGGAGAAGATACAGGAGTTTGAAACCAGGAACCTCTTGGAGAAGATACAGGAGTTTGAACCCGGAACCTCTCGGAGAAGATGCAGGAGTTTGAAACCCGGAACCTCTTGGAGAAGATACAGGAGTTTGAAACCCGGAACCTCTTGGAGAAAATACAGGAGTTTTAAACCCGGAACCTCTTGGAGAAGATACAGGAGTTTGAAACCCGGAACTTCTTGGAGAAGATACAGGAGTTTGAAACCCGGAACCTCTTGGAGAAGATACAGGAGTTTGAAACCCAGAACCTCTTGGAGAAGATACAGGAGTTTGAAACCCGGAACCTCTTGGAGAGGATACAGGAGTTTGAAACCCAGAGCCTCTTGGAGATGATAAAGGAGTTTGAAACCCGAAACCTCTTGGAGAAAGTTCAGGAGTTTGAAACCTGGAACCTCTTGGGGGAAGATACAGGAGTTTGAAACCCGGAACCTCTTGGAGAAGATACAGCAGTCTGAAACCTGGAACCTCTTGGAGAAGATACAGGAGTTTGAAACCCGGAACCTCTTGGAGAAGATACAGGAATTTGAAACCCGGAACCTCTTGGAGGATATACAGCAGTCTGAAACCTGGAACCTCTTGGAGAAGATAAAGGAGTTTGAAACCTGGAACCTCTTGGAGAAGATACAAGAGTTTGAAACCCGGAACCTCTTAGAGAAGATACAGGAGTTTTAATCCCGGAACCTCTTGGAGAAGATACAGGAGTTTGAAACCCACAACCTCATGGAGAAGATAGAAGAGTTTGAAACCCGGAACCTCTTGGAGAAGATACAGGAGTTTTAAACCCGGAACCTCTTGGAGAAGATACAGGAGATTGAAACCCGGAACCTCTTGGAGAAGATACAATAGTTTGAAACCCGGAACCTCTTGGAGAAGATACAGCAGTTTGAAACCAGGAACCTCTTGGAGAAGATACAGGAGTTTGAACCCGGAACCTCTCGGAGAAGATGCAGGAGTTTGAAACCCGGAACCTCTTGGAGAAGATACAGGAGTTTGAAACCCGGAACCTCTTGGAGAAGATACAGGAGTTTGAAACCCGCAACCTCTTGGAGAAGATACAAGAGTTTGAAACCCGGAACCTCTTGGAGAAGATACAGGAGTTTGAAACCCGGAACCTCTTGGAGAAGATACAGGCGTTTGAAACCCGGAACCTCTTGGAGAAGATACACGAGTTTGAAACCCGGAAACTCTTGGAGAAGATACAGGAATCTGAAACCCGGAAATTCTTGGAGAAGATACAGGAGTTTGAAACCCGGAACCTCTTGGAGAAGATACAGCAGTTTGAAACCGGAACCTGTTGGAGAAGATATAGGAGATTGATACCCAGAACTTCTTGGAGAAGATACAGTAGTTTGAAACCGGAACCTCTTGGAGAAGATACAGGAGTTTGAAAACCGGAAACTCTTGGAGATGATACAGGAGTTTGCAACCCGGAACCTCTTGGAGAAGATACAGGAGTTTGCAACCCGGAACCGCTTGGAGAAGATACAGGAGTTTGAAACCTGCAACCTCTTGGAGAAGATACAGGAGTTTGAAACCAGGAACCACTAGGAGAAGATACAGGAATCTGAAACCCGGAACCTCTTCGAGAAGATAAACGAGTTTGAAACCCGGAACCTCTTGGAGAAGATACAGGAGTTTGAAACCCGGAACCTCTTGGAGAAGATACAGGAGTAAGAAACCCGGAACCTCCTGGAGAAGATACAGCAGTTTGAATCCTGGAACCTCTTGGAAAAGATACAGGATCTTGAAACCCGGAACCTCTTGGAGAAGATACAGGAGTTTGAAACCCGGAACCTCTTGGAGAAGATACACGAGTATGAAACCTGAAACGTCTTGGAGAAGATACAGGAGTTTGAATCCTGGAACCTCTTGGAGAAGATACAGAAGTTTGAAATTCAGAACCTCTTGGAGAAGATACAGGAGTTTGAAACCTGGAACCTCTTGGAGAAGATACAGGAGTTTGAAACCCGGAAACACTTGGAGAAGATACAGGAATCTGAAACCCGGAACCTCTTGGAGAAGATACAGGAGTTTGAAATCTAAAACCTTTTGGAGAAAATGCAGGAGTTTGAAACCGGGTACCTCTTGGAGAAGATACAGGAGTATGAAAACGGAAAACTTTTGGAGAAGATACAGGAGATTAAACCCGGAAACTCTTGGAGAAGATACAGGAGTTTGAAACGTGGAACCTCTTGGAGAAGATACAGGAGTTTGAAACCCAGAATCACTTGGAGAAGATACAGTAGTTTGTCAACTGGAACCTCTTGGAGAAGATACAGGAGGTTGAAATTCAGAACCTCTTGGAGAAGATACAGGAGTTTGAAACCTGGAACCTCTTGGAGAAGATACAGGAGATTGAATCCCGGAACCTCGTGTAGAAGATACACGAGATTGAAACCCGGAAACTCTTGGAGAAGATACAGGAGTTTGAAACCCGGAACCTCTTGGAGAAAATGCAGGAGTTTGAAACCCGGAACCTCTTGGAGAAAATACAAGAGTTTGAAACCCGGAACCACTTGGAGAAGATACAGGAGTTTAAAATTCAGAACCTCTTGGAGAAGATACGGGAGTTTGAAACCCGGAATCTCTTGGAGAAGATACAGGCGTTTCAATCCCGGAACCTCTTGGAGAAGATATAGGAGTTTGAAACCCGGAAACTCTTGGAGAAGATACAGGAGATTGAAACCTGGAACCTGTTGGAGAAGATACAGGAGTTTGAAACCCAGAACCTCTTGGTGAAGATACAGGAGACTGAAACCGGGAAACTCTTGGAGAAGATACAGAAGTTTGAAAGCCGGAACCTCTTGGAGCAGATACAGGAGTTTGAAACCCGGAACCTCTTGGAGAAGATAGAGGAGTTTGAAACCCAGAACCACTTGGAGAAGATACAGGAGTTTGAAATTCAGAAACTCTTGGAGAAGATACGGGAGTTTGAAACCCGGAACCTCTTGGAGAAGATACAGGAGTTTGAAACCCGGAACCTCTTGGAGAAGATGCAGGAGTTTGAAACCCGGAACCTCTTGGAGAAGATACAGGAGTTTGAAACCCGGAAACTCTTGGAGAAGATACACGAGTTTGAAACCCGGAAACTCTTGGAGAAGATACAGGAGTTTGAAACGTGGAACCTCTTGGATAAGATACAGGAGTTTGAAACCCGGAACCTCTTGGAGAAGATACAGGAGTTTGAAACCTAAAACCTCTTAGAGAAAATGCAGGAGTTTGAAACCGGGTACCTCTTGGAGAAGATACAGGAGTATGAAAACGGAAAACTTTTGGAGAAGATACAGGAGATTAAACCCGGAACCTCTTGGAGAAGATACCGGAGTTTGAAACGTGGTACCCCTTGGAGAAGATACAGGAGTTTGAAACCCAGAATCACTTGGAGAAGATACAGTAGTTTGTAAACTGGAACCTCTTGGAGAAGGTACAGGAGGTTGTAATTCAGAACCTCTTGGAGAAGATACAGGAGTTTGAAACCTGGAAGCTCCTTGAGAAGATACTGGAGTTTAAAATCCAGAATCTCTTGGAGAAGATACAGGAGATTGAAACCCGGAACCTCTTGGAGAAGATACAATAGTTTGAAACCCGGAACCTCTTGGAGAAGATACAGCAGTTTGAAACCTGGAACCTCTTGGAATAGATACAGGAGTTTGGAACCCGGAACCTCTTGGAGAAAATACAGTAGTTTGAAACCGGAACCTCTTGGAGAAGATACAGGAGTTTGAAAACCGGAAACTCTTGGAGAAGATACAGGAGTTTGCAACCCGGAACCTCTTGGAGAAGATACAGGAGATTGAATCCCGGAACCTCGTGTAGAAGATACAGGAGTTTGAAACCCAGAAACTCTTGGAGAAGATACAGGAGTTTGAAACCCGGAACCTCTTGGAGAAGATACAGGAGTTTGAAACCTGGAACCTCTTGCAGACGATACAGGAGTTTGAAACCTGGAAACCTCTTGGAGAAGATACAGGAGTTTGAAACCAGGAACCTCTTGGAGAAGATACAGGAGTTTGAACCCGGAACCTCTCGGAGAAGATGCAGGAGTTTGAAACCCGGAACCTCTTGGAGAAGATACAGGAGTTTGAAACCCGGAACCTCTTGGAGAAAATACAGGAGTTTTAAACCCGGAACCTCTTGGAGAAGATACAGGAGTTTGAAACCCGGAACTTCTTGCAGAAGATACAGGAGTTTGAAACCCGGAACCTCTTGGAGAAGATACAGGAGTTTGAAACCCAGAACCTCTTGGAGAAGATACAGGAGTTTGAAACCCGGAACCTCTTGGAGAGGATACAGGAGTTTGAAACCCAGAGCCTCTTGGAGATGATAAAGGAGTTTGAAACCCGAAACCTCTTGGAGAAAGTTCAGGAGTTTGAAACCTGGAACCTCTTGGGGGAAGATACAGGAGTTTGAAACCCGGAACCTCTTGGAGAAGATACAGCAGTCTGAAACCTGGAACCTCTTGGAGAAGATACAGGAGTTTGAAACCCGGAACCTCTTGGAGAAGATACAGGAATTTGAAACCCGGAACCTCTTGGAGGATATACAGCAGTCTGAAACCTGGAACCTCTTGGAGAAGATAAAGGAGTTTGAAACCTGGAACCTCTTGGAGAAGATACAAGAGTTTGAAACCCGGAACCTCTTAGAGAAGATACAGGAGTTTTAATCCCGGAACCTCTTGGAGAAGATACAGGAGTTTGAAACCCACAACCTCATGGAGAAGATAGAAGAGTTTGAAACCCGGAACCTCTTGGAGAAGATACAGGAGTTTTAAACCCGGAACCTCTTGGAGAAGATACAGGAGATTGAAACCCGGAACCTCTTGGAGAAGATACAATAGTTTGAAACCCGGAACCTCTTGGAGAAGATACAGCAGTTTGAAACCAGGAACCTCTTGGAGAAGATACAGGAGTTTGAACCCGGAACCTCTCGGAGAAGATGCAGGAGTTTGAAACCCGGAACCTCTTGGAGAAGATACAGGAGTTTGAAACCCGGAACCTCTTGGAGAAGATACAGGAGTTTGAAACCCGCAACCTCTTGGAGAAGATACAAGAGTTTGAAACCCGGAACCTCTTGGAGAAGATACAGGAGTTTGAAACCCGGAACCTCTTGGAGAAGATACAGGCGTTTGAAACCCGGAACCTCTTGGAGAAGATACACGAGTTTGAAACCCGGAAACTCTTGGAGAAGATACAGGAATCTGAAACCCGGAAATTCTTGGAGAAGATACAGGAGTTTGAAACCCGGAACCTCTTGGAGAAGATACAGCAGTTTGAAACCGGAACCTGTTGGAGAAGATATAGGAGATTGATACCCAGAACTTCTTGGAGAAGATACAGTAGTTTGAAACCGGAACCTCTTGGAGAAGATACAGGAGTTTGAAAACCGGAAACTCTTGGAGATGATACAGGAGTTTGCAACCCGGAACCTCTTGGAGAAGATACAGGAGTTTGCAACCCGGAACCGCTTGGAGAAGATACAGGAGTTTGAAACCTGCAACCTCTTGGAGAAGATACAGGAGTTTGAAACCAGGAACCACTAGGAGAAGATACAGGAATCTGAAACCCGGAACCTCTTCGAGAAGATAAACGAGTTTGAAACCCGGAACCTCTTGGAGAAGATACAGGAGTTTGAAACCCGGAACCTCTTGGAGAAGATACAGGAGTTTGAAACCCGGAACCTCCTGGAGAAGATACAGCAGTTTGAATCCTGGAACCTCTTGGAAAAGATACAGGATCTTGAAACCCGGAACCTCTTGGAGAAGATACAGGAGTTTGAAACCCGGAACCTCTTGGAGAAGATACACGAGTATGAAACCTGAAACGTCTTGGAGAAGATACAGGAGTTTGAATCCTGGAACCTCTTGGAGAAGATACAGAAGTTTGAAATTCAGAACCTCTTGGAGAAGATACAGGAGTTTGAAACCTGGAACCTCTTGGAGAAGATACAGGAGTTTGAAACCCGGAAACACTTGGAGAAGATACAGGAATCTGAAACCCGGAACCTCTTGGAGAAGATACAGGAGTTTGAAATCTAAAACCTCTTGGAGAAAATGCAGGAGTTTGAAACCGGGTACCTCTTGGAGAAGATACAGGAGTATGAAAACGGAAAACTTTTGGAGAAGATACAGGAGATTAAACCCGGAAACTCTTGGAGAAGATACAGGAGTTTGAAACGTGGAACCTCTTGGAGAAGATACAGGAGTTTGAAACCCAGAATCACTTGGAGAAGATACAGTAGTTTGTCAACTGGAACCTCTTGGAGAAGATACAGGAGGTTGAAATTCAGAACCTCTTGGAGAAGATACAGGAGTTTGAAACCTGGAAACTCCTTGAGAAGATACAGGAGTTTGAAACCTGGAACCTCTTGGAGAAGATGCAAGAGTTTGAAACCCAGAACCTCTTGCAGAAGATACAGCAGTTTGAAATCCAGAACCTCTTGGAGAAGATACAGGAGATTGAAACCCGGAACCTCTTGGAGAAGATACAGGAGTTTGAAACCCGGAACCTCTTGGAGAAGATACAGCAGTTTGAAACCTGGAACCTCTTGGAATAGATACAACAGTTTGAAACCCGGAACCTCTTGGAGAAGATACACGAGTTTGAAACCCGGAACCTCTTGGAGAAGATAAACGAGTTTGAAACCCGGAAACTCTTGGAGAAGATACATGAGTTTGAAACGTGGAACCTCTTGGAGAAGATACAGGAGTTTGAAACCGGGAACCTCTCGGAGAAGATACAGGAGGTTGAAATTCAGAACCTCTTGGAGAAGATACAGGCGTTTGAAACCTGGAAACTCCTGGAGAAGATACAGGAGTTTGAAACCTGGAACCTCTTGGAGAAGATACAAGAGTTTGAAACCCACAACCTCTTGGAGAAGATACAGGAGTTTGCAACCCGGAGCCTCTTGGAGAAGATACAGGAGATTGAAACACGAAACCTCTTGGAGACGATACAGGAGTTTGAAACACGGAACCTCTTGGAGAAGATACAGCAGTTTGACACCTGGAACCTCTTGGAAAAGATACAGGAGCTTGAAACCCGGAACCTCTTGGAGAAGATACGGGAGTTTGAAACCCGGAACCTCTTGGAGAAGATACAGTAGTTTGAAACCGGAACCTCTTGGAGAAGATACAGGAGTTTGAAAACCGGAAACTCTTGGAGAAGATACAGGAGTTTGCAACCCGGAACCTCTTGGAGAAGATACAGGAGATTGAAACCCGGAAGCACTTGGAGAAGATACAGGAATCTGAAACCCGGAACCTCTTCGAGAAGATACAGGTGTTTGAAACCCGGAACCTCTTGGAGAAGATACAGGAGTTTGAAACCCGGAACCTCTTGGAGAAGATACAGGAGTTTGAAACACGGAACCTCTTGGAGAAGATACAGCAGTTTGATACCTGGAACCTCTTGGAAAAGATACAGGAGCTTGAAACCCGGAACCTCTTGGAGAAGATACATGAGTTTGAAACCCGGAACCTCTTGGAGAAGATACACGAGTATGAATCCTGGAACGTCTTGGAGAAGATACAGGAGTTTGATACCTGGAACCTCTTGGAGAAGATACAGGAGTTTGAAATTCAGAACCTCTTGGAGAAGAAACAGGAGTTTGAAACCCGGAACCTCTTCGAGAAGATAAAGGAGTTTGAAGCCCGGAACCTCTTGGAGAAGATACAGGAGTTTGAAACCCAGAAGATCTTGGAGAAGATACAGGAGTTTGAAACCTGCAACGTCTTGGAGAAGATACAGGAGTTTGAAACGTGGAACCTCTTGGAGAAGATACAGGAGTTTGAAACCTGGAACCTCTTGGAGAAGATACAGGAGTTTGAAATCCAGAACCTCTTGGAGAAGATACAGGAGTTTGAAACCTGGAACCTCTTGGAGAAGATACAGGAGTTTGAAATTCAGAACCTCTTGGAGAAGATACAGGCGTTTGAAACCTGGAAACTCCTGGAGAAGATACAGGAGTTTGAAACCTGGAACCTCTTGGAGAAGATACAAGAGTTTGAAACCCACAACCTCTTGGAGAAGATACAGGAGTTTGCAACCCGGAGCCTCTTGGAGAAGATACAGGAGATTGAAACACGAAACCTCTTGGAGAAGATACAGGAGTTTGAAACAGGGAACCTCTTGGAGAAGATACAGCAGTTTGACACCTGGAACCTCTTGGAAAAGATACAGGAGCTTGAAACCCGGAACCTCTTGGAGAAGATACAGGAGTTTGAAACCCGGATCCTCTTGGAGAAGATACACGAGTTTGAAACCCGGAAACTCTTGGAGAAGATACAGGAGTTTGAAACTGGAACCTCTTGGAGAAGATACAGTAGTTTGAAACCGGAACCTCTTGGAGAAGATACAGGAGTTTGAAAACCGGAAACTCTTGGAGAAGATACAGGAGTTTGCAACCCGGAACCTCTTGGAGAAGATACAGGAGATTGAAACCCGGAAACACTTGGAGAAGATACAGGAATCTGAAACCCGGAAACTCGTCGAGAAGATACAGGTGTTTGAAACCCGGAACCTCTTGGAGAAGATACAGGAGTTTGAAACCCGGAACCTCTTGGAGAAGATACAGGAGTTTGAAACCCTGAACCTCTTGGAAAAGATACAGCAGTTTGATACCTGGAACCTCTTGGAAAAGATACAGGAGCTTGAAACATCGGAACCTCTTGGAGAAGATACAGGAGTTTGAAACCCGGAACCTCTTGGAGAAGATACACGAGTATGAATCCTGGAACGTCTTGTAGAAGATACAGGAGTTTGAAACCTGGAACCTCTTGGAGAAGATACAGGAGTTTGAAATTCAGAACCTCTTGGAGAAGAAACAGGAGTTTGAAACCCGGAACCTCTTCGAGAAGATAAAGGAGTTTGAAGCCCGGAACCTCTTGGAGAAGATACAGGAGTTTGAAACCCAGAAGATCTTGGAGAAGATACAGGAGTTTGAAACCTGCAACCTCTTGGAGAAGATACAGGAGTTTGAAACCCGGAACCTCGTGGAGAAGATACACGAGTTTGAAACCCGGAACTTCTTGGAGAAGATACAGAATTTTGAAACCTGGTACCTCTTGGAGAAGATACAGGAGTCTGAAACCTGGAACCACTTGGAAAAGATACAGGAGTATGAAACCGGGAACCTCTTGGAGAAGATACAGGAGTTTGAAACCCTGAACCTCTTGGAGAAGATACAGCAGTTTGATACCTGGAACCTCTTGGAAAAGATACAGGAGCTTGAAACCCGGAACCTCTTGGAGAAGATACAGGAGTTTGAAACCCGGAACCTCTTGGAGAAGATACACGAGTATGAATCCTGGAACGTCTTGTAGAAGATACAGGAGTTTGAAACCTGGAACCTCTTGGAGAAGATACAGGAGTTTGAAATTCAGAACCTCTTGGAGAAGAAACAGGAGTTTGAAACCCGGAACCTCTTCGAGAAGATAAAGGAGTTTGAAGCCCGGAACCTCTTGGAGAAGATACAGGAGTTTGAAACCCTGAACCTCTTGGAGAAGATACAGGAGATTGAAACCCGGAAACACTTGGAGAAGATACAGGAATCTGAAACCCGGAAACTCTTCGAGAAGATACAGGTGTTTGAATCCCGGAACCTCTTGGAGAAGATACAGGAGTTTGAAACCCGGAACCTCTTGGAGAAGATACAGGAGTTTGAAACCCTGAACCTCTTGGAGAAGATACAGCAGTTTGATACCTGGAACCTCTTGGAAAAGATACAGGAGCTTGAAACATCGGAACCTCTTGGAGAAGATACAGGAGTTTGAAACCCGGAACCTCTTGGAGAAGATACACGAGTATGAATCCTGGAACGTCTTGTAGAAGATACAGGAGTTTGAAACCTGGAACCTCTTGGAGAAGATACAGGAGTTTGAAATTCAGAACCTCTTGGAGAAGAAACAGGAGTTTGAAACCCGGAACCTCTTCGAGAAGATAAAGGAGTTTGAAGCCCGGAACCTCTTGGAGAAGATACAGGAGTTTGAAACCCAGAAGATCTTGGAGAAGATACAGGAGTTTGAAACCTGCAACCTCTTGGAGAAGATACAGGAGTTTGAAACCCGGAACCTCGTGGAGAAGATACACGAGTTTGAAACCCGGAACTTCTTGGAGAAGATACAGAATTTTGAAACCTGGTACCTCTTGGAGAAGATACAGGAGTCTGAAACCTGGAACCACTTGGAAAAGATACAGGAGTTTGAAACCGGGAACCTCTTGGAGAAGATACAGGAGTTTGAAACCCTGAACCTCTTGGAGAAGATACAGCAGTTTGATACCTGGAACCTCTTGGAAAAGATACAGGAGCTTGAAACCCGGAACCTCTTGGAGAAAATGCAGGAGTTTGAAACCCGGAACCTCTTGGAGAAAATACAAGAGTTTGAAACCCGGAACCACTTGGAGAAGATACAGGAGTTTAAAATTCAGAACCTCTTGGAGAAGATACGGGAGTTTGAAACCCGGAATCTCTTGGAGAAGATACAGGCGTTTCAATCCCGGAACCTCTTGGAGAAGATATAGGAGTTTGAAACCCGGAAACTCTTGGAGAAGATACAGGAGATTGAAACCTGGAACCTGTTGGAGAAGATACAGGAGTTTGAAACCCAGAACCTCTTGGTGAAGATACAGGAGACTGAAACCGGGAAACTCTTGGAGAAGATACAGAAGTTTGAAAGCCGGAACCTCTTGGAGCAGATACAGGAGTTTGAAACCCGGAACCTCTTGGAGAAGATAGAGGAGTTTGAAACCCAGAACCACTTGGAGAAGATACAGGAGTTTGAAATTCAGAAACTCTTGGAGAAGATACGGGAGTTTGAAACCCGGAACCTCTTGGAGAAGATACAGGAGTTTGAAACCCGGAACCTCTTGGAGAAGATGCAGGAGTTTAAAACCCGGAACCTCTTGGAGAAGATACAGGAGTTTGAAACCCGGAAACTCTTGGAGAAGATACACGAGTTTGAAACCCGGAAACTCTTGGAGAAGATACAGGAGTTTGAAACGTGGAACCTCTTGGATAAGATACAGGAGTTTGAAACCCGGAACCTCTTGGAGAAGATACAGGAGTTTGAAACCTAAAACCTCTTAGAGAAAATGCAGGAGTTTGAAACCGGGTACCTCTTGGAGAAGATACAGGAGTATGAAAACGGAAAACTTTTGGAGAAGATACAGGAGATTAAACCCGGAACCTCTTGGAGAAGATACCGGAGTTTGAAACGTGGTACCCCTTGGAGAAGATACAGGAGTTTGAAACCCAGAATCACTTGGAGAAGATACAGTAGTTTGTAAACTGGAACCTCTTGGAGAAGGTACAGGAGGTTGTAATTCAGAACCTCTTGGAGAAGATACAGGAGTTTGAAACCTGGAAGCTCCTTGAGAAGATACTGGAGTTTAAAATCCAGAATCTCTTGGAGAAGATACAGGAGATTGAAACCCGGAACCTCTTGGAGAAGATACAATAGTTTGAAACCCGGAACCTCTTGGAGAAGATACAGCAGTTTGAAACCTGGAACCTCTTGGAATAGATACAGGAGTTTGGAACCCGGAACCTCTTGGAGAAAATACAGTAGTTTGAAACCGGAACCTCTTGGAGAAGATACAGGAGTTTGAAAACCGGAAACTCTTGGAGAAGATACAGGAGTTTGCAACCCGGAACCTCTTGGAGAAGATACAGGAGATTGAATCCCGGAACCTCGTGTAGAAGATACAGGAGTTTGAAACCCAGAAACTCTTGGAGAAGATACAGGAGTTTGAAACCCGGAACCTCTTGGAGAAGATACAGGAGTTTGAAACCTGGAACCTCTTGCAGACGATACAGGAGTTTGAAACCTGGAAACGTCTTGGAGAAGATACAGGAGTTTGAAACCAGGAACCTCTTGGAGAAGATACAGGAGTTTGAACCCGGAACCTCTCGGAGAAGATGCAGGAGTTTGAAACCCGGAACCTCTTGGAGAAGATACAGGAGTTTGAAACCCGGAACCTCTTGGAGAAAATACAGGAGTTTGAAACTCGCAACCTCTTGGAGAAGATACAAGAGTTTGAAACCCGGAACCTCTTGAAGATGATACAGGAGTTTTAAACCCGGAACCTCTTGGAGAAGATACAGGAGTTTGAAACCCGGAACTTCTTGGAGAAGATACAGGAGTTTGAAACCCGGAACCTCTTGGAGAAGATACAGGAGTTTGAAACCCAGAACCTCTTGGAGAAGATACAGGAGTTTGAAACCCGGAACCTCTTGGAGAGGATACAGGAGTTTGAAACCCAGAGCCTCTTGGAGATGATAAAGGAGTTTGAAACCCGAAACCTCTTGGAGAAAGTTCAGGAGTTTGAAACCTGGAACCTCTTGGGGGAAGATACAGGAGTTTGAAACCCGGAACCTCTTGGAGAAGATACAGCAGTCTGAAACCTGGAACCTCTTGGAGAAGATACAGGAGTTTGAAACCCGGAACCTCTTGGAGAGGATACAGGAGTTTGAAACCCAGAGCCTCTTGGAGATGATAAAGGAGTTTGAAACCCGAAACCTCTTGGAGAAAGTTCAGGAGTTTGAAACCTGGAACCTCTTGGGGGAAGATACAGGAGTTTGAAACCCGGAACCTCTTGGAGAAGATACAGCAGTCTGAAACCTGGAACCTCTTGGAGAAGATACAGGAGTTTGAAACCCGGAACCTCTTGGAGAAGATACAGGAATTTGAAACCCGGAACCTCTTGGAGGATATACAGCAGTCTGAAACCTGGAACCTCTTGGAGAAGATAAAGGAGTTTGAAACCTGGAACCTCTTGGAGAAGATACAAGAGTTTGAAACCCGGAACCTCTTAGAGAAGATACAGGAGTTTTAATCCCGGAACCTCTTGGAGAAGATACAGGAGTTTGAAACCCGGAACCTCTTGGAGAAGATACAGGAGTTTGAATCCCACAACCTCATGGAGAAGATAGAAGAGTTTGAAACCCGGAACCTCTTGGAGAAGATACAGGAGTTTGAAACCCGGAACCTCTTGGAGAAGATAGAGGTGCTTGAAACCCGGAACCTCTTGGAGAAGATACAGGAGTTTGAAACCTGGAACCTCTTGGAGAAGATACAGCAGTTTGAAACCCGGAACCTCCTGTAGAAGATACAGGAGTTTGAAACCCAGAGCCTGTTGGAGGAGATACAGGAGTTTGAAACCCGGAACCTCTTGGAGAAGATACAGGAGTTTGAAACTTCGAACCTCTTGGAGAAGATACAGGACTTTGAAACCCGCAACCTCTTGGAAAAGATAGAGGTGTTTGAATCCTGGAACCTCTTGGAGAAGATACAGGAGTTTGAAATCCGGAACCTCTTGGAGAAGATGCTGGAGTTTGAAACCCGGAACCTCTTGGAGAAGATACAGGAGTTTGAATCCCGGAACCTCTTGGACAAAATACAGGAGTTTGAAACCCGCAACCTCTTGGAGAAGATACAAGAGTTTGAAACCCGGAACGTCTTGGAGATGATAAAGGAGTTTGAAACCTGTAACCTCTTGGAGAAGATACAAGAGTTTGAAACCCGGAACCTCTTGGAGAAGATACAGGAGTTTGAAACCTAAAACCTCTTGGAGAAGATACAGGAGTTTGAAACCAGGAACCTCTTGGAGAAGATACAGGAGTTTTTAACCTGGAAACCTCTTGGAGAAGATACCGGAGTTTGAAACGTGGTACCCCTTGGAGAAGATACAGGAGTTTGAAACCCAGAATCACTTGGAGAAGATACAGTAGTTTGTAAACTGGAACCTCTTGGAGAAGGTACAGGAGGTTGTAATTCAGAACCTCTTGGAGAAGATACAGGAGTTTGAAACCTGGAAGCTCCTTGAGAAGATACTGGAGTTTGAAATCCAGAATCTCTTGGAGAAGATACAGGAGATTGAAACCCGGAACCTCTTGGAGAAGATACAATAGTTTGAAACCCGGAACCTCTTGGAGAAGATACAGCAGTTTGAAACCTGGAACCTCTTGGAATAGATACAGGAGTTAGGAACCCGGAACCTCTTGGAGAAAATACAGTAGTTTGAAACCGGAACCTCTTGGAGAAGATACAGGAGTTTGAAAACCGGAAACTCTTGGAGAAGATACAGGGGTTTGCAACCCGGAACCTCTTGGAGAAGATACAGGAGATTGAATCCGGGAACCTCGTGTAGAAGATACAGGAGTTTGAAACCCAGAAACTCTTGGAGAAGATACAGGAGTTTGAAACCCGGAACCTCTTGGAGAAGATACAGGAGTTTGAAACCTGGAACCTCTTGCAGACGATACAGGAGTTTGAAACCTGGAAACGTCTTGGAGAAGATACAGGAGTTTGAAACCAGGAACCTCTTGGAGAAGATACAGGAGTTTGAACCCGGAACCTCTCGGAGAAGATGCAGGAGTTTGAAACCCGGAACCTCTTGGAGAAGATACAGGAGTTTGAAACCCGGAACCTCTTGGAGAAAATACAGGAGTTTGAAACCCGCAACCTCTTGGAGAAGATACAAGAGTTTGAAACCCGGAACCTCTTGAAGAAGATACAGGAGTTTTAAACCCGGAACCTCTTGGAGAAGATACAGGAGTTTGAAACCCGGAACTTCTTGGAGAAGATACAGGAGTTTGAAACCCCGAACCTCTTGGAGAAGATACAGGAGTTTGAAACCCAGAACCTCTTGGAGAAGATACAGGAGTTTGAAACCCGGAACCTCTTGGAGAGGATACAGGAGTTTGAAACCCAGAGCCTCTTGGAGATGATAAAGGAGTTTGAAACCCGAAACCTCTTGGAGAAAGTTCAGGAGTTTGAAACCCGGAACCTCTTGGGGGAAGATACAGGAGTTTGAAACCCGGAACCTCTTGGAGAAGATACAGCAGTCTGAAACCTGGAACCTCTTGGAGAAGATACAGGAGTTTGAAACCCGGAACCTCTTGGAGAAGATACAGGAATTTGAAACCCGGAACCTCTTGGAGGATATACAGCAGTCTGAAACCTGGAACCTCTTGGAGAAGATAAAGGAGTTTGAAACCTGGAACCTCTTGGAGAAGATACAGGAGTTTTAATCCCGGAACCTCTTGGAGAAGATACAGGAGTTTGAAACCCGGAACCTCTTGGAGAAGATACAGGAGTTTGAAACCCACAACCTCTTGGAGAAGATAGAAGAGTTTGAAACCCGGAACCTCTTGGAGAAGATACAGGAGTTTTAAACCCGGAACCTCTTGGAGAAGATACAGGAGTTTGAAACCCGGAACCTCTTGGAGAAGATAGAGGTGCTTGAAACCCGGAACCTCTTGGAGAAGATACAGGAGTTTGAAACCTGGAACCTCTTGGAGAAGATACAGCAGTTTGAAACCCGGAACCTCCTGTAGAAGATACAGGAGTTTGAAACCCAGAGCCTGTTGGAGGAGATACAGGAGTTTGAAACCCGGAACCTCTTGGAGAAGATACAGGAGTTTGAAACTTCGAACCTCTTGGAGAAGATACAGGACTTTGAAACCCGCAACCTCTTGGAAAAGATAGAGGTGTTTGAATCCTGGAACCTCTTGGAGAAGATACAGGAGTTTGAAATCCGGAACCTCTTGGAGAAGATGCAGGAGTTTGAAACCCGGAACCTCTTGGAGAAGATACAGGAGTTTGAATCCCGGAACCTCTTGGAGAAAATACAGGAGTTTGAAACCCGCAACCTCTTGGAGAAGATACAAGAGTTTGAAACCCGGAACGTCTTGGAGATGATAAAGGAGTTTGAAACCTGTAACCTCTTGGAGAAGATACAAGAGTTTGAAACCCGGAACCTCTTAGAGAAGATACAGGAGCTTTAATCCCGGAACCTCTTGGAGAAGATACAAGAGTTTGAAACCCGGAACCTCTTGCAGACGATACAGGAGTTTGAAACCTGGAAACCTCTTGGAGAAGATACAGGAGTTTGAAACCAGGAACCTCTTGGAGAAGATACAGGAGTTTGCAACCCGGAACCTCTTGGAGAATGTACAGGAGTTTGAACCCGGAACCTCTTGGAGTAGATACATGAGTTTGAACCCGGAACCTCTTGGAGTAGATATAGGAGTTTGAAACCCGGAACCTCTTGGAGAACATAGAGGAGTTTGACACCCGGAAACTCTTGGAGAAGGTACAGGAGTTTGAAACCTGGAACCACTTGGAGAACATGCAGGAGTTTAAAACCAGGAACCTCTTGGAGAAGATATAGGAGTTTGAAACACGGATCCTCTTGGAGAAGATACAGGAGTTTGAAACCCGGAACCTCTTGGAGAAGATACAGGAGTTTGAATCCCTGAACCTCTTGGAGAAAATACAGGAGTTTGAAACCCGCAACCTCTTGGAGAAGATACAAGAGTTTGAAAACCGGAACGTCTTGGAGATGATAAAGGAGTTTGAAACCTGGAACCTCTTGGAGAAGATACAAGAGTTTGAAACCCGGAACCTCTTAGAGAAGATACAGGAGCTTTAATCACGGAACCTCTTGGAGAAGATACAGGAGTTTGAAACCCGGAACCTCTTGCAGACGATACAGTAGTTTGAAACCTGGAAACCTCTTGGAGAAGATACAGGAGTTTGAAACCAGGAACCTCTTGGAGAAGATACAGGAGTTTGAAACCCGGAACCTCTTGGAGGATGTACAGGAGTTTGAACCCGGAACCTCTTGGAGTAGATACATGAGTTTGAACCCGGAACCTCTTGGAGTAGATATAGGAGTTTGAAACCTGGAACATCTTGGAGAAGATACAGCAGTTTGAAACCTGGAACCTCTGGGAGAAGATACCGGAGTTTGAAACCCGGAACCTCCTGTAGAAGATACAGGAGTTTGAAACCCGGAGCCTGTTGGAGGAGATACAGGAGTTTGAAACCAGGAACCTCTTGGAGAAGATACAGGAGTTTGAAACTTCGAACCTCTTGGAGAAGATACAGGACTTTGAAACCCGGAAACTCTTGGAAAAGATACAGGTGTTTGAATCCTGGAACCTCTTGGAGAAGATACAGGAGTTTGAAATCCGGAACCTCTTGGAGAAGATGCAGGAGTTTGAAACCCGGAACCTCTTGGAGAAGATACAGGAGTTTGAATCCCGGAACCTCTTGGAGAAAATACAGGAGTTTGAAACCCGCAACCTCTTGGAGAAGATACAAGAGTTTGAAACCCGGAACGTCTTGGAGATGATAAAGGAGTTTGAAACCTGGAACCTCTTGGAGAAGATACAAGAGTTTGAAACCCGGAACCTCTTAGGGAAGATACAGGAGCTTTAATCCCGGAACCTCTTGGAGAAGATACAGGAGTTTGAAACCCGGAACCTCCTGGAGTAGATACAGGTGTTTGAAACCCGGAACCTCTTGGAGAAGATACAGGAGTTTGGAACCCGGAACCTCTTGGAGAATATACTGGAGTTTGAACCCGGAACCTCTTGGAGTAGATACATGAGTTTGAACCCGGAACCTCTTGGAGTAGATATAGGAGTTTGAAACCCGGAACCTCTTGGAGAAGATACAGGAGTTTGACACCCAGAAACACTTGGAGAAGGTACAGGAGTTTGAAACCTGGAACCTCTTGGAGAACATACAGGAGTTTGAAACCTGGAACCTCTTGGAGAAGATACAGCAGTTTGAAACCCGGAACCTCCTGTAGAAGATACAGGAGTTTGAAACCCAGAGCCTGTTGGAGGAGATACAGGAGTTTGAAACCCGGAACCTCTTGGAGAAGATACAGGAGGTTGTAATTCAGAACCTCTTGGAGAAGATACAGGAGTTTGAAACCTGGAAGCTCCTTGAGAAGATACTGGAGTTTAAAATCCAGAATCTCTTGGAGAAGATACAGGAGATTGAAACCCGGAACCTCTTGGAGAAGATACAATAGTTTGAAACCCGGAACCTCTTGGAGAAGATACAGCAGTTTGAAACCTGGAACCTCTTGGAATAGATACAGGAGTTTGGAACCCGGAACCTCTTGGAGAAAATACAGTAGTTTGAAACCGGAACCTCTTGGAGAAGATACAGGAGTTTGAAAACCGGAAACTCTTGGAGAAGATACAGGAGTTTGCAACCCGGAACCTCTTGGAGAAGATACAGGAGATTGAATCCCGGAACCTCGTGTAGAAGATACAGGAGTTTGAAACCCAGAAACTCTTGGAGAAGATACAGGAGTTTGAAACCCGGAACCTCTTGGAGAAGATACAGGAGTTTGAAACCTGGAACCTCTTGCAGACGATACAGGAGTTTGAAACCTGGAAACGTCTTGGAGAAGATACAGGAGTTTGAAACCAGGAACCTCTTGGAGAAGATACAGGAGTTTGAACCCGGAACCTCTCGGAGAAGATGCAGGAGTTTGAAACCCGGAACCTCTTGGAGAAGATACAGGAGTTTGAAACCCGGAACCTCTTGGAGAAAATACAGGAGTTTGAAACTCGCAACCTCTTGGAGAAGATACAAGAGTTTGAAACCCGGAACCTCTTGAAGATGATACAGGAGTTTTAAACCCGGAACCTCTTGGAGAAGATACAGGAGTTTGAAACCCGGAACTTCTTGGAGAAGATACAGGAGTTTGAAACCCGGAACCTCTTGGAGAAGATACAGGAGTTTGAAACCCAGAACCTCTTGGAGAAGATACAGGAGTTTGAAACCCGGAACCTCTTGGAGAGGATACAGGAGTTTGAAACCCAGAGCCTCTTGGAGATGATAAAGGAGTTTGAAACCCGAAACCTCTTGGAGAAAGTTCAGGAGTTTGAAACCTGGAACCTCTTGGGGGAAGATACAGGAGTTTGAAACCCGGAACCTCTTGGAGAAGATACAGCAGTCTGAAACCTGGAACCTCTTGGAGAAGATACAGGAGTTTGAAACCCGGAACCTCTTGGAGAAGATACAGGAATTTGAAACCCGGAACCTCTTGGAGGATATACAGCAGTCTGAAACCTGGAACCTCTTGGAGAAGATAAAGGAGTTTGAAACCTGGAACCTCTTGGAGAAGATACAAGAGTTTGAAACCCGGAACCTCTTAGAGAAGATACAGGAGTTTTAATCCCGGAACCTCTTGGAGAAGATACAGGAGTTTGAAACCCGGAACCTCTTGGAGAAGATACAGGAGTTTGAAACCCACAACCTCATGGAGAAGATAGAAGAGTTTGAAACCCGGAACCTCTTGGAGAAGATACAGGAGTTTTAAACCCGGAACCTCTTGGAGAAGATACAGGAGTTTGAAACCCGGAACCTCTTGGAGAAGATAGAGGTGCTTGAAACCCGGAACCTCTTGGAGAAGATACAGGAGTTTGAAACCTGGAACCTCTTGGAGAAGATACAGCAGTTTGAAACCCGGAACCTCCTGTAGAAGATACAGGAGTTTGAAACCCAGAGCCTGTTGGAGGAGATACAGGAGTTTGAAACCCGGAACCTCTTGGAGAAGATACAGGAGTTTGAAACTTCGAACCTCTTGGAGAAGATACAGGACTTTGAAACCCGCAACCTCTTGGAAAAGATAGAGGTGTTTGAATCCTGGAACCTCTTGGAGAAGATACAGGAGTTTGAAATCCGGAACCTCTTGGAGAAGATGCAGGAGTTTGAAACCCGGAACCTCTTGGAGAAGATACAGGAGTTTGAATCCCGGAACCTCTTGGACAAAATACAGGAGTTTGAAACCCGCAACCTCTTGGAGAAGATACAAGAGTTTGAAACCCGGAACGTCTTGGAGATGATAAAGGAGTTTGAAACCTGTAACCTCTTGGAGAAGATACAAGAGTTTGAAACCCGGAACCTCTTGGAGAAGATACAGGAGTTTGAAACCTAAAACCTCTTGGAGAAGATACAGGAGTTTGAAACCAGGAACCTCTTGGAGAAGATACAGGAGTTTTTAACCTGGAAACCTCTTGGAGAAGATACCGGAGTTTGAAACGTGGTACCCCTTGGAGAAGATACAGGAGTTTGAAACCCAGAATCACTTGGAGAAGATACAGTAGTTTGTAAACTGGAACCTCTTGGAGAAGGTACAGGAGGTTGTAATTCAGAACCTCTTGGAGAAGATACAGGAGTTTGAAACCTGGAAGCTCCTTGAGAAGATACTGGAGTTTGAAATCCAGAATCTCTTGGAGAAGATACAGGAGATTGAAACCCGGAACCTCTTGGAGAAGATACAATATTTTGAAACCCGGAACCTCTTGGAGAAGATACAGCAGTTTGAAACCTGGAACCTCTTGGAATAGATACAGGAGTTTGGAACCCGGAACCTCTTGGAGAAAATACAGTAGTTTGAAACCGGAACCTCTTGGAGAAGATACAGGAGTTTGAAAACCGGAAACTCTTGGAGAAGATACAGGGGTTTGCAACCCGGAACCTCTTGGAGAAGATACAGGAGATTGAATCCCGGAACCTCGTGTAGAAGATACAGGAGTTTGAAACCCAGAAACTCTTGGAGAAGATACAGGAGTTTGAAACCCGGAACCTCTTGGAGAAGATACAGGAGTTTGAAACCTGGAACCTCTTGCAGACGATACAGGAGTTTGAAACCTGGAAACGTCTTGGAGAAGATACAGGAGTTTGAAACCAGGAACCTCTTGGAGAAGATACAGGAGTTTGAACCCGGAACCTCTCGGAGAAGATGCAGGAGTTTGAAACCCGGAACCTCTTGGAGAAGATACAGGAGTTTGAAACCCGGAACCTCTTGGAGAAAATACAGGAGTTTGAAGCCCGCAACCTCTTGGAGAAGATACAAGAGTTTGAAACCCGGAACCTCTTGAAGAAGATACAGGAGTTTTAAACCCGGAACCTCTTGGAGAAGATACAGGAGTTTGAAACCCGGAACTTCTTGGAGAAGATACAGGAGTTTGAAACCCGGAACCTCTTGGAGAAGATACAGGAGTTTGAAACCCAGAACCTCTTGGAGAAGATACAGGAGTTTGAAACCCGGAACCTCTTGGAGAGGATACAGGAGTTTGAAACCCAGAGCCTCTTGGAGATGATAAAGGAGTTTGAAACCCGAAACCTCTTGGAGAAAGTTCAGGAGTTTGAAACCCGGAACCTCTTGGGGGAAGATACAGGAGTTTGAAACCCGGAACCTCTTGGAGAAGATACAGCAGTCTGAAACCTGGAACCTCTTGGAGAAGATACAGGAGTTTGAAACCCGGAACCTCTTGGAGAAGATACAGGAATTTGAAACCCGGAACCTCTTGGAGGATATACAGCAGTCTGAAACCTGGAACCTCTTGGAGAAGATAAAGGAGTTTGAAACCTGGAACCTCTTGGAGAAGATACAGGAGTTTTAATCCCGGAACCTCTTGGAGAAGAAACAGGAGTTTGAAACCCGGAACCTCTTGGAGAAGATACAGGAGTTTGAAACCCACAACCTCTTGGAGAAGATAGAAGAGTTTGAAACCCGGAACCTCTTGGAGAAGATACAGGAGTTTTTAACCCGGAACCTCTTGGAGAAGATACAGGAGTTTGAAACCCGGAACCTCTTGGAGAAGATAGAGGTGCTTGAAACCCGGAACCTCTTGGAGAAGATACAGGAGTTTGAAACCTGGAACCTCTTGGAGAAGATACAGCAGTTTGAAACCCGGAACCTCCTGTAGAAGATACAGGAGTTTGAAACCAAGAGCCTGTTGGAGGAGATACAGGAGTTTGAAACCCGGAACCTCTTGGAGAAGATACAGGAGTTTGAAACTTCGAACCTCTTGGAGAAGATACAGGACTTTGAAACCCGCAACCTCTTGGAAAAGATAGAGGTGTTTGAATCCTGGAACCTCTTGGAGAAGATACAGGAGTTTGAAATCCGGAACCTCTTGGAGAAGATGCAGGAGTTTGAAACCCGGAACCTCTTGGAGAAGATACAGGAGTTTGAATCCCGGAACCTCTTGGAGAAAATACAGGAGTTTGAAACCCGCAACCTCTTGGAGAAGATACAAGAGTTTGAAACCCGGAACGTCTTGGAGATGATAAAGGAGTTTGAAACCTGTAACCTCTTGGAGAAGATACAAGAGTTTGAAACCCGGAACCTCTTAGAGAAGATACAGGAGCTTTAATCCCGGAACCTCTTGGAGAAGATACAAGAGTTTGAAACCCGGAACCTCTTGCAGACGATACAGGAGTTTGAAACCTGGAAACCTCTTGGAGAAGATACAGGAGTTTGAAACCAGGAACCTCTTGGAGAAGATACAGGAGTTTGCAACCCGGAACCTCTTGGAGAATGTACAGGAGTTTGAACCCGGAACCTCTTGGAGTAGATACATGAGTTTGAACCCGGAACCTCTTGGAGTAGATATAGGAGTTTGAAACCCGGAACCTCTTGGAGAGGATACAGGAGTTTGAAACCCAGAGCCTCTTGGAGATGATAAAGGAGTTTGAAACCCGAAACCTCTTGGAGAAAGTTCAGGAGTTTGAAACCCGGAACCTCTTGGGGGAAGATACAGGAGTTTGAAACCCGGAACCTCTTGGAGAAGATACAGCAGTCTGAAACCTGGAACCTCTTGGAGAAGATACAGGAGTTTGAAACCCGGAACCTCTTGGAGAAGATACAGGAATTTGAAACCCGGAACCTCTTGGAGGATATACAGCAGTCTGAAACCTGGAACCTCTTGGAGAAGATAAAGGAGTTTGAAACCTGGAACCTCTTGGAGAAGATACAGGAGTTTTAATCCCGGAACCTCTTGGAGAAGATACAGGAGTTTGAAACCCGGAACCTCTTGGAGAAGATACAGGAGTTTGAAACCCACAACCTCTTGGAGAAGATAGAAGAGTTTGAAACCCGGAACCTCTTGGAGAAGATACAGGAGTTTTAAACCCGGAACCTCTTGGAGAAGATACAGGAGTTTGAAACCCGGAACCTCTTGGAGAAGATAGAGGTGCTTGAAACCCGGAACCTCTTGGAGAAGATACAGGAGTTTGAAACCTGGAACCTCTTGGAGAAGATACAGCAGTTTGAAACCCGGAACCTCCTGTAGAAGATACAGGAGTTTGAAACCCAGAGCCTGTTGGAGGAGATACAGGAGTTTGAAACCCGGAACCTCTTGGAGAAGATACAGGAGTTTGAAACTTCGAACCTCTTGGAGAAGATACAGGACTTTGAAACCCGCAACCTCTTGGAAAAGATAGAGGTGTTTGAATCCTGGAACCTCTTGGAGAAGATACAGGAGTTTGAAATCCGGAACCTCTTGGAGAAGATGCAGGAGTTTGAAACCCGGAACCTCTTGGAGAAGATACAGGAGTTTGAATCCCGGAACCTCTTGGAGAAAATACAGGAGTTTGAAACCCGCAACCTCTTGGAGAAGATACAAGAGTTTGAAACCCGGAACGTCTTGGAGATGATAAAGGAGTTTGAAACCTGTAACCTCTTGGAGAAGATACAAGAGTTTGAAACCCGGAACCTCTTAGAGAAGATACAGGAGCTTTAATCCCGGAACCTCTTGGAGAAGATACAAGAGTTTGAAACCCGGAACCTCTTGCAGACGATACAGGAGTTTGAAACCTGGAAACCTCTTGGAGAAGATACAGGAGTTTGAAACCAGGAACCTCTTGGAGAAGATACAGGAGTTTGCAACCCGGAACCTCTTGGAGAATGTACAGGAGTTTGAACCCGGAACCTCTTGGAGTAGATACATGAGTTTGAACCCGGAACCTCTTGGAGTAGATATAGGAGTTTGAAACCCGGAACCTCTTGGAGAACATAGAGGAGTTTGACACCCGGAAACTCTTGGAGAAGGTACAGGAGTTTGAAACCTGGAACCACTTGGAGAACATGCAGGAGTTTAAAACCAGGAACCTCTTGGAGAAGATATAGGAGTTTGAAACACGGATCCTCTTGGAGAAGATACAGGAGTTTGAAACCCGGAACCTCTTGGAGAAGATACAGGAGTTTGAATCCCTGAACCTCTTGGAGAAAATACAGGAGTTTGAAACCCGCAACCTCTTGGAGAAGATACAAGAGTTTGAAAACCGGAACGTCTTGGAGATGATAAAGGAGTTTGAAACCTGGAACCTCTTGGAGAAGATACAAGAGTTTGAAACCCGGAACCTCTTAGAGAAGATACAGGAGCTTTAATCACGGAACCTCTTGGAGAAGATACAGGAGTTTGAAACCCGGAACCTCTTGCAGACGATACAGGAGTTTGAAACCTGGAAACCTCTTGGAGAAGATACAGGAGTTTGAAACCAGGAACCTCTTGGAGAAGATACAGGAGTTTGAAACCCGGAACCTCTTGGAGGATGTACAGGAGTTTGAACCCGGAACCTCTTGGAGTAGATACATGAGTTTGAACCCGGAACCTCTTGGAGTAGATATAGGAGTTTGAAACCCGGAACCTCTTGGAGAGCCTACAGGAGTTTGACACCCAGAAACTCTTGGAGAAGGTACAGGAGTTTGAAACCTGGAAACTCTTGGAGAACATGCAGGAGTTTAAAACCAGGAACCTCTTGGAGAAGATATAGGAGTTTGAAACCCGGATCATCTTGGAGAAGATACAGGAGTTTGAAACCTGGAACCTCTTGGAGAAGATACAGCAGTTTGAAACCTGGAACCTCTGGGAGAAGATACCGGAGTTTGAAACCCGGAACCTCCTGTAGAAGATACAGGAGTTTGAAACCCGGAGCCTGTTGGAGGAGATACAGGAGTTTGAAACCAGGAACCTCTTGGAGAAGATACAGGAGTTTGAAACTTCGAACCTCTTGGAGAAGATACAGGACTTTGAAACCCGGAAACTCTTGGAAAAGATACAGGTGTTTGAATCCTGGAACCTCTTGGAGAAGATACAGGAGTTTGAAATCCGGAACCTCTTGGAGAAGATGCAGGAGTTTGAAACCCGGAACCTCTTGGAGAAGATACAGGAGTTTGAATCCCGGAACCTCTTGGAGAAAATACAGGAGTTTGAAACCCGCAACCTCTTGGAGAAGATACAAGAGTTTGAAACCCGGAACGTCTTGGAGATGATAAAGGAGTTTGAAACCTGGAACCTCTTGGAGAAGATACAAGAGTTTGAAACCCGGAACCTCTTAGGGAAGATACAGGAGCTTTAATCCCGGAACCTCTTGGAGAAGATACAGGAGTTTGAAACCCGGAACCTCCTGGAGTAGATACAGGTGTTTGAAACCCGGAAACTCTTGGAGAAGATACAGGAGTTTGGAACCCGGAACCTCTTGGAGAATATACTGGAGTTTGAACCCGGAACCTCTTGGAGTAGATACATGAGTTTGAACCCGGAACCTCTTGGAGTAGATATAGGAGTTTGAAACCCGGAACCTCTTGGAGAAGATACAGGAGTTTGACACCCAGAAACACTTGGAGAAGGTACAGGAGTTTGAAACCTGGAACCTCTTGGAGAACATACAGGAGTTTGAAACCTGGAACCTCTTGGAGAAGATACAGCAGTTTGAAACCCGGAACCTCCTGTAGAAGATACAGGAGTTTGAAACCCAGAGCCTGTTGGAGGAGATACAGGAGTTTGAAACCCGGAACCTCTTGGAGAAGATACAGGAGTTTGAAACTTCGAACCTCTTGGAGAAGATACAGGACTTTGAAACCCGCAACCTCTTGGAAAAGATAGAGGTGTTTGAATCCTGGAACCTCTTGGAGAAGATACAGGAGTTTGAAATCCGGAACCTCTTGGAGAAGATGCAGGAGTTTGAAACCCGGAACCTCTTGGAGAAGATACAGGAGTTTGAATCCCGGAACCTCTTGGAGAAAATACAGGAGTTTGAAACCCGCAACCTCTTGGAGAAGATACAAGAGTTTGAAACCCGGAACGTCTTGGAGATGATAAAGGAGTTTGAAACCTGTAACCTCTTGGAGAAGATACAAGAGTTTGAAACCCGGAACCTCTTAGAGAAGATACAGGAGCTTTAATCCCGGAACCTCTTGGAGAAGATACAAGAGTTTGAAACCCGGAACCTCTTGCAGACGATACAGGAGTTTGAAACCTGGAAACCTCTTGGAGAAGATACAGGAGTTTGAAACCAGGAACCTCTTGGAGAAGATACAGGAGTTTGCAACCCGGAACCTCTTGGAGAATGTACAGGAGTTTGAACCCGGAACCTCTTGGAGTAGATACATGAGTTTGAACCCGGAACCTCTTGGAGTAGATATAGGAGTTTGAAACCCGGAACCTCTTGGAGAACATAGAGGAGTTTGACACCCGGAAACTCTTGGAGAAGATACAGCAGTTTGAAACCCGGAACCTCCTGTAGAAGATACAGGAGTTTGAAACCCAGAGCCTGTTGGAGGAGATACAGGAGTTTGAAACCCGGAACCTCTTGGAGAAGATACAGGAGTTTGAAACTTCGAACCTCTTGGAGAAGATACAGGACTTTGAAACCCGCAACCTCTTGGAAAAGATAGAGGTGTTTGAATCCTGGAACCTCTTGGAGAAGATACAGGAGTTTGAAATCCGGAACCTCTTGGAGAAGATGCAGGAGTTTGAAACCCGGAACCTCTTGGAGAAGATACAGGAGTTTGAAACCCGGAACCTCTTGGAGAAAATACAGGAGTTTGAAACCCGCAACCTCTTGGAGAAGATACAAGAGTTTGAAACCCGGAACGTCTTGGAGATGATAAAGGAGTTTGAAACCTGTAACCTCTTGGAGAAGATACAAGAGTTTGAAACCCGGAACCTCTTAGAGAAGATACAGGAGCTTTAATCCCGGAACCTCTTGGAGAAGATACAAGAGTTTGAAACCCGGAACCTCTTGCAGACGATACAGGAGTTTGAAACCTGGAAACCTCTTGGAGAAGATACAGGAGTTTGAAACCAGGAACCTCTTGGAGAAGATACAGGAGTTTGCAACCCGGAACCTCTTGGAGAATGTACAGGAGTTTGAACCCGGAACCTCTTGGAGTAGATACATGAGTTTGAACCCGGAACCTCTTGGAGTAGATATAGGAGTTTGAAACCCGGAACCTCTTGGAGAACATAGAGGAGTTTGACACCCGGAAACTCTTGGAGAAGGTACAGGAGTTTGAAACCTGGAACCACTTGGAGAACATGCAGGAGTTTAAAACCAGGAACCTCTTGGAGAAGATATAGGAGTTTGAAACACGGATCCTCTTGGAGAAGATACAGGAGTTTGAAACCCGGAACCTCTTGGAGAAGATACAGGAGTTTGAAACCCGCAACCTCTTGGAGAAAATACAGGAGTTTGAAAACCGGAACGTCTTGGAGATGATAAAGGAGTTTGAAACCTGGAACCTCTTGGAGAAGATACAAGAGTTTGAAACCCGGAACCTCTTAGAGAAGATACAGGAGCTTTAATCACGGAACCTCTTGGAGAAGATACAGGAGTTTGAAACCCGGAACCTCTTGCAGACGATACAGGAGTTTGAAACCTGGAAACCTCTTGGAGAAGATACAGGAGTTTGAAACCAGGAACCTCTTGGAGAAGATACAGGAGTTTGAAACCCGGAACCTCTTGGAGGATGTACAGGAGTTTGAACCCGGAACCTCTTGGAGTAGATACATGAGTTTGAACCCGGAACCTCTTGGAGTAGATATAGGAGTTTGAAACCCGGAACCTCTTGGAGAACCTACAGGAGTTTGACACCCAGAAACTCTTGGAGAAGGTACAGGAGTTTGAAACCTGGAAACTCTTGGAGAACATGCAGGAGTTTAAAACCAGGAACCTCTTGGAGAAGATATAGGAGTTTGAAACCCGGATCGTCTTGGAGAAGATACAGGAGTTTGAAACCTGGAACCTCTTGGAGAAGATACAGCAGTTTGAAACCTGGAACCTCTGGGAGAAGATACCGGAGTTTGAAACCCGGAACCTCCTGTAGAAGATACAGGAGTTTGAAACCCGGAGCCTGTTGGAGGAGATACAGGAGTTTGAAACCAGGAACCTCTTGGAGAAGATACAGGAGTTTGAAACTTCGAACCTCTTGGAGAAGATACAGGACTTTGAAACCCGGAAACACTTGGAAAAGATACAGGTGTTTGAATCCGGGAACCTCTTGGAGAAGATACAGGAGTTTGAAATCCGGAACCTCTTGGAGAAGATGCAGGAGTTTGAAACCCGGAACCTCTTGGAGAAGATACAGGAGTTTGAATCCCGGAACCTCTTGGAGAAAATACAGGAGTTTGAAACCCGCAACCTCTTGGAGAAGATACAAGAGTTTGAAACCCGGAACGTCTTGGAGATGATAAAGGAGTTTGAAACCTGGAACCTCTTGGAGAAGATACAAGAGTTTGAAACCCGGAACCTCTTAGGGAAGATACAGGAGCTTTAATCCCGGAACCTCTTGGAGAAGATACAGGAGTTTGAAACCCGGAACCTCCTGGAGTAGATACAGGTGTTTGAAACCCGGAACCTCTTGGAGAAGATACAGGAGTTTGGAACCCGGAACCTCTTGGAGAATATACTGGAGTTTGAACCCGGAACCTCTTGGAGTAGATACATGAGTTTGAACCCGGAACCTCTTGGAGTAGATATAGGAGTTTGAAACCCGGAACCTCTTGGAGAAGATACAGGAGTTTGACACCCAGAAACACTTGGAGAAGGTACAGGAGTTTGAAACCTGGAACCTCTTGGAGAACATACAGGAGTTTGAAACCCGGAACCTCTTGGAGAAGATACAGGAGTTTGCAACCCGGATCCTCTTGGAGAAGATACAGGAGTTTGAAACCTGGAACCTCCTGGAGAAGATACAGGAGTTTAAATCCCGGATCCTCTTGGAGAAGATACAGGAGTTTGAAACCCAGAACCTCTTGCATACGATATAGTAGTTTGAAACCTGGAAACCTCTTGGAGAAGATACAGGAGTTTGAACCCGGAACCTCTTGGAGTAGATACATGAGTTTGAACCCGGAACCTCTTGGAGTAGATATAGGAGTTTGAAACCCGGAACATCTTGGAGAACATACAGGAGTTTGACACCCAGAAACTCTTGGAGAAGGTACAGGAGTTTGAAACCTGGAAACTCTTGGAGAACATGCAGGAGTTTAAAACCAGGAACCTCTTGGAGAAGATATAGGAGTTTGAAACCCGGATCGTCTTAGAGAAGATACAGGAGTTTGAAACCTGGAACCTCTTGGAGAAGATACAGCAGTTTGAAACCTGGAACCTCTTGGAGAAGATACCGGAGTTTGAAACCCGGAACCTCCTGTAGAAGATACAGGAGTTTGAAACCCGGAGCCTGTTGGAGGAGATACAGGAGTTTGAAACCCAGAACCTCTTGCATACGATATAGTAGTTTGAAACCTGGAAACCTCTTGGAGAAGATACAGGAGTTTGAACCCGGAACCTCTTGGAGTAGATACATGAGTTTGAACCCGGAACCTCTTGGAGTAGATATAGGAGTTTGAAACCCGGAACATCTTGGAGAACATACAGGAGTTTGACACCCAGAAACTCTTGGAGAAGGTACAGGAGTTTGAAACCTGGAAACTCTTGGAGAACATGCAGGAGTTTAAAACCAGGAACCTCTTGGAGAAGATATAGGAGTTTGAAACCCGGATCGTCTTACAGAAGATACAGGAGTTTGAAACCTGGAACCTCTTGGAGAAGATACAGCAGTTTGAAACCTGGAACCTCTTGGAGAAGATACCGTAGTTTGAAACCCGGAACCTCCTGTAGAAGATACAGGAGTTTGAAACCCGGAGCCTGTTGGAGGAGATACAGGAGTTTGAAACCAGGAACCTCTTGGAGAAGATACAGGAGTTTGAAACTTCGAACCTCTTGGAGAAGATACAGGACTTTGAAACCCGGAAACTCTTGGAAAAGATACAGGTGTTTGAATCCTGGAACCTCTTGGAGAAGATACAGGAGTTTGAAATCCGGAACCTCTTGGAGAAGATGCAGGAGTTTGAAACCCGGAACCTCTTGGAGAAGATACAGGAGTTTGAATCCCGGAACCTCTTGGAGAAAATACAGGAGTTTGAAACCCGCAACCTCTTGGAGAAGATACAAGAGTTTGAAACCCGGAACGTCTTGGAGATGATAAAGGAGTTTGAAACCTGGAACCTCTTGGAGAAGATACAAGAGTTTGAAACCCGGAACCTCTTAGGGAAGATACAGGAGCTTTAATCCCGGAACCTCTTGGAGAAGATACAGGAGTTTGAAACCCGGAACCTCCTGGAGTAGATACAGGTGTTTGAAACCCGGAACCTCTTGGAGAAGATACAGGAGTTTGGAACCCGGAACCTCTTGGAGAATATACTGGAGTTTGAACCCGGAACCTCTTGGAGTAGATACATGAGTTTGAACCCGGAACCTCTTGGAGTAGATATAGGAGTTTGAAACCCGGAACCTCTTGGAGAAGATACAGGAGTTTGACACCCAGAAACACTTGGAGAAGGTACAGGAGTTTGAAACCTGGAACCTCTTGGAGAACATACAGGAGTTTGAAACCTGGAACCTCTTGGAGAAGATACAGCAGTTTGAAACCCGGAACCTCCTGTAGAAGATACAGGAGTTTGAAACCCAGAGCCTGTTGGAGGAGATACAGGAGTTTGAAACCCGGAACCTCTTGGAGAAGATACAGGAGTTTGAAACTTCGAACCTCTTGGAGAAGATACAGGACTTTGAAACCCGCAACCTCTTGGAAAAGATAGAGGTGTTTGAATCCTGGAACCTCTTGGAGAAGATACAGGAGTTTGAAATCCGGAACCTCTTGGAGAAGATGCAGGAGTTTGAAACCCGGAACCTCTTGGAGAAGATACAGGAGTTTGAATCCCGGAACCTCTTGGAGAAAATACAGGAGTTTGAAACCCGCAACCTCTTGGAGAAGATACAAGAGTTTGAAACCCGGAACGTCTTGGAGATGATAAAGGAGTTTGAAACCTGTAACCTCTTGGAGAAGATACAAGAGTTTGAAACCCGGAACCTCTTAGAGAAGATACAGGAGCTTTAATCCCGGAACCTCTTGGAGAAGATACAAGAGTTTGAAACCCGGAACCTCTTGCAGACGATACAGGAGTTTGAAACCTGGAAACCTCTTGGAGAAGATACAGGAGTTTGAAACCAGGAACCTCTTGGAGAAGATACAGGAGTTTGCAACCCGGAACCTCTTGGAGAATGTACAGGAGTTTGAACCCGGAACCTCTTGGAGTAGATACATGAGTTTGAACCCGGAACCTCTTGGAGTAGATATAGGAGTTTGAAACCCGGAACCTCTTGGAGAACATAGAGGAGTTTGACACCCGGAAACTCTTGGAGAAGGTACAGGAGTTTGAAACCTGGAACCACTTAGAGAACATGCAGGAGTTTAAAACCAGGAACCTCTTGGAGAAGATATAGGAGTTTGAAACAAGGATCCTCTTGGAGAAGATACAGGAGTTTGAAACCCGGAACCTCTTGGAGAAGATACAGGAGTTTGAATCCCTGAACCTCTTGGAGAAAATACAGGAGTTTGAAACCCGCAACCTCTTGGAGAAGATACAAGAGTTTGAAAACCGGAACGTCTTGGAGATGATAAAGGAGTTTGAATCCTGGAACCTCTTGGAGAAGATACAAGAGTTTGAAACCCGGAACCTCTTAGAGAAGATACAGGAGCTTTAATCACGGAACCTCTTGGAGAAGATACAGGAGTTTGAAACCCGGAACCTCTTGCAGACGATACAGGAGTTTGAAACCTGGAAACCTCTTGGAGAAGATACAGGAGTTTGAAACCAGGAACCTCTTGGAGAAGATACAGGAGTTTGAAACCCGGAACCTCTTGGAGGATGTACAGGAGTTTGAACCCGGAACCTCTTGGAGTAGATACATGAGTTTGAACCCGGAACCTCTTGGAGTAGATATAGGAGTTTGAAACCCGGAACCTCTTGGAGAACCTACAGGAGTTTGACACCCAGAAACTCTTGGAGAAGGTACAGGAGTTTGAAACCTGGAAACTCTTGGAGAACATGCAGGAGTTTAAAACCAGGAACCTCTTGGAGAAGATATAGGAGTTTGAAACCCGGATCGTCTTGGAGAAGATACAGGAGTTTGAAACCTGGAACCTCTTGGAGAAGATACAGCAGTTTGAAACCTGGAACCTCTGGGAGAAGATACCGGAGTTTGAAACCCGGAACCTCCTGTAGAAGATACAGGAGTTTGAAACCCGGAGCCTGTTGGAGGAGATACAGGAGTTTGAAACCAGGAACCTCTTGGAGAAGATACAGGAGTTTGAAACTTCGAACCTCTTGGAGAAGATACAGGACTTTGAAACCCGGAAACTCTTGGAAAAGATACAGGTGTTTGAATCCTGGAACCTCTTGGAGAAGATACAGGAGTTTGAAATCCGGAACCTCTTGGAGAAGATGCAGGAGTTTGAAACCCGGAACCTCTTGGAGAAGATACAGGAGTTTGAATCCCGGAACCTCTTGGAGAAAATACAGGAGTTTGAAACCCGCAACCTCTTGGAGAAGATACAAGAGTTTGAAACCCGGAACGTCTTGGAGATGATAAAGGAGTTTGAAACCTGGAACCTCTTGGAGAAGATACAAGAGTTTGAAACCCGGAACCTCTTAGGGAAGATACAGGAGCTTTAATCCCGGAACCTCTTGGAGAAGATACAGGAGTTTGAAACCCGGAACCTCCTGGAGTAGATACAGGTGTTTGAAACCCGGAACCTCTTGGAGAAGATACAGGAGTTTGGAACCCGGAACCTCTTGGAGAATATACTGGAGTTTGAACCCGGAACCTCTTGGAGTAGATACATGAGTTTGAACCCGGAACCTCTTGGAGTAGATATAGGAGTTTGAAACCCGGAACCTCTTGGAGAAGATACAGGAGTTTGACACCCAGAAACACTTGGAGAAGGTACAGGAGTTTGAAACCTGGAACCTCTTGGAGAACATACAGGAGTTTGAAACCCGGAACCTCTTGGAGAAGATACAGGAGTTTGAAACCTGGAAACCTCTTGGAGAAGATACAGGAGTTTGAACCCGGAACCTCTTGGAGTAGATACATGAGTTTGAACCCGGAACCTCTTGGAGTAGATATAGGAGTTTGAAACCCGGAACATCTTGGAGAACATACAGGAGTTTGACACCCAGAAACTCTTGGAGAAGGTACAGGAGTTTGAAACCTGGAAACTCTTGGAGAACATGCAGGAGTTTAAAACCAGGAACCTCTTGGAGAAGATATAGGAGTTTGAAACCCGGATCGTCTTAGAGAAGATACAGGAGTTTGAAACCTGGAACCTCTTGGAGAAGATACAGCAGTTTGAAACCTGGAACCTCTTGGAGAAGATACCGGAGTTTGAAACCCGGAAACTCCTGTAGAAGATACAGGAGTTTGAAACCCGGAGCCTGTTGGAGGAGATACAGGAGTTTGAAACCCAGAACCTCTTGCATACGATATAGTAGTTTGAAACCTGGAAACCTCTTGGAGAAGATACAGGAGTTTGAACCCGGAACCTCTTGGAGTAGATACATGAGTTTGAACCCGGAACCTCTTGGAGTAGATATAGGAGTTTGAAACCCGGAACATCTTGGAGAACATACAGGAGTTTGACACCCAGAAACTCTTGGAGAAGGTACAGGAGTTTGAAACCTGGAAACTCTTGGAGAACATGCAGGAGTTTAAAACCAGGAACCTCTTGGAGAAGATATAGGAGTTTGAAACCCGGATCGTCTTAGAGAAGATACAGGAGTTTGAAACCTGGAACCTCTTGGAGAAGATACAGCAGTTTGAAACCTGGAACCTCTTGGAGAAGATACCGGAGTTTGAAACCCGGAACCTCCTGTAGAAGATACAGGAGTTTGAAACCCGGAGCCTGTTGGAGGAGATACAGGAGTTTGAAACCAGGAACCTCTTGGAGAAGATACAGGAGTTTGAAACCCGGAACCTCTTGGAGGATGTACAGGAGTTTGAACCCGGAACCTCTTGGAGTAGATACATGAGTTTGAACCCGGAACCTCTTGGAGTAGATATAGGAGTTTGAAACCCGGAACCTCTTGGAGAACATACAGGAGTTTGACACCCAGAAACTCTTGGAGAAGGTACAGGAGTTTGAAACCTGGAAACTCTTGGAGAACATGCAGGAGTTTAAAACCAGGAACCTCTTGGAGAAGATATAGGAGTTTGAAACCCGGATCGTCTTGGAGAAGATACAGGAGTTTGAAACCCGGAACCTCTTGGAGAAGATACAGGAGTTTGAAACCTGTAACCTCTTGGAGAAGATACAGGAATTTGAAACCCAGAGCCTCTTGGAGAAGATACAGGAGTTTGAAACCCAGAGCCTCTTGGAGAAGATACAGGAGTTTGAAACCTGGAACCTCTTGGAGAATATACAGGAATTTGAAACCCGGAACCTCTTGGAGAAAATACAGGAGTTTGAAACCCAGAAACTCTTGGAGAAGATACAGGAGTTTGAAACCCTGAACCTCTTGGAGAAGATACAGGAGTTTGAAACCCAGAAGCTCTTGGAGAAGATACAGGAGTTTCAAACCCGGAACCTCTTGTAGAAGATACAGGAGTTTGAAACCTGGAACCTCTTGGAGAAGATACCGGAGTTTGAAACCCAGAACCTCTTGGAGAAGGTACATGATTTTGAAACCTGGAACCTCTTGGAGAAGATACAGGAGTTTGAAACCTGGAACCTCTTGGAGAAGATACAGGAGTTTGAAACCCAGAACCTCTTGGAGAAGATTCAGGAGTTTGAAATCCGGAACCTCTTGGAGAAGATACAGGAGTTTGAAATCCAGAGCCTCTTGGAGATGATACAGGAGTTTGAAACCCAGAACCTCTTGGAGAAGATACCGGAGTTTGAAACCCGGAACCTCTTGGAGAAGATACTGGAATTTGAAACCCGGAACCTCTTGGAGAAGATACAGGAGTTTGAAATCCATATCCTCTTGAAGAAAATGCAGGAGTTTGAAAGACCAGAAGAACTAGACACAAAAGTTTCTTCCCCCACTGCTTTTAGACCCCTGAACTAGTCACCTCTCTCAAATCCCCTTCCTAATTCACCTCTTCCAATATTTTTATGTTTTTATTTAGACACAATAACATGCCACACTGACCAGCAACGCTCCAATTTAACCCTAGCCTAATCAGAGGACAATTTACAAAGTTCAAAGTACATTTATTATTGAAGTACGTATATTACATATAACCTTGAGTTTTGTCTTGTCACAAGCAGACACAAAGAAACACAAAAGGACCCATAAAAGACAGTCGAACATTCAAAGTGCAGAAAAAAAGTACATCATGCCACCAGTAAACACACCAAATGGTGTTCAGAACTGAAGTCCACACAGACAGTCCATCCCCAGATTCTCAGTTCAATGCAGAGTCAAGTAATAGACGCAGAGTAGCGTCTGAACCAGCTTGTCCCTCACCTCAAGCAATTTCATCGTGACTGATCCATTTCCCTCTCAGCTCCAATCTCCTGCCTTCTCCCTGTATCCCTTCACGCCCTGACTAATCAAGAAGCTATCAACCTCTGCCTTAGATATACCCAATGACAGCCTCCACAGACATCCTTTGGCTAAACAAATTCCTCCTCATCTCCATTTTAAATGGACGCTCCCCTTATTCTGAAGCTGTGTCTCATCATCTGTTTCTCCATCCCATTCTTTATTAATGTTTCCATTATCTTACACATTAAGCTTACTGCTCTATAGTTACCAGGGTCAGTGTGGTCACCTTTCTTGTATATTGGGACAACGTAGCCCATTTCCTGTCCTTAGGGATGTCACCAGTCTTTGGTGACTTTTGAAAAATGCATACAGTATTGCCTTTTTGGTTTTTAAAAGCTTTCCAATCCTCAACTTTCCATGATTTTTGCTCTATTGTAGGCTCTCTTTGGCTTTTATGTTGACTTTGACTTCCCTTGTTAGCCACGGTTGTGTCATCTTTCCTTTAGAGTATTTCTTCCTCTTTGGGATGCATATATCCTGCGTTTTCCGAATTGCTTCCAGAATCTCCAGCCATGGCTGCTCTGCTAGACCAGCAGAAGAGAGGATGCCATACTGGTTCAAACGTTTGTTTAAGGAGAAGAGGATCCTGATGACCACTACCAAGTATTTTGCTGGCAAATGTATGGTCTCTGGTAAATAAAAGATCTCAGTGCTAGATTACTGTACCACAGGGACGTTAGGGTCTGTTGTTCCAGACCCAGTGATACAGTTCATTGGCTTCACAATTCACCGACTGTTGACTCTTTCAATGACAGAGGAGGTGGAATAGGCTTTATGATTAACTCTTTATGGTGTACAAACATTGCTCACCTGACCTGGAACATTTCACGATCCAGCGTCGTCCATTTTATCTGCCGTGGGCGATTTCAGCCATCATCTTGCTAGCGGTGCACACCCTGTCAGACAGGATCTAGACGAACTGAGTGACGTATGAAACAGCGAACCCTGATGCCTCCCTCACCATTTTGGGGGATTTTAACCAGGCCAGCTTGAAAAAGCCTCTAAGTAACTATTACCAACAGATCACCTGTGGCACCTGAGGAATCAGTACACTGGACCACTGTTATGCCACCATAAATTGCTATTCCAATCCCACAGTTTGGAAAGTCTGATCACCTGGCTGTACTGCTACTCCCTGAGTACAGGCAGAGACTGAAGACTGCAGGACCAGCACTGAGGACCAAAAAGGTTTGGACAAGGGAAGCACAGGAGCGTGTACAGGACTGCTTTGAATCGGTGGACTGGACTGTATTCAGGGATTCATCTTCAGTTCTGAATGAGTACACCACAGCTATCACCAACTTCATTTAAACCTGTGTGGAGAAGCGTGAGCCGGTGAGAACATACTGTATATATCCAAATCAAAAGCCATGGAGATAGTCTGCTGAGGGCTAAATCTGTGGCATTCAAGTCGGGTGACCCAGGACTATACAAGGAAGTCAGGTACAACTTGTGGAAAGATACCTCAAGAGCTAAGGAACAATTCCGAATGAGTTTGGAGGCGGAATCGGATGTACGTCCACTCTGGCAGGGTTTGCAGGCCAGTACTTCCTTCAAAGCGAAACCCAACATCATGAATGGCAGTGATGCTTCACTCCCAGCAGAGCTCAATGTTTTTTATGCTCGCTTTGAAGGGGAGAAACTACAGCTGCCGCGCCCGGTGACCCAGTAATCTCTGTCTCAGACGACGGGTTATCTGTTGGGGGTCTGAAAACCTGTGCCAACTAACTGACACTACACAAGTTCAAAGATGTTCTCAAAGTCTCATCGCTACAGTCAGAAGTTCCCACTGGCTTCAAAACAGCAACTATCATACCCATCCCAAGAAGAGCAGTGTGGGCTGTCTAAATGACTATTGTTATGAATGCAGCACAGCTCTGAGGGGCCGAAGGGGCGGGGGAGCCCCCTCCTTTGTGAGAATCACAAGAGCATTATTGGGTTGGCTCAGAGGACCCAGGAAATGAGAGAGAGACATGGCCATTGTCTCCTGGAGACCACGTTTGTGGATTGGGGACTATGCTACGTGCAAGCCCTCGGGCAAAGTGGGCTGGTTGAGAGAGGGATTGCATCATCCCAACCTGATAGACATCTGAGATCCCGTGAGGAAGTATAAAAGAGGGTCTGGGGGAACAACCCCTTCAGACGCACCAGAAGAAACGCTAACGATCCCGTAGTAGCGGGAAGCCATTTGAAGGAAGCCACGTGCGTTCGGTTCCCTCGCCTGGGGACCGGTGGCGGGTACCACAGAAACGATTTTCTTGAACTAACAATGGGGAACCAACTTTCCCGATTCAACGGATTTGTTTCATAAAAGACCCAGGCAAGTTTCTTTTCTCACAAATCTCTCTTTCTTCAACAAGTGAAAACCCAACAGTCCCCAAAGGCTGAAGCCTGCAGGAACTGAGTGACTTTTATATTTCCATCGGACAGTATATTATCCCCTACAAACGATCGAGCTATTTCTTATTGATGATTATTATTTTACCCGCGCTTTTAGATTGAGTATTGACGACGTATATTATCTGAATGTTTGTATTAATCTTATTTTTGTGCCCCTTTATAAATAAAGACTATTAAAAATAGTATCATCAGACTTCAACAGACCTCTCTATCTTTGCTGGTAAGTAATCCAGCTACGGGAATTCGTAACACTATCGCCCTGTAGCACTCACATCCATGGTGATGAAGGGCTTTGAGAGGCCGTTTATGGCTGAAATCAACTCCTGCCTCTGCAAGGACCTGGACCCACTGCAATTTGCCTATCACCACAATAGGTCAACAGCGGACACGATCTTCATACAGCCTTCAATCACCTGGACATTACTTATGTAAGGCTGCTGACTGTTGACTACAGTTCAGTGTTTAACACAATCATTCTTACAGGTCTATTCAAAAAGCTCCAAATCCTGGGCCTCCGTACCTTCCTCTGCAAGTGGCTCCCCGACTTCCTCACCAGACAACCACAGCCTTTGTGGATCAGAAATAACACCTTCACCTCGCTGATAATCAATAGTGACGCACCTCAACGCTGTGTGCTTGTCCCGCTGCTCTACTCTCTCTACACCCATGACCTGTGTGGCTAGGCAAAGCTCGAATGCCATCTATCAATCTGCTGGCGATACAACCATTGTTGGCAGAATTACAGTCGGTGATGAGAGGGAGTACAGGAGCGAGATACATCGGCTAGGAGAGTGGTGTCGCTGCAAAAGCCTTGCTCTCAACATCAGTAAGAATTGACTGTGGGCCTCAGAAAGGGAAGACAAGGGAACACATAACAGTTCTCATAGAGGGGTCAGAAGTGGAGAGTTCCTGAGTGTCAACATCTCGGAGCCTCACCTGGGTCCATCATGCAGCTACAGAGAAGGCACGACAGTGACTATATTTCATTAGGAGTTTGAGGAGACTTGGTATACTGGCAAATTTCTATATATGTACCATGGAGAACATCCTAACTAGATGCAATACTGTCTGGTGTGTGGGAGTGGGATCCACCACACAGGATCAAAATCAGCTGCAGAGAGTTGTAAACTCAGTCAGCTCCATCATGGGCTCTAGCCTCCATAGTATCCAGGATATCTTCAAGCAGTGATGCCTCAAAAAGGTGGTGTCCATCATTAATGACCCCCATCACCCAGGACATGCCTTGTTCTCATTGCTCCAATCAGGAAGGAGGTACAGGAACCTGGAGACACACATTCAGCGATTCAGGAACAGCTTTTTCCCCTCTGCCATCCGATTTCTGAATGGACATTGAACCCATGAACACTACTTTGCTACTTTTTAGCACTACTTATTTAATTAACAGTTTTCACAGTTACTGTCCTGCTGCTGCATAACAACAGATGCTGCTGATGTTAAACCTGAGTGTGCATGTGTATTTGTCTGTGCATTTACATCTGTGCATATTTGTGCCTGTGTATCTGAGTGTGTGTCTGTGTGCGCAAGTGAGTGTGTTTGTGTATGTATATGGTGTGCATGTGCGTTTCTGTGTTTGTGTTAGTGTGGGCATGCTGAGTGTCTGTGTTTTGGTGTTTCTGGATATGTGTCTCTGGATATGTGCAAGTGTGTATATGTGTATGTGCATCTGTGTGTGTAAGGAGTATGCACATTTCTGTGTGTGTGAGTATGTGTGTATGTGTGTGAGAGTGTGTGTGTATGCAGGCAGTGGGTGTGTTTTTGTGTTTGTTGTGTTTGTAAATGTGAGAGTGAGAGCGTGTGTGTATGTGTAAGCATGTGTATGAGCACGTCTGTTTCTGTGTTTGTGCCTCTGTGTGTGAGTTTGTCTCTGTGTGTCTGTCTGTGCATGTTTGTGTCAGCGTGTGCGTGGGTCTGTGTCTATGTGTCTGTGTGTAGTTGTGCATGTGTGTCAGTGAGTGTGTGTGTCTGGGTGCCTATGGAGTGTGTGTGAGTGAGAGTCTGTTTCTCTGTTTGTAGTGTGTGTGAGTATGAGAGTGTGACTGTGTGTGTTTGTATCAGTGTGTGTGTGTATATATGCGTGTTTGTGTGTGATAGAGTGTCTGTGTACTTGTGTGCCTGTGTATGTGAGAACGTGTGTATGGGTGTGTGTGTGAGTGTGTGTCCATGTGTTTGTGTTTGTGTCTGTGTGTGAGTGAGTGTGTTTTTGTGTGTTTGTGTGCGTGTGTATCTGTGAGTGTATATGTATCTGTGTGTGGCTATGTCAGTGCTTCTGTATCCGTGTCTGTGTGTCTATGACGTGTGTGTGCTTATGTGTCTGTGTGAGTGTATTTCTCTGAGTTGTGTGTGAGTGTAAATATGTGTGCATGTTTGTGCCTGCAAGTGTGAGTCCACACCTGTATGTGTCTGTCTGTGTGTTTGTGTGTGCGCCTGTTTTATCTGTGTATGTGCCTGTCTGTGTGTATGGAGTGTTTCTGTGAGTATGTGTGTGAGAGGGAGAGGGGGAGATAGCGATAGATGGATGGATGGATGGATGGATAGATAGATAGATAGAGATGGAGATATATACTTTCACCGTATATCCCGCACCCGTTTCCCCTTGGGCTACCTCGACATGTACAGATAAACACAATGTAGGATTTAGTAATAGACACACAGGTCTTGAAGAAGGGTCTCGGTCCGAAACGTCAACTGTTTATTAATTCCCACAGATGCTGCCTGACCTGCTGAGTTCCACCAGCATTTTGTGTGTGTTGCTCTGGATTTCCAGCATCTGCAGAATTTCTCATGTTTAGTACCGCGTTGAGCCCCGGGGAAGTGAGGTGCAAAGGAGTTCTATGTCTGGACTGCACGCATCCAATAACTTTTCACCACATCTAGTACAAGTGAGAACAAATCACACGATTACCAAGTCTCTTCTCCCCCAACACCCACGACTCCCTCCTGCCACCCCGCACTCTGCTCCCCACGGCCGATACCCACCGAGCCCCTCTCCAAGTCCGGCTTCAGCCACTTGTCGATGATGGTTCCCCGATCAGCGTTCAGTGCACGGCGCTGTCCGTCCCGGAGAACCCGGCCTTGTAGGTGACCACCACCGCTCGGGAAAGGAGCCGAGTAGCAGCCCGCCCGGGGCTTCGAGACGATGAAGCTCCGGTGGTGAGAATCTCTTAAGGAATGCGATCAGGGAGATTCCCGACTTCAGGAGAAGGGACTATGATTTTCTCAGCACGCTACGTGGCACTTCACAGCCAATCGGCGGATGCTTCTCTGGTAAGAAATAGATCACTGATTTCTTGATTAGTCAGGGCGTCAAAGATTATGAGCTGGACAATGGTGTCGAGAGAGAGAAAATAAATCAGCCATCATTGAATGGCAGAACAGACATGACGGGCCGAATGGCCTGATTCTGCTCCTATGTCTAATGACCTAGCTGGAACCAGGGGCCCATCTACAAAAATAGCGCCTGTGGCAAGCACTGAAATCGCACCCCTGTCCAAATATCTGACACCCACCTTTTAGATAACCTTACCATAATATCAGCTCAAAAATACAAGTCAAGCTCGTTAATCTTTTAATTAACGAATTATGGCAGTACATGAAAACCTTAACAGCACCGTCCTTGCTTTCACTGAAGCAAACTGGTCGATGATGTGATCAAAGTCAGTTTTTTCAGTGTCTTCTCTTCCTACACTCAGCAGAGTAAGATCTCAGAGTCTGCCTTGACCCATGGAGGCTCTCAAATACAAAAGTATTTGTTTTAACTTGCTGAATGATCTCTCACAGCTGCCGATGGAAACTGCGATGGATAGCATAATCTGAATAGCAATGCGAAGATTGGGGAAGACGCTCTCATCTCCATACTGCACAATAAATTCAAGAAGCTCTTCAGGTCCTGATATTTTCATGTTGATCCGCCTTGATAGCAACATTCTGCAATCCGAAATTTCTTCATATAGCTGCTGTCCATCAACATCAGAGCTGTACAATTCACCCAAATTTTCGCACTTATTCTTTCGGTCATTACTGTCAGCGCCATAACACAATCCCTCAACATCGAGAAGGAACCCAAACTTGGCGTCGGTGTCACGCAAACGAGCGAACCTTTTGGCCATTTCTCTGTGAAGACGGTCGAGTGTTCCCTTCATGACTCTTTCCATTTCGTCCTTAGCTGTTAACCCAGCGTCTCTCCAGTTCTCATCAGCCATTCGTTTCTTTTGTCTCTGACATCTTTCAACTTCAATATTCCATTCTTGACAGAGACCGATTCCTTCTTTGAGTGACTCACTAACCAACACTTCTCTTTCATCATACAAATGATCTCGGAGGGCTTTCAAATCCAGGGCAGAATCGTGGAAGTTCATCCTAGGATGCCTCTTTTGAATATGTCAATGCGAATGAGTACTTTGTTCCAAAATCCTAGCAAAATCAGAAAATTGTAATTCAACAAGCAGTTGTAGAGCTGCCTTGCATCACTTCTTGTTTCACTGGTGTCGTTTTCATTGTCTATTATGTCCTGGAGAACTTGAAGTATCTCCTCAAGGTGCTTGTTGATGGGCTTCACTGCTTCTGTCCTTCACCTGGTTTCGGACTCCGACTTAACAACTCCAGGTACAGCGTTTTTGAGTTTTTCCCAGCGCTGTGTTGAACGAGAGAAAAATATGTAGAGAGCTTCAATGGTTCCAAAAAATGTGACCATCATTGTATCTTGTTTGGCAGCATGTACGCCCACCAAGTTGAGTGAGTGATTGTCGCTATTCACAAACACTGCCAGGTTGTTTTTCTCACTTATTCTTTGATGAACACCACTTCTGTGTCCAGCCATCATAGCAGCATTGTCATAGCACTGTGACCGACAATCTTGCAGCTCCATTTCGTCCTTCTCTAGCTGTTTCAAGATGTCTTCAGCCAAGCTCTCAGCATCTTTCTGGCTTATCTGGATAAAACCAAGGAAGGACTCTACAACATGGACTGTTTTCCCCTCAAAATCAACTTCCACATACCTCATACCTCATACTTCTGACATCTGCTCACGGTGTGCCTGATCAGGAGTCCAGTCGAACATGAGACCATAGTACTTGGCTTTACAAATGATTCTCAGTAAACTCTGGTGAACAGTGGATGCCATCATGTGGATGAATTTGTTCTGGACTCCCGGTGAAAGATAAGATGTAGATCCAGGATGACTTTCCAAATGAGTGAGGTGTTCTTTTATGACAGGGTCAAAGATGGCCAGTAGTTTCAGTAAGCCAAGGAAATTTCCCACATTGGAGTCATCGTTTAGCTGAAGTGACTCCCTGTGTCCTCTCAAAGCCAGGTTCTGAATCGCAAGGAATTCTATGCAGTGAAGGATTCTCATCAAGATATCACGCCACTTCTGCTTTTCCTTCTCAATCTGTGATGGAAATACTGTGTCAATAACTCTTCTGTTTCCAGCTAAATTTCTTTCCATTTCTTTCCACTGTGTGAAGCATTCCCAATGATCCTTGGCATTTTCATGACATTAATTCTTTCAGGTGCTTTTCGCTGGTTGAATCCACTTTCCTTCTCCAATGAGGACTGATGGTCTGACTGGGAATAGAGAAGACAACAGATTCAAAATGCAGACTCTTTAGAAGAGGAATAAACCAGCCATGAGTGAGTCACTTCCTCACCACGACCATTTCCCAATTTCCTCTTGAACCAAGTTTTGTATATTGAACGGTTATTTGTTGGTAGGAAAGGCCCCTTACTGTTCTGGAAATACTATCGATCCCAGCTTTACTATTTCTGTTCTCAAAGCATCAGGCAGAATTGCTTTTCCAGTATCCTTGTCAAACTTCAGAAGTTCAATGTCATGCTGTTCAATCATTTCTGGTATGACAGTTCGAGGCTCCTTGACACCATCCAGTTCACTAGGTTCAGTGTCGTCAGGTTCAATCTCGTCAGGTCAAATCTCGTCAATAAACTCAGCATCACCACCACCACCATCGTCTTCCCCTCCTGTCATGTCCACATTCGCTGTGAAAGCCTCACTCTTAATCTCATCATACTTAGATTTATCTGACTTGACTTCCTCCTCGGCTTGTGATGTATTTGTACTTGATCCACCTTCAGATTCTAACAAACTTGTAGCAGGAGCAGGCGACTCCATGGAACATGTCGAACTACTTGTTCCGGGCTTTTCAAAGAAGGGCATGAAGAACTTGCTTGACTTCTTGGCTTCCTCCACCTCCAACTTTCGTCTTCCATCATTCAGCTCCACTTTCCTTCTTCTTCGTGAAGTAACGTTTCATGGTCTTCTTACACAATGCTCTGCAATAAGGCCATCCTAGTGCTTCTCACCCACGATAATCAAAGACAGATCACACATCTGAAGAAAATTCTTTTTTCACTATCCGATGGCTTGTTTGACTTTAATAGAAACTGCACAGTGGCGCCCAGGACACGTGCCATACCTGCCATACCTTAGATATGTCACTGGCTGGAACCCCTCTAGTTCTTAAGCTGGGGGTGGGCTGGCATTACCAGCCCAACAAACTACCAACTACCAATCCCTTCCTCCAATCAAAACAACCAGGAGATGAAGAGCAAATCGTGTGACAGAAAACAAAACCGGACGAGCAGGCAAAAGAGTGTAAACAGCTCTTGGCAACTCAAGGCAGGGAGCAGTTCTCTCGAATGCAGACAAATTCCAAAATTGTAAAAAAAACAAGGCCTTCTGCAAATGCTGGAATCTAGAGCCCCACCCGAGGTATGACACAGAGTGAATCTCCCTCTACACAGTCCCATCACAGAGTGTGTACACGTATATATTCCCCCTCTCTCTCTCTCTCTCTCTCTCACACACACACACACACACACAGGTGAGGAGCGGATGTCAAAATATATTTATTATCAAAGTACGTATGCAGTATTCAATTCTGAGATTCATGTTCCTGCAGACAGACATAAAACACAGAAGCACCATGGAACCTGAATTAGAGGGTATGAGTTTCAGAAGAGGATGGTTAAACTTAGGTTGTTTTCATTGGAGCTGCAGATGCTGGGAGGAGGGAGGAATTACAACCCCTGAGAGAGCGAGATGGGCAGAGAGCTGTCCCCAATATAGAAACACCAACTCTAGAGGACATTTCAAAGTTTTGGGGTTTAAAGGTGATGTGTGGGGCCTGGAACATGATCACAAGAGATTCTGCAGCTGCTGGAAATCCAGAGCAAGATGCACAAAACTCTGGAAGAGCTCAGCCGGTTCTGGTCAGGCAGCATCTCATAAAAGGATGAAAGAGTTGACATTTTAGGCTGAGATCTGATGAAAGGAATAAAGCTAGATTGTATTCTCCTCCATCGATCTCGGGTTCCCAACCTAGGGTCCATGGCATAAAAAAGTTTGGGAGCTTCTGCTATAGATGCTTTCTGACCTGCCAAGCTGCTCCTGCATTTTGTGTGGAACATAGTGCTGGGGCTGGTGCAAGCAGATACAACGGGCATCGCTAAGATGCTCTTAGATAGGCACATTGCTCCTTAAGATTGTTGTTGCCAGTGGGGTGGGGTGGTTTGTGGAAATCAACCCCTAAATGCTCCCAATGACAGGCATCTGAAACAGCCTCCAACAACCAAATCCAGCTCCTGGCCCTCATGTGTGGTCTAGCTGCCTAGGCCAGTAGAACTTCTACTGACAGGAGAAAGGGAAAAGACAGACTACTGGTGCCTTAAAACCCTCTGGCCGGGTCGAGCTCATCAGCACACCCAAGAGAAGGACAGCTTCGATCTCAAACCTCCACACGCCATTCCTGGGGGGGGGGGGCTTCGGGACTAAACTCCCGAGAGAAAAATCCAGTCCTAAGGCAGTACTATGTTGAGTTCAACGCTGACTGGCAACTCATGGTGTCGCTGGTGCCAAACTGTATCGATCTCGGCCGTTTGAGAGTCATCAGTTGCGTGGAGAGGGAGCGCCTGCTCCATAGGCAACAGCTTGTTCTCCATTTCATACTGCCCTGGACTGAACATCAACACGTAGACAGGTTGGGCACAACATCATGCTCAATCCCGACCGATAGAGGACCTTGGGCCTCAAAATGGGCATGTGAATATGCAGGCAACGAGATGAATATGGATCACATACAGGCAGAAGGGATTAGTTTAATCCCCGACTGTCACAGTCAGCACAGTCATTGTGGGGCGTTCATTCAATGTGCTCCTGTGCTGTCCAACTAATCGATGAAGGCCAAGAGGTGAGACAGCTGGACAATTATTCCAAAAATGTTGTATGATGATTTGATGGGGAGACAAATGCTTGTGGGAAGAGGCCTGAGATGGGAGGATAAGCCTTTTCTTCGCTGTTGCCTTCAGGTAGAAGATACAGGAGCCTCAGGACTCACACCACCAGGGTCAAGACAGTTACTACCCCTCAACCATCAGGCTCTTGAACAAGAGAGGCTAACTACATTCCCTTGCCTTCCACTGAGATGTTCTCACAACCAGTGATCTCACTTTAAGGACTCTATCTCATGTTCCCATTATTTACTGCTATTTATATATATTTGCATTTGCACAGTTTGTTGTCTTCTGCACTCTGGTTGGTCTTTCGTAGATCCTGTTATAGTTACTATCCTATAGATTTGCTGAGCCTGCCCACAGGAAAATGAATCTTAACGTTGTATATGGTGATTTGCTAATAAAATTTACTTTGAACCCTGACTATATCACATCCTCGTATGGAAACACCAATGCATTAGAATAGAAAATCCCACAAAAGGCAGTGGTTTGAGCCACTACAGGTACATTACAGGTAAAGCTTTCCCAACCATTTTCTTCTTGAGATGCTGTCACAGGAATGCAAAATCCATCAGCATCATCACCCAGGCCATGCTCTTTTCTCACTGCTGCCTAAGGTAGAAGGTACAGGAATCCCAGAACTCGCACCACCAGGTTCAAGAACAGTTACTACCCCTCAACCATCAGGTACTTGAACCAAAGGAGATAACTACACTCACTTGCCCATCCAATGAGATGTTCCCACAACCAATAATCTCACTTTAAGGAGTCTTTATCTTGGGGGTTGGGAACCAAAGAGTCGGAGGAACAGGCAGTTGGCTCACAAATAGAGAAAGCTTGGAGACAGTGCGAGAGGGAGGCAGGTGATAGAGAAGGGACGTGCTCAGACCCATGGTTTGAGATGTGTATTTTAATGCAAGGAGTATCATGAACAAAGCAGATGAGCATAGAGTGTGGGTCAGTACTTGAAGCTCTAATGTGGTGGCCGTTACCGAGACTTGGGTGGTGCAGGGGCAGGAATGGTTACTTCAAGTGCCAGGCTTTAGATGTTCCAGAAAACACAAAGGGAGACAACAGGTGGGGGCGTTTCACTGTTAATCAGAGATAGTGTCACGGCTGCAGAAAAGGAGAAAGACATGGAGGGATTGTCCTCAGAGTCTCTGTGGGTGGAAGTTAGGAACAGGAAGGGGTCAATAACTCTACTGGGTGATTTTTTTTATATATATAGACAACCCAATAGTAACAGGGACATCGAAGAGCAGATAGGGAGACAGATTCTGGAAAGAGGTGATAATTACAGGACTGTTGTGGGAGATTTTAATTTCCCAAATATCAATTGACATCTCCCTAGAACAAGGGGCTTAGATGGGGTGGAGTTTGTCAAGTGTGCTCAAGAGGGTTTCTTGACAATATGTAGATAAGCCTACATGAGGAGAGGCTGTACTTGATCTGGTATTGGAAAATGAAAAGGTGTCAGATCTGTTAGTTCTGATGAAGGGTCTCAGCCCAAAGCATCCACTGTACTTCTCCCTATAGATGCTGCCTGGCCCTCTGCGTTCCACCAGCACTTTGTGTGTGTTGCTTGAATTTCCAGCATCTGCAGATTTCCTTGTGTTTGTGTCTCTCTGAAAGAGAGTATTTTGGAGATAGTAATCACAATTCTATCTCCTTTACCATAGCATTGGAGAGGGATAAGAACAGACAAGTTAGGAAAACGTTTAATTGGAGTAAGGGGAAATATGAGGCTTTCAAACAAGAACTTGGAAGCATAAATTGGAAACAGATGTTCTCAGGGAAATGTATGGAAGAAACGTGGCAAATGTTCAGGGGATATTTGAGGGGAGTTCTGCATAGGTACATTCCAATGAGTCAGGGAAGTTATGGTAGGGTACAGGAACAGTGGTGTACAAAGGCTGTAATAAATCCAGTCAAGAAGAAAAGCTTACAAAAGGTTCAGAGAGCTAGGTAACTTTAGAGATCTAGAAGAGTATAATGCAACAGGAAGCAGCTTGCGGGAAATTGGGAGAGCCAGAAGGGGCCATATGAAGGCCTTGGCAGACAGGATTAAGGAAAACCCCAAGGCATTCTACAAGCACGTGAAAAGCAATAGGATGAGGATAAGATGTAACTTCAGTATTCACTATGGAAAAGGATCTTGGTGGTATTAGTGATGACTTGCAGCAGATTGAAAAGCGTTAGCATGTGGATATCAAGAAAGAGGATGTGCTGGACCTTTTGGAAAGCATCAAGTTGGATAAGTTACTGAGAACAGATGAAATTTACCCTAGTCTACTGTGGGAGGTGAAGGAGGAGAATGCTGAGCCTCTGGCAATGATCTTTGCATCATCAATGAGGATGGGAGAGGTTCCAGAGGACTGAAGGGTTGCCAATGTTGTTCCATTATTTAAGAAAGGGAGTAGAGATAGCCCAGGAAATTATAGACCAATGAGTCTTACTTCAGTGGTTGGTATGTTGATGGAGAAGATCCTGAGAGGCAGGATCTATGAACATTTGGAGAGGCATAATATGATTAGGAATAGACAGCATGGCTTTGTCAAAGACAGGTTATGCTTTACCAGCCTGATGGAACTTTGAGGATGTGACTAAACATATCAATGAAGGTAGAGCAGTAGATGTAATATATATGGATTTCAGCAAGGCATTTGACAAGGTACCCCATGCAAGGTTTATTGAGAAAGTGAAGCAGCATGGGATCAAAGGTGATATTGCATTGTGGATCCAGAACTGGCTTGTCCACAGAAGGCAAAGAGTGTTTGCAGACTGGTCATATTCTGCATGGAGGCTGGTGACCAGTGGTGTGCCTCAAGGATCTGTTCTGGAACCCCTACGCTGATTTTTTTTTGTAAGTAACCTGGATGAGGAAGTGGAGAGATGGGTTAGTAAATTTGCTGATGACACTAAGGTTGGAAGTGTTGTGGATAGTGTGGAGGGCTGTCAGAGGTTACAGCGGGACATTGATAGGATGCAAAACTGGGCTGAGAAGTGGCAGATGGAGTTCAAGCCAGATAAGTGTGAAGTGGTTCATTTTGGTAGGTCAAATATGATGGCAGAATATAGTATTAATGGTAAGACTTGGCAGAGTGGAGGATCAGAGGGATCTTGGGGTACGAGTCTATAGGACTCTCAGAGCTGCTACTCGAGTTGACTCTGTGGTTAAGAAAGCATACGGTGCATTGGCCTTCAATCGTAGGATTGAGCTTAGGAGCCGAGAGGTAATGCTGCAACTATTCAGGACCCTGGTCAGACTCCACTTGGAGTACTGTGCTCAGTTCTAGTCACCTCACTACAGGAAGGATGTGGAAACCATAGAAAGGGTGCAGAGAAGATTTAAGGATATTGCCTGGATTGGGGAGCATGCCTTATAAGACTAGGTTGAGTGAACGAGAGGTGACCTGATAGAGGTGTATAAGATGAGAGGCATTGATCGTGTGGATAGTCAGGGGCTTTATCCCAGGGCTGAAATGGCTAACACGAGAGGGCATAGTTTTAAGGTGCTTGGAAGCAGGTACAGAGGAGATGTCAGGGGTAAGTTTTTTTTATATATATATAAGCACAGAGTGGCGAGTGGATGGAATGGGCTGCCGGCGACGGTGGTGGTGGTGGATACAATAGGGTCTTTTAAGAGACTCCTGGACAGGTACATGGAGCTCAGAAAAATAGAGGGCTATGGGTAACCCGAGGTAATTTCTAAGGTAAGGACATGTTCGGCACAGCTTTGTGGGCTGAAGGGCCTGTATTGTGCTGTAGGTTTTCTTTGTTTCTATGCTATCGCATGCTCTTGTTATTTATTGCTGTTTATTTATATTTGTATTTGCAGTTTGTTGTCCTCTGCACTCTGGTTGATCTTTCACTGATCCTGTTACAGTTACTATTCTATAGATTTGCTGAGTATGTCCACAGGAAAATGAACCTCAGGGTTGTATGTGGTGATGTGTGTGTACTTTGATAGGAGAGGAAAAACAACACCTCAAACTTCCAAACCCTCCATGCAAGGAGGTAGAGGCAGAGCCACCCACACCACACACGGGGAGACTGCTGGTTGTTCTCAGGAAGCCTTTTTTTATTATTATTGCACATGATCCCAAAAAAAAAACATCGGCACTTTGGTAAAACTAAAAGCAGGAAGACATGTAAACAGTGCACTGCATCAACGCACGAGGCTAAGTGCGGCGCATAAATATACAACACTTATGGGGGAGGGCAGGGAAGGACGGTGGCAAAAAAATTCTCAGACCCCACTCGGGGAAAGATAAAAAATAAAAAGATTTCAGAATAGTCCAAGAGCTTGCCGTCTTCAAACAGAATTCCTCTTTCATTACATTAAGCTTAACGGTCATACAATACAAAGGGGATTGTTATACTTCTTTCGACCTTTGCTCCACAAGTCCGAGACCTTCATGTGCAATCAGCAAAGAGATTTCCTGTGGTAGAAAAAAAAGTTATAATATATTTGCAGGCACCGGATCTCCCAGATTTCAAAGTCAAAAACCATAAGACATAGGAGAATTAGGCCATTTGACCCATCCAGTCTGCTCCACCTTTCCATCATGGCTGACTTATTATCCCTCTCAACCCCATCCTGGATAAAAGGGTCTGCAGACAGGCAGGAGGTTCAATGGCAAGTTCAAGGTCAGCACTGCCAGTGTTTTGACTTTGCCTAACAGTAGAGGCATGGAACTAGTGACCAGGGAAGAGATGACAAGGGCACGGAACTCAAGAGCCAGGATATCACATTACAACTGTGCAAGATGTTAATGAGACCGTACTTGCCTACATCTCGGGTTGACCAGCATGATAAGAGCATCATTAAGCTGGAAAGGTTAACAAGGAGGTTACCAGGACTGAAGGAAATGACTGCAGACTTCAGGAAGGTGCAGATGAATCAATACCCTCTGCATACACAAGGCTCCTCCATACAGAGTCAAGTTCACAAGAATTACCCCACCTGGTAGCACAGCAGCGCCTCCATTTATGGAGATTGAAGCAAGCAAGGCTCTCTGCCACGCGCCCCCACCCTATCTTAACTGAATTTCAGAGGAGCACCACTGAGAGCATCCTGACAAGCTGAATCTCCATTGGGTATGGGAGCAGCAGACAAAGGGCTGGGAGAATGGCCGAGGAGATCACAGGAGTTTCCCCTACCATTCATGGGGACATCAGGAGCACAGTGTACACAGGGCCCTTAGTATCATCAAGGATCCCACCCACACATCCAGCATCCTCTGGTTTTCCACCATCAGGCAGGAGACTCCAATGCATAAAAATAAAAAATGGTCAGGATGAGAAAGAGTTCCATCTCAGGCCTTCGGGGATCTGAACTCTCTGCCGCATTACATTCCAAGAGTCACCGGATAATTTGTACAGTACCCTACAACATTTAATTTATGAACTTTAATTTATGCAGAATTCATTTGTAGATTTCATTCTTACTTTCCCAAGTTATGGTTCAACTTATTAGAGAATGTATACAGTATACGACCTGAAATTCTTACTCTTCAGACATCCATGGAACAAGAAAAACTCCGAAGAATGAATGGCAGAAGAACATTAGAAACCCAAAGCTCCATGAACTACTGTGCTTTATACCGTGGTACTCTGGTCCAGAGAAACAGTCTCATTTGACAGTACACAAAGTTAAATAACAATAAACTTGACGTCACTTGAAGGGCTGAAGACATAATGCAGTGGCTTTCCTTCTCTGGAGTGTAGGCGGCTCAGGAGTGACCTCAGAGGCTTGTAAAATCAAAATGATAGCCCCCTTTTTCCCCTAGGTTAGGGGAGTCTAAAACTAGATATTTAATGCAGATTTAAAGGGGTTGTTTCCCTCCCTCCCCCCCCCCCCAAAAAAACAGGGTGGTGAATATGTGGAAAGAGTTGCTAGATCAGGGGTTCTCAATTTCTTTTATGCCATGGACCCCCACCATTAACTGAGGCATCCGAGGACACCAGGTTGGGAACCCCTGTGCTAGAGGAAGTAGTGGAGTCATTACCACTTACAGCACAAGAGGCCCTTCAGCCCACATAGTCCGTGCTGAACCAATTATACCACCTACTTCCATCAACCTGCACCAGGACCACAGTCCTCCATTCCCCTACCTCTTAAAACTTCCCTCAAAACATTGAAATCGAGTTTTCATGCATTAGTGCTGGCTGCTCCCTCCACACCCCTACCACCCCCTGAATGAAGTAGCTCCCCTCTCATGTTCCCTTTAAACTTTTCACCTTTCACCCGTAACCCATAACCTCTGGTTGTAGTCACACCCAACCTCATGGAAGAAGCCTGTTTACATATACCCTATCTACACCCCTCAAAATTGTGTGCATCTTTATTCCTAGCAATGTAGAAGATTGAGAGGAGATTTGATAAAGTCCTAACCCATTCAATCTTTCCTTACAACCCAAGTCCTCCAAACCCACCACAGCCTCGTTAAGGTTGAAAGATCACAGAAAATTTACGTCTTTCATGTAGGTAAAGTGGCCAAAACTGCACGCGATACTCTAAAGAGATACAATTACAATATTTAAAAAGGCACATAGCGAGGATAGCCTCGGAGGGAATTGGACCAAAGCCAGGCAAATGGGAGCAGTTAGACAGCCAATGTGGACAAGTCAGGACAAAGATTGCAGCACAGAATTTCATAACTCATCGCTAAGTTTCAAAAAACATTTTTGCAGTCTACACTAGTGAGAAAAGTCTGAACAATCCAGCTATTCAAAAGTTTGGAAAACAGGGCCTTACCCACACCAGAGACACTTACCATTATAAACCTAGTGTTCACTTCCGATATCAGTCTCTTCTTTCCCCAGCTGGCCGGTGGGGATCATGACTGGCAGCTCCTCAACAAGATGGGCCACTTTCTGTAATTAATACAAGAAGAAACTCAACCTGCTATCAAGAGCACCAGTCACTTCTTCTCTTATCTGCCATCCGTACACACCACAGTGGTCTGGCAGCGGGAGAGGTCCTGCCAAGCAGAAGCCCGTCCCCTTTGCATTGGGGACCTGGGGCGGAAGGTGTTGCACAGGGCAGTGCCACGCAACAGATTTCCGAGCCCGCTCGCCGACACCCCTGCTACCTGTCCATTCTGTGACCGGGACAAATCACTGGATGGAGTGTGAGGGGTTGCAGCCCCTGCTTGAGTATCTGAAGGGGCTGCTCCTCAAGTTCTGGCTGCATAATACTGATCTGTGGTCTCCTGATACCAAAGGGTGGGTGGGTCACGGTCTGCTGGACACCTGCTCCTGGGTCAGGCCAAGCTTTGAAGATTCACGGGACCAGGCTGTGGAATTAACTCTTCCAGGGTCACGCCCATGTCTTTGGAAAAGGTGCATGTGGTCTTCAATTAGCACAGAACAGGATTTTTGAGAACAGGGAAAAGCATTCTGCAGATAATAATAATAGTATTTTAGTTGGAAATTGCAATCTTTCTGTGAACCCCTGTTATTGCATAAACTTCATGAGTGAATCCTCCAGGAGGGCCATAACCTTGTAGGGTTTGGAGGCTTGTATGGCTCAGTGACCCAGACAGCTATGTTGGTTGGAGTCAGGGCTTTATGCTTTGGCTCTTGGTAGGGTCACCCATGCCAAACAGGTCAAAGGGTAGAGACCAGACTAAGAGTGGTCCACTGGTCCTACAGGTTCGGGCTAACAACCCTGAATGCTCAAAAAAGGAAAAAAAATTGTTTCAGAAATAGCAATGAAGAATCCTTCTACATCTAAATGGGACAGTAATGACAGTCAGAGATGGTGGACATTCATTGCTGCCCTAAACGCCAGCAGTGAGTGAAAAGAAAATGAGTTTTGTTAAAAACAAAACTTAATACTATACCCTAATGGAGCAGAGGACAGGGAGGGGAGTCTGGTGGTGGAGCTGGCTGGGTAGCAGGGAATGTTACGGACACAGATACATTGCATTAACTTGAAAACTGAGTTGAGACCCAGGAGTCTCCCAACCACCCATTGTGGACATTTATCGGGAGCACCTCTTCTCACGTTAGGCTTTGGAACTCCCTGCCTCATCACGTTTGAGGTATCACCAGATAATCTGTACTCTGCCCTACAATATTTAATTTTTGCATTTTGTTTATGCAAAATTAATTTGTAGATTTAATTCTCACTTTCCTAAGTTATAATACCTCTGGGGCACTTGAAGGGTGAACTCGAAACGGCACAGCTCCATGGTTACGATTAAATATTTCCATTTCAGCCTGCTACAGCTGAGAAGCATTACTACATCCAAGGTCTGTACAGTTAAAGATGCTTTAATGTGATTGAACAATATCACTGCTTAAAACCAAAAGAATTATGCCAATTGTAGCTGTAATATTCTTGTGAGGACCCCTTGGCGGAAACATGCCTGTCACTCACTAGTGCTTTTGAGAAAAAAGGTTTTCGACTCCCAATACTGTCCGTCTTGCTGGCAAATGTACAGTCTCCAGTAAATAAATATGGCGATCTCAGAGCTAGTGTGCTGTATCAGAGGGACATTAGGAGTGTGTGTGTCTGTGGGTCGTCTGTTTTACAGAAATCTTGTTTAACCCCTTCCTTACTAGATGCAGTGATTCAGATGGGTTCACTATACACAATCAGGATAGGACTGTCGAGTCTCTCAAAAGCAGGAGTGGTGGTGAATGCCTCATGATCAACTCCTCTTGGTGCACAAAGGTATCAGTGATGGATCAGCCCATGATTCAATGGTGGAGCAGACTCGATGGGCCAAATGGCCTACTTCTGCTCCTAAATCTTAGGATGAGGTCCTACAAGCTGAATTTAGGGAGCTAGGAGATAAAGAGTAGGACCTCAAAGGTAATAACCTCAGGATTATTACCAATGCCACGTGCTAGCCAGAGTTGCAAGAGCAGGATAGCTAGAATGAATACATGGCTTGAGCGGTGGTGCAGGAGGGAGGGTTTCAGATTCTTGGGGCATTGGAACCGCTTCTGGGGGAGGTGGGACCAGTACCATCTGGACGGTCTACATCTGGGCAGGACTGGGATCAATGTCCCAGGGAGATTGTTTGCTGTTGGGGAGGCTTTAAACTAATATGGCAGTGGGATGGGAACCCACACAGAAAAGAAGAGGGAAGTGATGCAGAGGCCAAAGCCAGAGTTAGTGAAGAAAAAAAAAAGAGTAGAGTGCATAAAAGTAAAAAGCAAAAATCACATAGATTCTAAAAGGACAATGAGTATCAGGGCACTTTATCGAAATGTCTGTAGTATTAGAAGCAAGGTTAGTGAACTTGTGGCACAGATCAGTACCAAGGCATATGATTTAGTGGCCATTACAGAAACCTGGTTGCAAGGTGGAGATGACTGGGAATTAAATCTCCAAGGGTATCAGGTAATATGGAAAGATAGACAGGAAGGCAGAGGAGGTGGAGTGGCGCTCTTGATTAGGGATGAGATCAGGGCGATTGTGAGAGACGATATAAGATCTACGGAGCAGAATGTTGAGTCCATCTAGGTAGAGATTAAGAATAGTAAAGGGAAAAAATCACTGGTGGGTGTTGTCTATAGGCCATCTGAAAAATATTGCAGTGGCAGAGGCGATTAACCAAGAAATAACTGAGGCTTGTAAGAACGGAATGGCAGTTGTCATTGGGGATTTTAACTTCCACATAGATTGGGTGAATCAGGTTGGTCAAGGAAGTCTTGAGGAGGAATTCATAGAATGCATCCGTGATGGCTTTCTTGAGCAGCATGTTAGTGAACCCACAAGGGAAAATACTATCTTAGATCTGGTCCTGTGCTATGAAACAGGTAAGATTAACAATCTTGTAGTCAGGGATTCACTTGGAAAGAGTGCTCCTAGTATGATTGAATTTCACATACAGATGGAGGATGAAATAGTTAAATCTAAAACTAGTGTATTATGCTTGAACAAGGGAGACTACAACGGGATGAGGGAGGAGTTGGCTAATGTGGATTGGGAGCACAGGCTATTTGGTAGGACAGTTGAGGAACAGTGGAATACTTCAAAGATTTTTCACAGTGCTCAACAAAAGTATATTCCAGTCAAAAGTAAGGACAGTAAGTGTGTGGAGAGCCAGCCTTGGATAACTTAGGAAATAAAAGATAGTATCAAATTAAAAGCTCATGTGTACAAAGTCTCAAAGAGTAGTGGGAGACTGGAGGATTGGGAAAACTTGAAAAAAAAACAAGAGAACAACTAAATAAGAAATAAGGAAAGGGAAGACAGAGTATGAAAGTAAATTGGCACAAAATATAAAAACAGATAGCAGATGTTTTTATAAATATATAAAGTGGAAGAGGGTGGCTAAAGTCAAAGTAGGTCCCTTGAAGACGAGGGGAAATTAATATTGGTGATAAGAATGGCTGAGGCATTGACGGACTATTTTGTGTCGGTCTTCACAGTGGGAATTGATAAAACGCACAGGACTGATTTTTTTGCCTTTCTGTGTGCATGTTACATTTCTACGAGGTGAGAACGCACACAGAGGACTGTGCGTGGCTCTGGTCACTGTGCTATAGGAAGGATGTGACTGAGCTGTAGAGGGTGTGGAAAAACTTTGCAAGGACATTGCCCACTCTTGGAGGGTTTGAGTCCTGAGATGCGAAATGGGCTGGGGTCATTTTCTCAGGAGTGAATGAGGCTGAGAGGTGGCCTTGTACATAGGTTTATAATAACCATGGGGAGAGCATTTCCTCCCAACACCCCCTCCTCAAAAAAAACCTAAAAATTAGAGAGCATAGGTCTGGGAGGCGCAGGGAAGGAATTTAAAGGGGGCCCCAAGACCTTTTCTACAAGGGTGGTGGGTGTATAATAATAATCTTATTTATGAACACTTTTCCTACAAACTATATAGTTCAAAATGCTTTACAATGGGTTAAAGTGTAAACATAAAAGACAAATTAAGTTAGTTAAAAGCAAGCTTAAATAAATAGGTTGTGAGCTAGTGTTTTTTTTAAAAATTCAGCTGAGTGCAGGTAACATGGGCTTTGACTTTAATCCCTTCTCTGCATATTCATCAATGTGCAGCGAAGGGAGATAAAATTAATTGGGAGTCGTGGTCTGAGATTCGCACATCTTGGGCCAAAGGGCCTGTCCTACACTGTTGGCACTTACCAGTGGAGTTTCCAGGGACACCGGGGCAGCAACAATGGGAGCTTCCCTGGCTGTTGCCATGGGGACAACTCCTTCAGACATCAGCAGCTGTTCTTTGGTCACCTGCCTCTCCCCTGGTGTGACGGCCGGGCTGGTCACTGGGGAAGGAACGGGGGCAGGAGCAGGGGCAGAAACAGGGGCAGGAGCAGGAACGGGAATAGATACGGGGGCAGAAACGGGCTCGGCTACAGCGGTCGGGGCAGTTTCCGTCATCCCATTCGCAGGAGGGTCAGGGGTTGTGCCGGCATCAGTCGGCTGGGCTTTCTGTTCCTGTAGGGGGTCCGGAGGGGGCAGAGAGGAAAAAAAAGTTTTAAATTATCAAAGGCAGGTTGAGACTGGTGTCTCACACACACACACCCCAAAGCTTCTAATGGAGTTTGATCCCTACAAGCACTGAACAATCCGGAAAAAAAAACAACGAAAGCCTGGATTCTGGGTGGGAAATTCACAGTGCATTGCCCATTTTGTAACACACACACACCCCGCCCCCTCCCACCACCACCTGGAGACAACTTGAAAGACTGGGCCAAGACAGGATTCGAGCTACTGTCAGTGACCTATGCCCCAGTAGGCATAATGTGCTTAAGCAAGCAATGGAGAAAAACTGGAAAGATTTGGGCTTAGTCGTAAAGTCAGCACAGAAACAGGTCCTTTGACACATCTATTCTGTATGACTATCTAGCAGCCTACTCCCAATGATCTGCACTGGGACCATAGTCCTCCATACCCCTCCCATCAATGTACCTATCCAAACTTCACTTATACCTTGAAATTGAGCTCACTAATACCTCTTCTGCTGGCAGCTCGTTCCACACTCTCACCACCCCGAGTGAAGAAGTTTCCCCTCATGTTCCCCTTAAACTTTTCACCTTTCACCCTTGACCCATGACCCCTGGTTGTTGTCCCACCCAACCTCAGTGGAAAAACCCTGCTTGCACTTACCCCTCATTATTTTGTATACCTTTATCAAATCTCCCCTCAATCTTCTACATTCCAGGGAATAAAGTCCTAACCTATTCAATCTTTCCTTATAACTCAGCTCCTCCAGACCTGGCAACATCCTTGTAAATTTTCTCTGTACTCTTTCAATATTATTTACATCTTTCCTGGAGTATTGTGTGCAGTTTTGAGCACCTACCTACAAATTAGGCCTCACCAACATCTCATACAACTTCAACATAACATCCCATCTCCTGTACTCAATACTTTGATTTATGAAGGCCAAAAGCTTTCTTTACGACCCTATCCACCTGCGGCGCCACTTTCAATGAATTATGAACCTCTGCTCCCAAGCCCCGTTGTTCTACCGCACTCCTCAGTACCCTGCTGTTCACTGTGTAAGGCCTACTCTGGCTGGCCTTACCAAAGCCCAACACCTCACACCAGTCTGCATTAAATTTCATCTGCCGTTCTTCCAGCTGACTCAGAAGCTCGTGTGTCAGCCACACCACTTATCCCACAAGCTAGCGACCCCTGGCAAGGGGTCCCAGGGAGAGGACCCAACATGGAGGGAGGGTGAGGCGAAGGGTCGTAGAGGTAAGGTGGGCGGGCAGAGGGAGCTCTCACCTCAGCGTCAGTGGACTGCAATCTCTGGTCAGCTGGCCGGCGGCGGAAGAACGGCCGGCGGTAGCGACGACGCTCCGGCACCTGCTGCTCGGTCTTCGGGTCCTGGTTCTCATCGGCCTGAGCCTCCTGTGGCTGAGGGCGGGGCCGGAAAGGACGCCTGGGGATGGAAGACAAGGGGTTGCAGAAGTCAGGGTTACCCCACCACCACAAAACCACGCCAAGCACACAGACTGCGTACCCCTCCCCCGCCCCGGTCAACTCCACAACCATCACCCCACCAAACATCTCCCCCAAGCCCCAGTAAACCCCTCCAGCCACCCCTCAGACTCAATCCCGACCTGCACTGCTCACGTGTGGGGAATTCGCATGTCCCCACCCCCCACCCCCGAGGCCACTCGCGTTTCCCCCACCTGCTACATCACATTGACATGTGGGTCAGTGGGTTAATCAGCCACTGAACTGCCCCCCCCCACCCCCGAGTGTGTGGGAGAGGGGGAGGGAGAGTGTTTCCAGGAATGTGGAGAGTTATGTGAGGGCAGATGGCGTTCCTTCCTTCGTTCGGGTGTAGAAGTTAGGAAGTCACTTGGAACCAGGTAAACCACCAAGTCATAGGTCATGGACAGAACGCATAAACTCCTTACAGGGAGCACCAGAATTGAACCTAGGTCACCGGCACTGGCCTCCAGGAGGACCACAACCTCGGCATGGGGTTTGGAGGGGTTGACCCTCCAGGAGGACCACAACCTCGGCGTAGGGTTTGGAGGGATTGACCCTCCAGGAGGACCATAACCTCGGCGTAGGGTTTGGAGGGATTGACCCTCCATGAGGACCACAACCTCGGCGTAGGGTTTGGAGAGATTGACCCTCCAGGAGGACCACAACCTCGGCGTAGGGTTTGGAGGGATTGACCCTCCAGGAGGACCACAACCTTGGCGTAGGGTTTGGAGGCATTAACCCTCCAGGAGGACCACCACCTCGGCGTAGGGTTTGGAGGGATTGACCCTCCAGGAGGAACACAACCTCGGCGTAGGGTTTGGAGGGATTGACCCTCCAGGAGGAGCACAACCTCGTCGTGCGGTTTGGAGGGATTGACCCTCCAGGAACACAACCTCGTCGTGGGGTTTGGAGGGATTGACCCTCCAGGAGGACCACAACCTCGTCGTGGGGTTTGGAGGGATTGACCCTCCAGGAGGAACACAACCTCGTCGTGGGGTTTGGAGGGATTGACCCTCCAGGAGGACCACAACCTCAGCGTAGGGTTTGGAGGGATTGACCCTCCAGGAGGACCACAACCTCGTCGTGGGGTTTGGAGGGATTGACCCTCCAGGAGGACCACAACCTCGTCGTGGGGTTTGGAGGGATTGACCCTCCAGGAGGACCACAACCTCGTCGTGCGGTTTGGAGGGATTGACCCTCCAGGAACACAACCTCGTCGTGGGGTTTGGAGGGATTGACCCTCCAGGAGGACCACAACCTCGTCGTGGGGTTTGGAGGGATTGACCCTCCAGGAGGAACACAACCTCGTCGTGGGGTTTGGAGGGATTGACCCTCCAGGAGGACCACAACCTCAGCGTAGGGTTTGGAGGGATTGACCCTCCAGGAGGACCACAACCTCGTCGTGGGGTTTGGAGGGATTGACCCTCCAGGAGGACCACAACCTCGTCGTGGGGTTTGGAGGGATTGACCCTCCAGGAGGACCACAACCTCGTCGTGGGGTTTGGAGGGATTGACCCTCCAGGAGGACCACAACCTCGGCGTAGGGTTTGGAGGGTTTGACCCTCCAGGAGGACCACAACCTCGGCATAGGGTTCGGAGGGATTGACCCTCCAGGAGGACCACAACCTCGGCGTAGGGTTTGGAGGGTTTGACCCTCCAGGAGGACCACAACCTCGGCGTAGGGTTTGGAGGGTTTGACCCTCCAGGGGGACCACAACCTCGGCATAGGGTTCGGAGGGATTGACCCTCCAGGAGGACCACAACCTCGGCGTAGGGTTTGGAGGGATTGACCCTCCAGGAGGACCACAACCTCGGCGTAGGGTTTGGAGGCTTGGAGAGTGATGCTGACTGGAGTCAAGGTTTTATGCCTTGACTTCTGCTCTGGTCACTCATGCCAAACAGGTCAAAGGGTAGAGGTCAGACTAATAGTGGTTCACCGGTCCTCTAGGTTTGGGGGTTCAGCTCAGGGGAAACCACCCTGACTGGTCAAACAAAATTGTTACAGAAACAGCAACGAAGAATCTTTCTACATCCGAGTGTGACGGTATTCCTGAGTCTCCACCCGGGACTTGTGTGATGGACAGTGATGAAAAAAAAATCAAGGAAGCTACTGACATGATGAAGGATGCCCTGATCACCACCAGAGATTTGGAGGTGGGGGGGTTCTTCATTGCTGCCCTAATGCCAGTGGCATTATGGGCAAAAGAGAAATGTTGGCACCGTACCAGCCAGTATGTTACTATTCCTCCCTTTGCTATCTGACCGTACAGGATTCCTCCAGGAGTCACAACATCCTAACAACGTGTTCAGTAGGTTCATCGTATCCTGGCGTGGGGTGGGAAGCACATCAGCAGAATAACTACAGGGAAATTCAACCAATGGGATTTGCTCCTGACAGCTGGTGAGGACATGATGTCCTACTACAAGGACAAGAGGTAGGAAGTGGCTTGTTTGAAATCCAGCACTGCCACTCTGAAGGGGTAATCCCCAATTCTGCACTTCTCTGGGATTCTTGACCCACCTCCCTCTCCAACCATTACTGGCGAGCTTGCCATCTGCACCAGGTCTCCCTCAATAAACCTGCCCATCTGCGTCAAGGCTCCTTTGACTAAACTGTGCCCATCTGGGCCAGCAGCTCCTCGGGGGGAGAGGGGCACACGTTCATTTTGACCAGTGCCTTGAAGTGCCCAGCTGACGACGCCCTGATTAAAGGGGATGTCTCCCAAACTGCTTTGCAAAGGCACAGTGAACATCAGGTCACAAGAGACCCCAAAATGGCCCATCTTCCAGTCTGGTTGAACATCGGAAAGTGGCAGCACTTTTTAAAAAACCACTCACAATCCAGCAAGTTACCTGCGGAACTGTGGCCTGAAACGAGCTCCTCCCATACCCCGCTGAGCAGGCTGCTGGGGCTGAACCTGCCCAGGCTGTGAGGTCGTCCCTCTGCCCTCCAGCACCTCCTCTCCCTGAGGGTCGGGGAAAGCAGACACATCACTCAACGTCACCTTCCATGACCAGATGTCAGTAAAGAACCCACCCTCAATAATCGCCAAACACTCCCCCAATTGCATTCACAGTGAAGGCACCCGTGTCTTGCGACACCATCCAAAATCCAACCAAGACGAGGAAGCTTCGAAGGAAAGGAGGTCCATAGAGAGAATGACTCGGGGGTGCACAGAAGAGATGAACCAGATTGAGGTACCCTTGTGAGATTGAGAGAGTGGTGTACAAGCCAGAGGAAAATGAGAAACAGGATTTATTAAGACTGAGACCCAGACATTACTTTTCTCATTTAAATGAAGCTCAAAATGGAATTGACTCAGAAAACATGCAACTTGAGTGACTGATGGTCAGGTTGAGTTGTTCTCTGCTCTTAGCAACTCATCTGCAAACATTTTGTCACCGTACAAGGAGACAACGTCAGTGTACTGTTCATTTGTGCAGTGTCCTCTGTCTGTTTGCCCTTTATATACTTATTAATCAGCTGATTAGTCATCATTGGGGAAACTCAATTGTGATGTAGGGAGGAGGTGGCCTCGCTGATCGGCGAACCGTGCATTGGTCTGGAATTATGCCCATGTTGGCTGATAAGCAAGATTGAGGTCTACACATCAGTTTACAGAATTGCTTGTGGAAAACCATGCTTCTGGGAATTCTGTTTATTTGTGCCGTGACTTTCACTGATGCCCAATTGAATTTAGTGAGAATCTGGTGAGAATTGGCCATGCCACTTTCCAACCAGTTGATGTTCATGGAACTTTGTGGATAAGTTTCTCCTCATTTGGCCAACGCCGTCCCCACGTTGGATTTTGTTCAATATACATATGGGGCAGCACAGTAGCATAATGATTTATAGTACAGGCGATCCAGGTTCAATTCCCGTCACTGCCTTTAGAAGTTTGTACGTTCCCCTCGTGACCGCATGGGTTTCCGCCAGGTGCTCTAAAGACCTACTGTTGGTAGGTTACTTGGTCATTGTAAATTGGGGATTGCTGGCCAGTGCAGCTTGAAAGGCCACAAGGATCTATTTTGAACTTTATCTCAATAACCAAGAGTTCAAAATAAAATTGAAATCCAAAATAAAAACATGGGAGGCATCCAATTATTAGAGAGACGATTTCACTCAAACTTCTTTTGCTCTCAGAGGGGAGTAGGCAGTTTAAATGATTCAGCACAGACTAGATGGGCCGAACAGCCTGAGCTGTACTTCTGTGACACTATCCATGCTGACCTTTAAAGTCTATGATAACCTTAGTCCAAAAGTTGGTGACCAAGGTAGCAAAGGACCATCTCTCTAACAAGGAATCATGCAGAGACTAAACCAAAGATTCACAAAATTAATAAGGAAACACTTCAGGCGGGTGTAATCAGTAACCAAGAAGGTGCATTACGATACCATCGGAGCCCCTTTCGGAGTAACACTGTGAGGAGGTTAAAAGGTGCAACAGTTAAGGGGAACCACAACATCGAGCAGGGTGTTTGCCAGAGACACTCATCAACACGCCACTCACGGGGGCCGCTGCTGCCACCCCATCCTCCAGAGTCTGGGGTCTACGCTGGCGGCGGAACCTGTTTCGGAAGAAGTAGGGAGCGGGGAGACGGCGCCGTTGGTTGGAGGGCCTCTGCTGGGCAGCAGCTGGCTCTGCTGAGTCCTCCTGCCAGTCACTGGAGCCTTCTCCGGCCTCTCCTGCTGCCGGCTGGTTGCCCTGTGGAGAGGAGATGGTGAACTGCGCCGGAGGAATTGGTCTGAAAGTGGACTGGTGGGTCCATCTCACATCAGGGGATTGGTCGCTTGGAATGAAGTGGGTTTGGTGCCAAACTCTCCCTGGACAGCACAGGTTACATATAAAGTGAAGCTCCCTCTACACTGCCCCATCACACACTCCCAGGGTCAGACACAGAGTGAAGCTCCCTCTACACTGTCCCATCACACACTCCCAGGGTCAGACATAGAGTGAATCTCCCTCTACACTGTCCAATCACACACTCCCAGGGTCAGACACAGAGTGAAGCTCCCTCCACACTGTCCCATCACACACTCCCGGGGTCAGACACAGAGTGAAGCTCCCTCTACACTGTCCCATCACACACTCCCAGGGTCAGACACAGAGTGAAGCTCCCTCTACACCGTCCCATCACACACTCCCAGGGTCAGACACAGTGAAGCTCCCTCTACACCGTCCCATCACACACTCCCAGGGTCAGACACAGAGTGAAGCTCCCTCCATACTGCCCCATCACACACTCCCAGGGTCAGACACAGAGTGAAGCTCCCTCCACACTGTCCCAACACACACTCCCAGGGTCAGACACAGAGTGAAGCTCCCTCCATACTGCCCCATCACACACTCCCGGGGTCAGACACAGAGTGAAGCTCCCTCTGCACTGTCCCATCACACAATCCCAGGGTCAGACACAGAGTGAAGCTCCCTCCATACTGCCCCATCACACACTCCCAGGGTCAGACACAGAGTGAAGCTCCCTCTACACTGTCCCATCACACACTCCCAGGGTCAGACACAGAGTGAAGCTCCCTCCACACTGTCCCATCACACACTCCCAGGGTCAGACACAGAGTGAAGCTCCCTCTACACTGTCCCATCACACACTCCCAGGGTCAGACAGAGTGAAGCTCCCTCTACACTGTCCCATCACACACTCCCAGGGTCAGACACAGAGTGAAGCTCCCTCTACACTGTCCCATCACACACTCCCGGGGTCAGACACAGAGTGAAGCTCCCTCCACACCGTCCCATCATACACTCCCGGGGTCAGACACAGAGTGAAGCTCCCTCTACACTGTCCCATCACACACTCCCGGGGTCAGACACAGAGTGAAGCTCCCTCCACACCGTCCCATCACACACTCCCGGGGTCAGACACAGAGTGAAGCTCCCTCTGCACTGTCCCATCATATTGAGGGTAGGGGTAATAGTTTAACCTCATTTATCTCAGATAGTAGATGGCGAACCTTTGTAAAACTCTATCCAATAAGAAACTCAGCTGTTTATTGTTTGAGAGTTTTGGCTGTTAAGACTAGAGTTAGAGTAGTACAATGGGGAAATATCTCTCTCTAAACTCACCCTCTCCCTAGGCAGAAATTTGAAAAGCCTGAATGCACACATCATCTGACTCAAGGGCAGATTTTTAAAAGCCGCACTTCGACTCAATTCTCTAGTATAATAAGACTCTCAACCTATCTCCTCATAACCTTGCAACTTATCATCTTGCTCCAACTGGAGCACTACGTCTGACCTGGTTATTAGCTTTCCCTCGCACCGCCTCGATGACAAGATCTGTGTGGATGACCTGCATGGCCACAGGAAACTGGAGTTGTGGATGCATAGCCCAGCCCATCACAGAAGCCGGCCACCTCTCCAGGTACCGTCTGCATTTCTCACTCCCTTAAAAGCAGTCAAGATAATCAAGGACACCTCCCCATCCCATACATTCTCCCTTCGGGCAGAAGATACAAAAACAAACATGCAAACACAACTACCCTCGATTCTGCATAAGAGTATTGAATGGACCTCTTGTATGTTCAAGATAAACTCAACCTTTCAATTTCCCTTCTTATTAGCTGCCTGTACTTCTTGTCACGCAAACCAGTTTCCCACTGTGCCAATACCCGTTACCAGTTTCAGTCCAACCCAACCATAATGACCACCACGATGGTCCCACTTGCTGATGTCTGAGCCAATATCCCTTCTGGCCCGGGGTTCCCAACCTGGTCCACGGACCTCTTGCTTAATTGTATTTGTCCACGGCATTTTTAAAAAAGGCTGTGAAACCCTGCTCTAGACCATCCTTATCCAAATACATTTTAATTGCAAATTCCTGCAGATGTACTGTGGAGAGCATTCTAACTTGTTACATCACCGTCTGTTATGGTGGGGAGGGGAGCTACTCCTGACTAATTGTAAAATTAGTCAGCTCCATCATGGGCACCAGCCTACATAGTATCCAGGACATCTTCAAGGAACAATGCCTCAGAAAGACAGTATCCATCATTAAGTACCCCCATCACCCAGGTCATGCCTTGTTCTCATCGCTACCATCAGGGAGGAGGTACAGAAGCCTGAAGGCACACATTCAGCGATTCAGGAACAGCTTCTTCCCCTCTGCCATCCGATTTCTGAATTGACACTGAACCCGTGAACACTAACTCACTACTTTTTTGCGCTATTTAATATACACACACACACACTTATTGTAATAGTTTTTTCCTCCATTATGTATTCCATTGAACTGCTGCCGCAAAAACAAATTTCACGGCATATGCCAGTGATATTAAACCTGATTTTGAATTTTTATGGTACTTCTCTCAAATACAATTTGACAATTCATTCTATGTACTCATCATCCTCTGTGCAAAGTGGTCCCTCATGTCCCCCTTTAAATCTCCTATCACTCACCGGAAACTTATGCCCTTTAGTCTGTAGTCTCCCTTCCCTGGAGAAAAACTGTTCACCTTGTCAGGGTATATTCTGGAGTTGGGGTATAAAGCTAATATTAATTTCATAGCTACCAATCTTCAGATATGAACATGGATTGTAGATTGAATTTAAATTGCAGCCCTGAACAATAGTTCTCCTGGAGTTGATTGCATACCAAATAATGCTGATTAACATTCATTTTGGGTGCCTGGAGTGTGGGTGCAAAGGAAGTGTGTGAAAACTATATGTAATTCAAAGGAAGCATTGTAGATGCATAAAATTGTCCTGTTTTTACCTTTGATCTTTAGCATATAAAAATGTCATGTAATATTAGGTTGGGAGGCCCCATCCTTCAGGAGTGTCTCAGTACGGTCACTGCTCATTTCTGCTGAGTAAAACACTTCTATATCCGCTAACTTCAGTGTCTCTCCGGTGACTTTGTTCACATTACAACAACCTTATCTATGCCTCTCATGATCTTACACCTCTTTCAAGTCAGCCGTCAAATTCCTACACGCCGAGGAATAAAGTTCTATCCTGCCTAACCTCTCCCTATAAGCATAGGCCCTCCTAAATCCTTGCAGTGTCCTCAAATTCTCATTGCTTTCAGCATACTGTTGTCTTTCCTCTAACAGAGTACCCAAGATCCTTCTCAATACTTCATGGATGGTCTTGATGTTTTGTACAACCGTAACAATGTCTGCACTGCCCTGACTGATGAAGGCTGGTCTACTGTTGACCCGTGGACACTATCAGTCTACGTGTGACCCCACTTTTAGTGATGCATGCAATTGTGCTCCTCCGTTCCACAACATCCCAGGGCCAACTTTCAATGTAAAAGTTCACCCTGGCTTGACCTCCCAAAAACAGGAAAAGCAGATAGACTTCATCTTTATCCAAATTCCTGCTTGAGATGGTGCTGTGAAATACAGCGAATACAGCAAACACAACTATTAACTTCATTACACCTTCTCTTGAAAGTGATCATTGCAACAATAATCTGCAACTTCCCTTTCGGAGCTGAACATTTGCGTTGTCTGTACAGTCCGTCATTTTTGCTGCGGGATCTGAAGTCTAGCGGGTGCGGGATGGTTGTGGCCCAATTGGGGAAGCGGGCGTGGGGCCCGAGAGCAGGGAACAAGCCAACTGGCTGCTGGACTGTGCTTGGAGGCAAATTGAAGCAGCAGAACTGAGATGAGGTAGAGATGAGGTGGAAGAACCAGACCTGAAGGCGAGGAACAAGCTGAGATTTGACTGATTTAAGCACGGGCCGAATTGGAAAGATCCAGTTTGGCCAAATCAACCTGGCGGGTCCAGGGCCAAAGAGCGCATCACAGTAGCAGGGCCCAGGTCTGAGAGTAAGGACCCAATCCATTATTTGGCCAATTTAAGCACCAGGCTATATTGAAAAGGGCAGGGCGTCAGGGATAGAGGGGGACAGGCTGTGACCAGTAATTAACTGGCTCCTGAATCGGCTATGAACTCACTCACTTCTGAATGCTATCTGCTTACTTTTATTGTTTGCACCATTTGTAATTTTTTTTCTCTCTGCATGTTTTACAGTCTTTTGTTTTAATAGGTTCTATTGGGTTTCTTTGTTTTGTGGCTGCCTGTAAGGAGACAAATGTCAAGGTTGCAAATTTTTTTTTAATAAAACCTCCTGTCCACAAACCTACAAACTATGCCTGGTACATGCATACGCACAGTCAAGTAGCTTGGGTAACTCAGACAGACCAGCAAACAAGGCCTCCAATCCAGGAGATCATCTTCAACCACAAGTCTACTTCCTCCATCATCCATTCAGCTCTCTCCCTGGACCCGATGCAGGAAAATGACCACAATCTCATGAGCAACAGAAAACACAAGCACTGTAGCGTTCGATGCCCCGCCACCTCGCCAGGCTTGCCGGAAGGCTGAGGAAAGCTCGCCGAACTCTTTCACTTGCCTGGTTCACCGGACCCCGGTGTCTGACGAACCCTCTCCGGAATCGGCGACGGTTCGGAGCATACCTACTCCCCTTCACTGGGACGCCCCCAGGACCACTGACGTTGGCTGCCTCTGCTCCCTGCATATGGCACAGAAGATATTGGAGAAGGGTGAAGGAGTGGACACCTTAAAGGCCTCACATTCCTTCCCACAATCCCAGAATGGAAGAGCAACTTATTTATTGAGATTCAGTGTAGAAATGGCCCTTCCAGCACTTGGAGCCATACTGTCCAGCAATCCCACGCCCCCAGTTTAACAACATCAGTGGTAATAAACGTGACCCATTTTCTAGTGTTGCCAGGCTCCACAGGTTGAAGGGATGAGAGGAAATGTCAGGGGCAGAGGTGAATGGGCTTAAGAAAAAAAATACAGCAAAGGAACAAGCTCTTCAGCCATTATACAAGCTGATCCAATTAATCCCTTCTGCTTAACACATGGGGCAGATCCACAAGATGTAGGCCATTCGGCCCATCAAGTCCGCTCTGCCATTTCATCATGGCTGATCCATTTTCCCTCCCAGCCCCAATCTCCTGCTTTTTCAGGTTCTCCAATTTCTCAAAGTGCTACAGGAACTCAGCAAGCCAGACAGCATCTAAAGTGGAATAAACAAAGAATGTTTTCGGACTAGACCCTTCACCAGGTTATATTAAGACATGAGGCCTCACCAAGGTGAGAATACAGTGAGAAATTAGATACTGACAGCTTTGTCTCCTTCAGTACCAGCCCCAAGGCACACTCTTCTCACCCACCAAACCACCCATCCCCACCTCCATCTCCCAGAAAGAATTCCAGCCCTCAGGCATGTTCCTCTCCTCACCCGTCCCCACCTCCATCTCCCAGAAAGAATTCCCGCCCTCAGGCATGTTCCTCTCCTCACCCATCCCCACCTCCATCTCCCAGAAAGAATTCCAGCCCTCAGGCATGTTCCTCTCCTCACCCATCCCCACCTCCATCTCCCAGAAAGAATTCCAGCCCTCAGGCATGTTCCTCTCCTCACCCGTCCCCACCTCCATCTCCCAGAAAGAATTCCAGGGAGAGTTGTACCTTCTCCCCCTCCACCACATCGAACTCGACTGTTTCTCCGTCGCCAACGCTCCGCAGGTACTTGCGAGGGTTGTTCTTCTTGATGGCGGTCTTTTGGGGGTGAGGAAGGGGATGGAAGAAGATCCAAAGTAAAGGCGAAAGGTTAGCATCGTCCAGCGTCCACACCCCACCTCAGCTCGCATGACCTCACTTGCACCACCACCTCAGTCCCCAGCCCTCCCTCACACCACGCCTTGTGTCCAGAAACCAACATCTATAGCACCTTCGAGGCTCAAACACCCCACACTAATTTGAATCTGACACCCTGCATCGAGGAGGACAGGTTTAAGGAAGGAGATACAGAGAGCAGGACCAGAAGATAGTGGAGGGAGATCTTGGGTGACAAGTTCTCTATGGTTTGCAGGACTGGTTTTCAATCCAAGGTCAACAGCAACAGAACTTCTGCTGTTGGAGCTAGTGTCTGAAGTTTCTTCAGCTCAACACGAGACTAATCAAGCACGTGGGTGAACACATTCACGTCCTACTTTCTCTCACACACACCTCGCCCATCGTCCCCTCCCCTTCACATCAGCACTCCGGGCTCACGTTAGCTGGACAGAGGTAGGGCGGGGAAGGAATTCAATGCAACAAACTCCACCCAGGCGGACTCGAGCTGCAACTTGGGACAACCCCACCCAACACCAGCACCCCAAAACAAAAACCATACCACTATGGTTAAATGGGATTGTGCACTGACTGACACTGTGAGTAAAGTGAAGTCAATAAGCAAGGGGGACAAAACCCAAGAGAACAGCCACTCAGTCGGGCCCTCCTGAGTTTGGGAGTGGGGGGTGGGGGGTATCTAGGGGAGGGTGACAGGAGATCCTCGATCTGGGCTTCAAGCTGGGGGTTCCCAACCTGGGGTCCACAGATAATGGTAGTGGATTAACCGAGGTTGGAAACCACTGCTCTGAAGCAATTTTATTTTACCCCATTAACACACTGAAAGTGTTTTCAACAAAATTGCTAGCAACGAACAGAACATCCAGTTAAAAGTCAAAATTAGATTTATTCTCAAAGTACTCGTCACCATTTACTACGCCGAGATTCATTTCCTTGCAGCCACTTACAGGAATATAAAATACAACAGGACAAAGCGTTCCAAGGGCACTGGCCAGATCCATATTAAAGCTACTGTTCCACGTATAGCCCAGAACTTTTTAAAAACGGAGCACAGCATTATCAGCGAGGCTAATGATCTACAGGCCCACGTCGGTGAAACCTCTACTGGTGAGGGTGCTCCCTCAGCCCTGTAAGGAAAGGGACTGAGACATAGTCCTGTGATGAGTCAAAATGGTAAAATTTAGAATGCTATGCCACTTGAAGGGGAACCCGCCAGTGGTGGCACTCCCTGTGCCCGCTGCCCTTGCCCTGCTCAGTGGCTGGGGTGGCAGGTTCAGGAGGGACTGTTGGAATACCCTGAGCTGCTTATAAAATGGTTCACATTGCAGCTGCTGTTCACCGGTAGTGAAGAAAGGGAAGATTCGACAGGCCATGCTCTCTCCGCGCTGCTGCCACCAGGAAGGATGTACAGGAGCCTCAGGACTCACAGCACTCAAGGCGTGGAACCCACCCGCCCCATCCCCTGCACCAGGAGCAGGACCTACATCAACGATCGTTACCACTCAACCTGTCAGGTTCCTGAACCAATGTTGATAACTTCACTCCCCTCAACACTGAACTGATTTCCATACCTGCAGACCCACTTTCAATGACTACTCATGTTACCAATATTTAACATTCGATTATTATTTTATGTTTGCACATCGTTTGTGCACAGCTTCCTTGTATTTACTATGAATGCCCACATGAAATGAACCTTAGGGTAGAATATGATGGCATGTGAACTTTGACAAGAAGTTACCTTTGAACTCTGAATGTCCAGAGCAGGGGTTCCCAACCAGGGATCCATGGACCTACCTCCTGGCTCATGGTAGAGGTCCATGACATGAAATAGGCTGGGAACCCCTGCTTTAAAGGAAATGCGTTAGAGGTTATGAAGCTTTGAGTGTGGCTGCAGATGCGCTGAGAGGCTGGGAGAGGGAATTCTACAATACTGTGGTGGAAAGGTTTTGGGATGTTACGCACCACATGGTACTCTCCCCTCTCCCAAGCTCTCCTGTGAGTGGCTGATTCAGTCAAGCTTTAGTCAATGGTAAAGACCTCTCCCCAAGAAACAGAACCATATAGGCCAACCAGCCTACATGTCTGCACCAAACTTGATGCCAAATTAAATCACTGTTTATTTATGACCCATAATCCCTCCATCCAAGTACATTCATGTGACTAAAAAGCCTCTTATACATCTGCTTACATCATTACCTCTGGCAGACCACTCCACATCTACACCGAATCTGCCCCATAAATCTTTTGAACCTTCCTCCCCTCCTACGTTAAATGTATGATCTCTCAAATTTGACACTGGAACAAATATTCTGACCAACTACCTCATGTATTCCTCAAAAGATCCTGCCAGATCTCCCCCAAGTCCCTGACATTCCAGCAGAAACGACCCAGATTTGTCCAGCTCCTTATTGTCTAATCCAAAGAGTGTCGTGGTCAACAACCTCCACACCCTCTCTAAACCAACCTCCTGCTCTCCATTCTCATTGTTCCCAGGAGCAACCTCTCTCTCCTAAGGGGGGAGATAAGTTTTTGCTGGACTCCAAGTCAAGGTCTCGGGGGCTTTTGCCACTGTTTGCATTATGGGGGTGGATGGGTTCAGTGCGTTTGCTGGCTGAAGTGGGGGGGGGGTTGTTGATGCATTTGCTGCTGCTGTGAGGGGTGGGAGGAGGGGGAATTCGCGGCTTCGTTGCTTTATCATCCATTCTATAGGGTCTCTTGTTTCGTTGACATCTGTGAAGAACACAAGCTTCAGGTTGTATACATTCTGATATTAAATGAACCCAAATCTAAATCTATGTATGAAGTTTTATATAACTGCATCATGACTTCCTGAATTTTATGCTGAAGGCCCCGACTAATGACAGTAAGCACCTTTTCCAGCCTATTTGCATGGCCATTTTTAAGGGGCTATGGACTTGAACCTCAAGATCTGTTCATCAATGCTGTTAAAGATCCTACTTGATTCAAGTACATTTATTATCTAAAGGTATTATACAATTTTGAGATTTGCTTGCTCATAGGTAGTCATGAAGCAAGAAACCTGAAAGAATCCAATTTTAAAAAAGACCAACACTTGATGCACTAGAGGAAGCAAAAAAAACACACAAATCATGCAAATAATTGAAGCAAACAACAGCATTCTGAACCAAAATTGAGTCCTCAGATCCAAACTCTGGAGCAGCCTAAGGCAGGCCCAAAGCCTTGCTCATCAGTTCATAATAGAGGGCACGGAGCACAGCAGCCAGGGCAGTCTTCATAGCCTCAGTACCATGGAGATGACCATTGCAGAGAATGAGCCAAATCAGCTCTCTTCCCAACTGACAGCTTGTCTTTCCAGTCTATCCGGGCTGGCATTTAAATTGACTCAAACATAGAACAATGAAAAGCTCCACATGCTGAAAAGGAGTGAAGATTTCTGAGAGCGAGTGAAATCAGCTCTCACCTCTGATCTGAGCCGGTGTTTAAATTGGCTAAACGCTGCATTGTACCTCACACTAGGACCCAGGCCCCACTGCTGCAAAAAGGCTCCATGCCTAAACCATGCTGCCCAGCAACTCGCTCCGGGCCCACATTTCACCACCCAGCCCAGCGCCCAGAGATATCCAAATCTCACACCCCAGCCAGTTGTGCAATCATCAAAATTGAATCTCTTCTCCTTACAGAGCACTCCAACCTCACTCCCAGGCCAGTTCTACATGCATCAGAACTTGATTTGCATCGATTCATCCCCCGAGCTCACCCTTCATTGTTTGCAGAGATAACTTAACACAATTTACCTCAGAAAAGGTGCTTTTAGTCAGATTTCTTAGCTTTTTGACTACTAGGAAGCTGGTATACATGGTTGATAGCACCATCTTAACTAGAAGTTCACCACAACATTTTCCCCCAACATTTGGCTTCTCAAACCACAACGCCTCACAATTGGCCAGATGAAACTCTACCTACCATTTCTCCACCCACCTGTCTCATTTTGGGGCCTGGTGATAGGAATTGGGAGGGGGTCTTTGGGGCATTATTGTTTGGGTGTTTTCCACATACTTACATGAAACACAGAAGAGCAAGGATTTCAGCTTGCATACTGTATGATAGTCAAGTACTGTTGACGAGACTCTCTCCTGCAGAAGTCCACCTGTGGCACAAGCACTATTGGTCTCTACAAAGTGTCACATTGCTTCCTTGTGAAACCCAATCTGAATGAAACTCATCTGTAAATCAGTCAACAGCCTGAAATTCCTGCGGCGTTTGGTGTTAACTTTGGGTTGGAAGTAGAAGGTCAACTCTTCACTCTATCCCCTGCCACCACCCCCCACCTCTCCAAAAATCTTAGAACACAGAAGCCACTCGCTACCATGGTCTCAAGAGAACAAGCATCATCAGTAGAAAGACATACCTGGTGAACAAAGACATCTTCTTTCGTGTCATTCCTGAGGGGGGAGAAGGAAAAAGGATTAATTGAGACAAACACCATGGCAAAAACTATTCACTGAAGATTTCAAGCACAAAAACTTCAACTGAGCATTTACAATGATTTCTGTAACTTCAGAAACTGTGGGACCTTGCTGTGCATATTGAAACAAGATGGCTGCTCTCAGCGTTGGTTGAAAGACAGATATTGGCAACAACGCTTGGGGATATTAACATTTAAGAGACATTTGAACAATATGTGGACAGGAAAGATTCCGAGCACGAGTACCCAACCTGGGTGTCCACAGACCACTTGATTAATGGTATGGGCCCGTGCCATTAAAAAAAAGGGTTGGAAACTGATTGTTTAGGGGGATAATTAGGTGAAATGGACAAGCTTAGGTAGGCACCTTGACTAGCACGGGTAAGTTTGGCCAAAAGGCTACGCTACCTCATATAGCCCATTTTATAATGTACAACTCTTTAGCCTGCTGTATCTCCACCATGAGGTTTAATATCACCAGCATGTTTACAATTTTTGGCAACTTACTTCAGTACTGTGCAGTAGCCCTCCCCCGAACCCCCACCACCATACCAGACAGCGATGCAGCCGGTCAGAATGCTTTCCGTTGTACATCTGCAGAAGTTTGAGTGTTTAGGTGATAAACTAAATCTCTTCAAACTCCTAATTAAATATAGTCGCTATCTTGCCTTTTTTAGCTGCATAAATGTTGCGATCAGGTTAGATCCTCAGAGATTGACACACAGGAAGTTGAAATTGCTCACCCTCTCCACTTCTGATCCCCCTGTGAGGAATGGTTTGTGTTCCCTCCTCTTACCCTTTCTGAAGTCCACAATCAGCTCTTTGGTCTTACTGACGTTGAGTACAAGGTTGCTACTACCCTTAAACAAGCTAGTACATCTTGCTCCAGTAATACCTTTTGTTAGCATCTGAGATTTGGCCAAAAATGGTTGTACCATCAGCAAATTTATAGATGCCTTCTGAGCTGCTGTGCCTAGCCACACAGTCATTGGTGTAGAGAGAGTAGAGCAGTGGGCTAATCACACATCCCTGTGGTGTACTAGTGTTGAATGTCATGAGGTAGAGGTGTTATTTCCAATCAGCACATTGTGATCTTCCGGTTAGGAAGTCGAGGATCCAGTTGCAGATGGAGGTACAGAGGCGCAGGGTCTGAAGCTTTTCGATGAGAACTGAAGGGATGACTGTGTTAAACACTGAACTATAGTCAATAAACAGCATCCTGACATAGGTATTTGTGCTGTCCGGGTGATTCAATGTTGCAGGAAAAAGCCAACGGGATCTCATTCACCGTTAACCTATTGTGGTGATAGGCAAATTGCAGTGGGTCCAGGTCCTTGCTGAGGCAGGAGTCGATTCCAGCCACCATGACCAACTTCTCAAAGCATTTCTCCACCATATATGAGAGTGCCACTGGGGAACAGATGTTAAGGCAGATCACCCTGCTCTTTGTGGACACTGGTATAATTGTCGGTCTTGTGAAGCAGGTGGGGACTTCCAACTGTAGCAATGAGAGGGTGAAAATGTCTTTGAATACTTCGCCAATTTCACCCTCCTGAAAGACAATGACACTGGCCTGAGTTCCTCAAATACTGCAGACAAGGGCATGCCCTGGGTGATGGGATCAAAACCAATTCTACATTCATTGGATTCTCTTATTCCCTCAACTCCCCTCAGATTGCACTGGGGCAATTTCCAGCAGCCGATTAACCACGAACCCCACGTGTCATTGAGATGTTGAGGGGGCGGAGAGAGAAGGACTGAAGCCCAAATACCCAGGAGAAACCCACACAGGGAGAGCGTGAAAACTCCACACAGAGTGCCAGAGGTCAGAATGAATCCGGGTCTCCAGAACTTTGAAGCAGGAACACTATTCTTGACCAATCCCAACCAGGGCACCCAGTCAACACTGGTTCTTTAACGAGGGAATTAACAATCTCCCAACCAGCCACCCCGCTGATTGAGGCCGATGTTTTTATTGGTTCTGTGTTTGCATAGAATTAAAAAAGATTGGCTTAAGGGGGTTGGGGTGCGGGGGGGGGGGGGGGGGGGGGAGAACAAGGCAAACTCGGTTATCACAAAAATGAGAAAATCTGCATATATTGCAAATCCAGAGGAACACCACACAAAATCCCAGATAAATCCCACTTTATCTCCTTACCTGCCCATCATCTCCTTCTGGTGCTCCTCCCCATTCCCTTTCTTCCATGGTCTTCAACCTATCAGATTCCCCTTTTTCCAGCCCTTTGTCTCTTTCACCAATCGACTTCCCAGCTCTTTACTTCACACTTCCCCTCTCCTGGTTTCACCTACCACCCTGTCGTCCTCCTCTCCTCTCCCATCTTCTTACTTCTCCCCTTCCCTTCCCGTCCTGATGAAGGTCTGAAATGTTTACTCTTTCCCATAGATGCTGCCTGGCCTGCTGAGCTCCCCCAGAATTCTGTGGGTGTAAAACTGGACACAGGCGCTTCCCGAGGGTCACCATTCACAATGTTGGTTAGAATAAAAAGCAAAGATATCTCTACAACAGTTCAGTTGTCAGGGTCACCTTGCACAAAAACAAGCAACCCGTTCAATCCAAGTTTAATTGTCAGTCAACCATACTGCTGAATGAGACAGCATCATTCAGGGGCCAAGGTGCAAAACACAGTACCAACATTCACACACAGCACAAGGCACACATCGCCCATACAAGATAGCAAGCATACAAGTTATCTGCAAGATACAGCAACACAAAAAGTCCACGAATAGTGCGGAAATCTGCAGTTGACCACAGTAGAGCTTGACTTCTGCTGATCGAACACTGGGGGAAGCACCAACTCCAGCCTGGATGTGGTAAAACGTCGTTCCCGATGCAGCACATCAATGTCTATGGCAACTAAGTTTTCACCTATACCAACCCAATTGACCAACACTGGCTCTATTGCCTTCCATGCCTTGGCAATTCAAATTCTCACCCCGATACACGTGTCGTGCGTCTGCCTCCACCACCCCGAGGCAATACGTCCCAAACTGCATTCCCCCTCCTCGTCTCGCTCATCACCTCAAGCGATGCTCTTTGGCCTCACCATGGGCGAGGTTTTCTTCTGTCTAGTGTTTCCCCCCCAAAGGGACGGACATAAAGAGGCAAAGTAGGCTAAATGGGAGTGTGTGCAGACCCCCAAGAGATTCTGGTTTGAGATGACACTGCTGAAGCTCACCCGAGAGCCAGGAAATGCCAGAGGTTCAATAGATTGAAGCGTTGGGCCGGATCAGGAAGGTTGAGTACAGGCTGAATCTAGGCAGCGGGGTCCAGGCCCTGAGGGCATCGAAGCGACAGAACCCATGTTTGAATGACGATTTAAGTGCCGGGCCAAATTGAAAAGGGTGGACGTCGGGGCCAGAGGCGAGGGATAGACTGAGCCAGTCTGGCTTCTGCTCCTTGGCTCTGCACTGAACTGAGGCTATGGCTTCGGGTCTACGAGCGATCCCTCTTTCAGGAGCTTCAGTTCAGAACTCCACTTCCTTGCTTTTATTACTCACACAAGTTTTTTTTAAACCTCTGCACATTGGGTGTTCGACAGTTTTTTTAAATAAATGGGTTCTTTTGGATTTTTTTGTTTCGTGGCTGCCGCAAGGAGACAAATCTCAAGGTTGTAGAATGCATAACCCTGGTTCTAGAAGGAAGAGTTCTTTTAACAAAATACGAGTCTGTGTGGTAGAAGCAGGATCTTTCAAATTCCAAAATAATTTGGATTAGGAATGAATTTGGAGTTCTAGGGATAGTGGATTGGGAAAATGGGAGTCATTTAATAAAGGCAGTCAGATGACATGAACTTAGTGTCCAATTAGCCTTCAAGGCCAGCACATGAAAAAGGACTCCACTTAGAGCTGAGGCAGAGAGACAAATCCACCCCTTTCAGTCCCATTGCCCTCAACCCCTTCCCTGCAAACATACTAAATACACCTTTGTGGCACTCCACTAGTCAGAGGGGCAACCATCTACTACTGATCTTCAGCTTCTCCCACAAAGCCAATGAGTAATCCAGATTACAACCTCATCCTGAATGCCAAGTGACTGAACCTTTCTGACCAACCCCCCATTCGGGACCTTGTCAAATGCTTTGCTAAAGTCCATGTGGACAATATCCATTGCCTTGCGCTCAACTTTCCTGATAATTTCTTTGAAAAACTCTTCAAGATTGGGTTGACACGACCTATGATGCATAAAGCAATGCTGACCATCCCTAATCAGTCTGTCTATCCAAATACTCAAATCCAGTCCCTTAGAATACCTTCCAAAAACATTCCCATTACAGATGTCAGGCTCACCAGCCCACAATCTCCTGGTTATTTCTCAGAGCCTTTCTTAAACAGTGGAACATTAGCTATGTTCCCATCCTCCGGTACCTCACCCATTGCCAAGGATGTTTGAAATATCTCTACTAGGGACCCTGCAATGTCTGCACAAACCTCCCACAAGGTCTGAGGGAACAACTCATCAGGCCCTGGGGATTTATCTACCGGCTCCAGACATTTGGGGCAAGTACAGGTCATCCCCTGGTAATGAACAATCACTGTTTTAACAGTCAATTTTGCTCAAAAACAAAACAGCTGACCATTGACTTCAGGAAGAATGGGACAGCACGTGCTCCCGTCCACAAAGACATTGAGGTTGCAAAGATGAACATCAACAGCCTGTCCTGGTCGAACCACACCGACGCCACAGTCAAGGCAGCTCACCAGTGCCTCTACCTCATCAGGAGGCAAAAGAGATTTGGCGTGTTGGCAATGCCCGTCAACCCTTACTCATCTTTGCCTACCCACCACAGAAAGCATCCCACATGAATTGATCACAGCTTGGCACAGCACCTGCTCAGCCTGCGAGAGCCAGGACACAGCTCAGCACTTCACGCAAACCAGCCTCCCCCCCCCCCCCCCCCCATGGATTCCATCTGCACTTCTCCAGGAGGGGCACAAGTACAACAAGGACAATAAAAAGTCCATTGTATTGCAAAGTGGTCACAGTGTTGCAGCACTGAGGTAGTGATTAGGGTTGCAGCAGATTAGTTCAAAATCCAAGTGGCTGAAGGGACGTTGCTGCTCTTGAACCCGGTGAGAGGGAGGGGCTAACGATTGAAACAGTTTAAAACTCTTCTAACGTCCCTTTCCGTTTCAAGGTAGATGGCATCTTGACAGAGTTTGTGATCTACAGCTGCACTAAGACTATGGTTTTTCACAGTCCACAAAATGCTGGTGTTCCACCAGCATTTTGTGTGTGTTGCTTGAATTTCCAGCATCTTCAGATTTCCTTGTGTTTGGTTTTTCACAGTGGTGGGTTCCTAGCATTTTTGATATCTCCAGGAGCGGACTGGAAGACAGGCACCTTTGGGATACAATTCCAAGTTGGTGTCGCTGCCTGAAGCATCACAGGAAGCAGGAACAACGCACAGCAGTGTATCCTGCTGTCAAAAGTCCCAGCATCGCAACGAGCTGTTGGTCTCCCACTCACTGTGGCAGGAATGATACCCCTCTCTCCTTAATTCGTGAGAGAGGTCGAATTGTTAGGGGTGAACAGTGGTTTTCGATGGACTTCAGATCATGACTCTTTCGGGGCTTTGCTGTTCCTTGTATGGCAGCTGATGGGGGGGGGGGCTGACGCCCTTTGCTGAGGCAATTAGGGGTGGAAGATGCTTTGGGATTCTAATACTTTCCCATCTTTCATTCTTTAGAGTTTTTCTTCTGTTTTCTGGATGTCTGCAGAGAGTAAGAATTTCAGGTTGTATATGTATACGTTTTCCGATATTGAAAGGAACGTTTGACCATTGGTGTTCTGGCTTCCGTACATTCTGCTCAGTGGCAGCTATGGGAAAATGGGCAGGCTTGGACAGCAGAGGGATGTGCCCGCGATGTATTGGACAGTGACCAAAACACTCTGCAGCATTCCACCATGAAACACTGCTATTCCCTTTCAACTCTGGGCAATTCTTGTCGATGCGCCATAGAGAGCATCCCATCAGGATGCATCGCAGCTTGGTAGGGCAGCTTTGCTGCCCGAGACCACGAGAAATGGATGAGGATGATGGATGCAGCTCAGCACATCAGCGAAACCAGCCTCACCTCCCTGGACTCTGTCTACAATTCCCACTGCCTCGGTAAAGCAGGCAGCACCGCCAGAATCAGGCTTAATATCACTGGCAGCAGGGCATTGCAATACGTCATGATAGAGAGAAAAGAAAACTGCGAATTAAACTGTGTGTATATTAAATAATTAAATTAGTGATAGGAAACTTAAAAAAAAAGTCGAGGGATAGTGTTCATGGGTTCAATGCCCATTCAGAAATCAGATGGCAGACAGCAGGAAGCTGTTCCTGAATCATCGGTGTCCCTTTAGGCTTCTGTACCTCCTCCTTGACAGTAGCAATGAGAATAGGGCATGACAGGCAGGTCTTTAATGCTAGATGCTGAAGACCCCAACCACCAACCCCTCCCCAAATCAGAGAGAAGATACAAAATCCTGAAAGCACATACCACCAGGCTCAAGGACAGTGTGTATCTCACTGTTATAAAACTCTTGTATGATAAGATGGACTCTCGACCTCACAATCTACCTCATTATGATCTTACACTTTATCATTTGCCTACACTGCACTTTGTGTTTTGTTACACTTTATACTGAACTCTGTTATTGTATCACCCTATTCAAGCACAATACACTTTGCAATCACCTGTTCAAGACCAAACAATTAATTAGGACCCTACTGTGATTAATTGGAATTCTGGCCTCACAATCTACCTCGTTATGATCTTCCCCTCTTATTGTTTCCCTGCACTGCACTCTGTAGCTGCTGAGCTTTGCTCTGCATTATTAATACTGGAACACACTGTGCAATGATCTGATCAGCACGAACACTTTGTTAGACAAACCTTTCACTGTATCTCGGGACGTGAGACAATAATAAACCAAGTCCAGAATAAACTATTTCCACACACTAGTTTTGCAATGCAGCAAAAAGCACACACTGACAAGAATTACTGAGAGTAGAGAGGAAGCCAGTTGCAGGACAGACTTTAGAATTTATTTTGCAATTATAATATTTAATCCTCCAAGAGGACCACAACCTTGTCGTAGGGTTTGGAGGCTTGCGTGCCTCAATGACCTGGAGAGTGATGTTGGCTGGAGTCAGGGCTTTATGCTTTGGCTCTTGGTAGCGTCACCCATGCCAAACAGGTCAAAGGCCAGACTAAGAGTGGTCCACCAGTCCTCCAGGTTAGGTGGGGTGGGGGGGTGGGTGTTCATCTCAGGGCCAACAACCCTGACTGGTAAAACAAAATGGTTACAGAAACAACAATAAAGAATCTTTCTACATCTGAGTGTGACAGTATTCCCGAGTCCCCAGACCGAGAGTAGTAAAAACTGAGAGGAAGCTACTAACACGATGAAAGAAGCCCCGAACACCATCAGAGATGGAGGACCTTCATTGCTGCCCTCAATACCAGCAGCGTAACAGGCACTTCTGCTAATATTTAATACATTGATGAATTTAACACAAACTACTTAACACATTGACATACAGACCTGTTCATATCCCAGCATTTGTAACCCCACAATGGATCAAGTCATCAAGTCAAAGAACAGTACAGCACAGAATCAGACCCTTTGGCCCATCCAGCCCCTACCAAATTATTTATCTGCCTAGTCCCATTGACCTGCCCTCCCAATGCATACCGGAGCATACTGCTCCATCCTTGTACAGTACCGTGCAAAAGTCTTGGGCGCATATATGCATAGTTAAGGAACCGGGAGCATTCAGTTGGGTATGGTTCTGTTGTATCTTTTCACATTTACTGTGAATGCCCACAAGAAAATAAACTCAGGGTTGTATAGGTGACATACTGTGCATAAGTCTCAATCATGTAACGCCCAAGACTTTTTGCACAGTACTGTAGTAACTTCTTGTACTGCATCATGCTGCTGTAAAAACACAGGTTTCATGGCATATGAGAGTGATGATAAACCCGATTCTGATATGGGTCTCTATTGTGGACTGAGAGTGGGAAAGGGGGCAGGGAGAGGGGAATCATGGTTGGGAATGGGGAAGGGAGTGGGGAGGGAATGGGAGGCACCAGAGAGACAATCTGAAATGATCAATAAACCACTTGTTTGGACCTTGCCTGGTGTCTCAGGGCTACACCCACACCACCCCCTGCCCCTGGAACACTCTCTGCCACCTGACCCACACCCCTCCTGCAGCGTTCCACCCTCAGCATTCCCAACATCCTTTGTTCCTGCCAAATTAACAAACTTGCTCTGTTTCACGTTGACAAATACAGTACTGTGCAAGTCTTGTACACCCTAGCTATACACGTGCCCAAGATTTTTGCACAGTACTATACCTATCCAAACTTCTCTTCAATGTTGAAATCGAGCTCTCATGCAACTGGCAGCTCGTTCCACACTCTCACCACCCTGAGTGAAGAAGTTTCCCCTCATGTTCCCCTTAAACATTTCACCTTTCAACCTCAACCCATAACCTCTGACTGCAGTCCCACACAACCTCAGTGGAAAAAGCCTGCTTGCATTTGTACCCCTCAACTTTGTATACTAATTATGTCTTTCGAGCCCATGGTGGATGGTGAGGGACAGTGGATGTAAAACCATAAGAGACAGGAGCAGCATTCAACCAATCAGCCCATCAGCCATTCCATCACGGCTGATTTATTAACCCTCTCAACCCCATTCTCCTGCCTTCTCCCTGTAACCCTCGACACCCTGACTAATCAAAAATATATCATCCTCCACTTTAAGTATACCCAATGACTTGTCCCTCCACAGCCATCTGTGACAATGAATTGCACAGATTCACCACTCTCTGACTAACGAATTTACTCAAAGTTCTAAAGAGACATCCTTCTATTCTGAGGCTGTGTCCTCTGGTCCTGGACTCCCCCTACACGGGAAACATCCTCTCCACATCCACTATCTAGGCGTTTCAATGAGATCACCCCTCCTCCTTCTAAACTCCAGTGAATACACCCTATGAAACACATCTCAGGATCACTGCAAAAAATCCAAATTTAATTGTCATTGACCCATACACGAATACTCAAGAACACAGCCAAATGAAACAGCATTACTCCAGAGACAACATGCAAACATACTACCAACAGTCACAGCACAAAGCACACGCACAAGACAGCAAGCACAAATGGTATCAGAATTACGCAATAAAAAACTCAAAAACTCGTGCCATTGATCCACAACCGAGCCTGGATGCCTCCCGCTCACCACCCCCAACCCCCCACAGTTGCTACTGCAGCTCGAGGCCCAGTCCTCACACGTACAAGACATCAGGCCTGTACACAACACTGGTAAAAATACAACCACACAAAATAAACCATACTTGTATTACATGTAAAAGCAGATTGAATTAGTTACCTGTTGATGAATCCGTACCCATTTCGAACATTGAACCACTTCACAGTGCCAAGGACGCTAGTGGCTGCAATTTGAACAGAGGAAAACAACATTACAACTTTTCCTATTGATTACCCATGCAAGGAGCTTCATGTTTATTCCATACCCTGGCTCCATAAACACCCCTCAGCCCACTTTTAGAGTCAACAAAGCTACAGTGGAGACCAATGTTCCCTCTAATTTGTAAAGACCTGTATACGCAAATATCTTGTGCAGTGTAATTTTTGTTTAGCCTGGTGACAGCACATGCACACTGAATTTTTGAAGTAAACCTGTCGCTATTCTAAGGATGGTAAGCCATTCTGCTTTTAATGAACTAGTGTCTCTTTTGTGCTTCACGCACTTTCCTGCTTTGGAATTCCACATGGTGAAGCAATAATTTCAATAAAAGCCAGTATAAACAAACCAGTTCTAAAAATCTGCAGACAAATCACCGCAAACTCCACGCTATCAACACCACCCGCATCAGAAACCGGAAAAGGAAATGCAATTGTGTACGATCCTGAAATATACTTAACATGCCAACGAGGTAGAGAGTGACAACTTTTCGTGCGCAGTTTAAATTCCTTTGTGCGCCAGTAGCAAAAGACGTGTGTGGACGCACACCTTAGAGGGATCAGTGGTGGAGACACCAATTGAGACAGTATGCGAAGGAAAACCAACGTGCAGATTCTCCCCTCGAGGAAAGCCAGTTTTCTACATTAATACATGGAAACAGAAAATAGGAGCAGGCCATCTGGCCGTTCAGGTCTCTTACACCATTCAACATGTCCATGCCCAATCATCTGGATTCAGCTCCCATTCCAGCTCACGCTCCATATCCCTCCCTCTGCCCTGTGAAACCATTAAGTACATTTCATTACATGGCTTCAACTGCTGGGCATTCCCCTTCTCCACAGGCTGCCTGACCAGCTCAGCATTTTCCAATCACAGACCTCAAAAGTACTTTTGTCCATGTATTGACTAAGAGCAGAAGTCTTAAAAATTAGACACAGGAAAGCAAAGACGTAATCTTTGTACAGCATCTTTAAATGCACGGCAAAACACTTGTCAGCCAGGGAAATAATTCTGGAGTCTGGTCACCATCACAAGAGAAATGTTTAACCAAACACCTCAGAAATCAATTAGTACAACACCACACTCAAAAGGTGGCATTGTAGGGTAACGTACTTGGTGGAAACTTACATTATACACTATATTTAAAAAGTGCATTGTTACTGTTTTTCTAAGACATAAAACACCTTGCGTCACTTATTTGCTAGAACCTACAGCATTAAGGACTACCAACACACCCAGGACATGCTCTTTGCTCATTACAATTAGCGCAGGGCATCATGGTAGCATAGCAATTAGCACAATCACTCCAAGATCATGGTTCAATCCCCATTGCTCCCTGTAAGAAGTTTGCATGGGCTCCCTGTGATTGTATGGGCTTCTTCCCACACTTCAGCATCGTACAACTGGGGTTAGGGTTAGTGAGTTTAGAGGGATGCTGTGTTGGTGCTGAATGTGTGACTACACTTGCGGGCTGCCCCAGACACTCTTTGCTGATTTGATTTGAAGCAAATGCCTCATTGCACTACTTACTGCACCCTCCCTCACCTCCATTCAACCCAAACAGTCATTCCTGGTGAGGTGACACTTCACCTGCGACTCCTCTGGGGTCGTCTATTGGGTCCGGTGCTCCCAATGCAGCCTCCCCTACGTTGGTGAGACCCATTATAAACTGGGTGACTGCTTCGTCAAGCACCCCCACCAAGTGGAACTTCCTGGTGGACAAACATTAATTCCTATTCTGATGTGTCAATCCATGGCCTCCTCTTGTGCCAAGACGAGGCCTCCCTCAGGATGGAGGAGCAACACCCTGTATTCCATCTGGGTAGCCTCCAACCTGAAGACATGAATATCGATTTCCCCTTCCAGTGAGCAAAAACTCCCCTCTCTTTTCCCTACTCTGACCTTTCGCTTCTTCTTACCCGCCTGTTCCTTCCCCCGAGTTCCCTCCTTCCCTTTCTCCTATGGTCCACTCTCCTATCAGATGCCTTCCTCTCCAGCCCTTGACCTTTCTCTGCTATATCCAATCTTTGCTCCAAAGAGCAGAGAAACATGGCAGCATGACGGAGCGGAAGGATAAAGAGGAAAAACATCTCTCCAAAGTACTCGCACAAAGTGGATATCCACAGAACTTCTTATGAAGACGTCTACAAGGTCGACAACGCACCATCCAAGAAGGGACCAAATGGATCCATACATCCAAAAGGCCTCAGAAATGGTGGCCCGACTGCTCCAAGAACACAGAATTTCAGTCCTGCACAAGTCAACAGCAACGTTGAGTAGTGTACCTTACAGACCAAAACAACAAACCTAGCTATTAGAAAAGACTAATGTGGTCTACAAAATCAAATATGTGGACTGCACCAAATATCACCAAGGCGATCTATAAACCAACAGGCTGCAAACACAAATGAGCAACTCGCCCTGGTCTCTACCCATGAAGAGAGAGTGAGGCATAAATTCGACCGGGCATCAGCGAAAGTCACGGCGCCAGCAAGCACGCGAGAACTCCCAGAAGTACAGCTTTCCGCAAACAATTCCATTAACAGATATGTATCCCATAAGCCAACGCAGAGATCACCGGGCAACCAATCAGCGGTGAGACCCCACCCCCACCGCACTACTGGGTCTCGGGAATGACGGCCAATCCACTGATTGATAAATATATAAAGGCCAAGCAGCCGGAGGACGAACAAGTGAACAGCACACTATGTTTTCTTGTATGGTGACAAAATGTTTGCAAATGAATCGCCAAGATTGGAGAACAACTCAACCCAACCGTACCGTCACCTACCTCCCCCACCCGCCTTCCCAGCACCTGAAACTATGCAGCGTTACACCCCCCCCCCCACCAGACACTACGGAGCATCACCCCCCCATCTAACCCTTTCACCTGAACAACTACACTAACCCATATTGCCCAACTGCCTGAAGATCCCATCATCCATCTGTCTGCATGTTACACAGCCTCCATTCTCTTAGTTGGGGTTTCAGAGATACATATACAACCCTTTTGAACACAGAACAGTACAGGCCCTTCGGCCCACAATGTTATGCTGACCTTTTCACCTGCTCCAAGATCAATCTAACCCTTCCCTTCCACATGGCCCTCTGCTCATCTATCGCCCACGTGCCTATCCAAGAACTTTCTAAATCGCGCTAATGTCGTGGGACTGAAGAGCAGTGGGAGACTGCAACACCGAGACAGCAGGCAGTCTGCCCGCCCATCGCCAGCTGCTGCCGGAGGAGGGCCCTGGTACTCGAGCAATCCCCATCCTTCGATGGTGAGCGAGAGCCTGTCTGAGATATCGAAGAGCTGGCTTGTGAGCTGCAGCTTGATGGACTCCTTGGTGCTGCTGATGATGGTCGCACCGTGTGGGTGGGGGGCGTTGAGTGGGGGGGTGGTGTCGTCCGTGCTTTTGCTGCTGCAAAGAGAGGCGGGGGGGGCTTTGATATTTCTTTTGTTCTATGGGGTTTCTATATTTCAAAGATGTCTGTGAAGAGGACAAATTTCAGGTTACATACCTACTCTGATATTAAATCTACATTGAAACCTTGGCATCATATTCACAAACCCATAGTTGTATACAAAAAACCCTCTAACATCCCTCCCCACCCTCCATACCTTCCTCCTGGGGAAGAGGCTGGCTGTGGGAGGTGTCTCTGCTCTTAAAACTTGCCAACAAAACACTGCAGATCGGGCAGCATCTACGGGGAATAAATTGCTGTCATTTCGGCCGAGGCCCTTCATTAGGACTGGAAAGGAAGGAGGCAGAAGCCAGAATAAGGTCGAGAGGGGGCAGAGTACAAACTGCTGGGTAACAGGTGAGAGGGAAAGAGAGGAGGAGGGAAGAAGCAGAGGGGTCATTGGTGGAAGAGGGAACAGGGTGAAGGAGGAATGCAATGGAGAGGATGGGGGGGAAAGGAAAGGAAGTGGGAAAGCAGAGGGAGGTGACGGGCAGGTGAGGAAGGGGTGAGACAGTAACCGGAATGAGGGAAAACTGTAAGTAGGGGTAGGGAAACATCGGCTACCACCAGACGTTAGACAGATCAATGTTCATGCCATCAGGTTGGAGGCTGAGACGGGACATGATTCGTTCAGCGCCTCTGCACCAACCACCGCAAGCAGGACTTTCCGGTAGCCAAACATTTTAATTCTGATTCCCATTCCTATCCCAATGCGTTGGCCATGGCCGCTTGGAGTGGAGGAGCAACACTTTATATTCCATCTGAGTAGCCTTGAAACTGATGGCATGAATATTGATTTCTCTTTCTGGAAAGTGAAAAAAACTCCCCCCTCCTGTCTTCTAGTCCCCTCTGAGCTTTACCTCTTCTTACCCGCCTATCACTGCCCACTACTCCATCTCTTTCTCCTACGGTCCACTCTCCCATCAGATTCCTCTTTCTCCAGCCCTTGAACTTTCCCATCCACCTGGCTTCACCTGCCACCTCTTTCCCCTCCCCCAACTTTATTTCTTATGGCATCTTCCCCTTTCCTGCTCAGTCCTGATGAAGGGTCTCATCCCGAAACATCGACTGTTTGTTCATTTCCAGAGAAGTTGCCTGACTTGCTGAGTTCCTCCAGCACTTTGTGTACGTTGCTTTGGGATATGGAGGTGTTGCTTCTCCAACCCAAGAGCGGCCTCACTGTGGTGGCAGTAGAAGAGGCTATGGGCAATGTGGGGATGGGAAGTTGAATTGAAATGGGTGGCCACCAGGAGATTAAGAGGGTTGCAGCAAATAGATCGAAGGTGCTTGACAAAGTGGTTCCCAATGTGTCGGGTCTCACCTCTGAGCTCTCCACACTAGCCTCTAGTTTGAGATCTGCCAGCCAGGGGAAAACACTAGCCCTGCATCTACTGTCAACACACAGGTGAACAGTATACATTTCAATAAGATCTCAATTCTACTAAAAAAAAGTGTAGGCCCAGTCTGCTCATCGAGGGCTCAGTGGTGAAAAGGGTGAGCAGCTTTAAGTTCCTGAGTGTCAATCTCTCTGAGGATCTACCCTGGGCCCAACATATTGATGCAAGTACAAAGGCATCAATACTTGTCATTGGGTTTGGAGGCTTGTGTGCCTCAATGACCCAGACAGCTACGTTGGCTGGAGTCAGGGCTTTACGCTTTGGCTCTTGATAGGGTCACCCATGCCAAACAGGTTAAAGGGTAGAGGTCAGACTAAGTGGTCCACCGGTCCTCCAGGTTTGAGGGTTCAGCTCAGAACTAACAACCCTGACTGGTAAAACAAAACTGTTATGGAAACAGCAATGAAGAATCCTTCTACATCTGAGTGTGACGGTATTCCTGAGTCTCCACCCGGGATTTGTGTGACTGACAATAATGAAAACTCAGAGGAAGCTACTGACATGATGAAGGTAGACCTGAACACCAGCAGAGATAGAAAACCTTCATTGCTGCCCTAAACACCAGCACTGTTACGGACAGCAGAGAGCCAGTGGCTATATTTGATTAGGAGTTCGAGGAGATTTGTCATGTCAAAGAGTCCAGCAAATTTCTTTTGATATATAGAACATTCCAGCACAGAAACAGGCGTGTGCATTTTGCACCAGCTGTTTAATTACCTAGTGTGGAGGATCATTTAGGAACAGGGTTGGAAAAAGGTGAGAGGGTTGTAAACTGCAACTCCATCACAGGTACTAGCCTCCCCACTATCAAGGACATCTTTGAAGGAGTGATGCTACAAGGCAGCATCTATCAAGGACTCCTCACCACCCAGGACATGCCCCCTTCTCATTGCTACTATCAGGGAGAAGGTACAGGAGTCCAAAGGGCTCAATGATTCAGGAACAGCTTTCTCTCCTCTGCCATCCAATTTCTGAATGGACATTGAAGACTACCTCACTTTTTGCACCACTTTTTAATATTTCCTATTGTAATTGAGTAATTTTTAATCAATGCTGCGCCGATGCTGCTAGTGTGGCAAGGCGGAACACCTGCTTAGCCTACTCTTTGCTGTATCTCTGAATAAAAATAAATACGGTAAAGATCAAACCTCAGCTTGCTGAACCTCAGAATCAGGTTTAACATCACCAGTACATGACAATAGACAATAGGTGCAGAAGTAGATCATTCGGCCCTTCGAGCCTGCACCACCATTCTGAGATCATGGCTGATCAATTACTATCAATACCCGGTTCCTGCCTTGTCCCCATATCCCTTGATTCCCCTATCCAGAAGATACCTATCTAGCTCCTTCTTGAAGGCTATGGTGTAAAACTTGTCTTTGCAGCAGCAATACAATGCAACACAATTTGCATTTGGGGGTTGATACGCTTGCTGTTTTCTGGTGCAGGAGGGATTTGGGGGTTGATACGCTTGCTGTTTTCTGGTGCAGGAGGGATTTGGGGGTTGATACGCTTGCTGTTTTCTGGTGCAGGAGGGATTTGGGGGTTGATACGCTTGCTGTTTTCTGGTGCAGGAGGGATTTGGGGGTTGAAGGTTGTGCTCACATCTTTCTCTTTCTTGGTTTCATGGCTATCTGGCGAAGAACTTCAGAGTTGTATACTTTGACAATCAGTAAATTAACCTATACAATAGTAGGAAAAAACTCAATTACATTAATTGTATATTTTAAATAGTTAAATAGAGCAAACATACAAATTAAAATGTATGAGGTGGTGTTGATGTGTTCAATGTCCATTCAGAAACCTGATGGCAGAGGGGAAGAAGCTGTTTCTGAATCGTTGAGTGTCTCTCTTCAGGCTCCTGTACCTCCTCCCTGATGGTAGCAATGAGAAGAGGGCATGCCCTGGATGATGGAGGTCCTTAAACATGGATGCCACCTTTTTGAGGCATCGCTCCCTTAAGATGGACTGGATACCACAGAGGGTAGTGCCCACGATGGGGTTGGCCGAGTTTACAACTCTCTGCAGCTTATTTCAATCCTTTGCAGATTCTCCCCCCCACCCCATACCAGACAGTGATTCAGCCAGTACAAGATGCCCAGATCTTACTGAACACAACTTTTATACAACAGCAGCATTTAGAAGATGCTTGGATAGGAAAGGTTTAAGAGGAAGAGATGAATGTACGACTCTCACCCTGCAACCTTTCAATCCAGCTTCATTTTGCTCCCTCACCCATTAGATCACAAAGTAGGCTCCTCAGCCCCACCCTGCAGTCCCCGATTTAATCCTAAGGGCAATTAAGTCTTTGGACTGTGGTAGGAAGCCCACATGGTCACAGGGAGTTCTAACAGGCAGCAGTGGGGATTGAACCTGGGTCGCCTGTACTGCAAAGCGTTGTGCTAACCACTACGCTACCGTGCCCCACCTCCCAGTTACTAACAGGAACACATTCGAGGAGCTGAACTGCAAAGTGCTCCAAGGACAAGAATCTGACCTAAGTTTCTGTAGAAATCCAGAGCAACACACGCAAAATGCTGGAGTAACACAGGTCAGGCAACACCTGCGGAAAGGAATAAACACAAAAAACGTTTCAGTCAGAGACCCTTTATCAAGATTGAAAAGAGGGGGGCAGAAGATAGAAGGTGGGTTGGGGGGGGGAATGTGTACAAGCAAGAAGGTGATTGCTGAAGCTAAGTAGATTGGGGGAGGGGGAATGAAGCAAGAAGCTGAGGTGATAGGTAGAAAATGTAAGGGCTGGAGAAGGAGGAATCTGGAGGAGAGGAGAATGGATTTTGAGGAAAAGGAGAAAGGGTCAGCAGGAGGTGGTGATAGGCAGGTGAGGAGAAGAGGTAGAGGGAAAGGGGCGAAGGAAGAGTATTACCAGAAGTTGGAGAAATAGAGGTCCATGCTATCAGGTTGGAGGCTACCCAGACAGAATGCAAGGTGTTGCTCCTCCGACCTGAGAGAGGCCTCACCGTGACAGAGGAGGCATCCGTGGACCTACAAGTCAGACTGGGTATTGGAATGAAAACTGCTGGCCACCAGGAAGTCCTGCTTTTCGCTGATGGTGCAGAGGTGCTCAACAAAGCAGTCCCCAATTTACATCGAATCTCAGCAACGTAGAGGCATCAGGAGCACCAGATACAGCAGGCGACCCCAACAGGTGAAGAGCTGACTTCCTGGAGGGACTATTGAGCCCTGAATGAAGGAGAGGGAGGAGGTGAATGGGCAGATGCAGCATTTCTGCCCATTGATATGTAACAGGAGGGAGATTAGTGGGGAAGGATAAATGGACAAGGGAATGACGGAGGGAGCAATCCTTGTGGAAAGTGGAGAATGGGGGGGTCGGGGGTAAAGATGTGCTTGGTTCCCGATCCCACGGAAGATGCAGAGAATAGAGTGTTGGATGTGGAACTTCCTGTGGGTAGGTGAGGACAAAGGGGATTCTACACATGCAAGATGGTGGGAAGATAGGGTGAGCACTCTATACACGCCAGGCAGTGGGAAGAGAAACAGAATTAATGTGTCAGGTCAAAGACTTCAACCTGAAATTCTTGAGCTTTCCAGAAATACTACCAGACCTGATACCAGATCTCGCACAAGTTTTAGTAATGTTAAGTCTTGCATTGTACTGCAAAACAAAAAGATCAGGTCAGAAGATTGTGATAGGTCTGTTTTATTCCAGATTTCCTTTAGAGAACTGGCTTTAAATCAAATGAGGATTGTTCTGAAGAGTGGAACAGATTGCCAGTCATGGTCTTATTGAGAGTGTGGACACAAATCACTGAAAACAGCCTCCCCTCAGATGCACCCCATCTATACTTCCCCTCCCTCCCCTCACCTTGTGAAAGCAGTCAACATAATCAAGGATCTCCCTGACATTCTCTCTTCTCCCCTCTCACCTCAGGCAGAAGATACAAAAATGCCTTACCACCAGACTCAAGGTTCTTAGGTTATCGAATCAAACTTTTGTACAATAAGAAACCTGACGCCAGTCTACCTCACAGACTGGTGAAGGACTACCTCACAGTGGTCCTTCTTGCTGAAGTCACCGGAGAAAAGTACTGGTCATTATGAAGTTGCTTGTATTCGACAAAACACGATACAGCAGGCATCATAAACTGACGCTTTCTGTGATAAGATCTGGCTGGCCAACACCACCCGACTTTTTATATGATAGACACCAAAGGGCAATTCCATATTTACAATGCATCCACAATGCTTTCTTTGAAACTACACCTCTCAATTCGTACCCGCACCACAGACATCTAAATGAATTTTAATCGGCATTGTCTAGTCTGTGGTTTAAGGCTTTTTCGATACCTATTGTTCAGAGCAGCACTTTAAATTTAATCTACATTCAGGTTTGAAGATTGGTAGCTGAAATATTTCACCTTTCACCCCAGTAAAAAAGCCTGCTAGTGCTTCTGTTATCCATACCTCTTAAATAACTTCAGCTAACATCCCAGCATCAGTGAGATGCAAGGGGGCTATGCTGGTGCTTTCTGCTGGGATGGGGTGGGGGAAGGAGGGATGATGCTTTCCTGCTGCATGCAAGAGAGGGAGAGGGTCTTTGTGGTTTAATGTTTTTCGGTCATTCATCCCTTGGGGGTTTTCCCTGTTTTGTGGATGTCTGTGAAGAGCAAAGATTTCAGATTATTTGCATACATTCTGATATTAAATTGAACCATTGAACTCCTGTACTCAATACTCTAATGAAAGCCAATGTGCCAAAAGCTCATTGTGATGTCACTTTCATTTCCCCCTCAACCCTATTCTCCACATAACCTTTGATCCCCTCACTAATCAAGAACCTATTAACCTTCAATTTCAATATACCCAATGACTTGGACTCTGCAGCAGTCTGTGGCAGCGAATTCCACAGATTCACCATCCTCTGGCTAAAGAAATTCCTCCCGATCTCTATTCTAAATGGACACCCCTCTAATCTGAGGCTCTGCCTTCCTGTCTTCGACTTCCCCACTATTGAACACATCCTCTCCACAGCCACTCTATCTAGGCCATTCAGGTTTTATCAGGCTGCACTCTTTCAGTAAGAGAATGCAGAATATTGTTATTGTCATCAGTCTCCCTTGCACAACCTCAATGCACTGTTGTAATGAAATGATTTGTATGGACAGCATGCAAAACAGTTTTTTTTCTCCTTGATCTCAATAAGCCGTTTACATTACGCAAATTGAAAATGGTACAACTGGTTTCCAAGCTTGAGCTGTGACTGGCTCTCCGCCACTGTAAGGCGACGGACAATGTTGGACTCTGGTACGATAAGGTAGTCTCTTATCTCTGTGGACCTAACCTGGATGCAGCTATAAAGGCAGCAAGATAGCAGCTATACTTCATTCAGAGTTCAAGGAGATTTGGTATGACACCAAAAACACTTGTAGAAGTTTTCAAATGCACCGTGGAGAGCAATCTGATAGGTTGAATCACCATCCGGTATTGGGGGGGGGGGGGGGGGGGCTGCTGCACAAGATTGAACTAAATTGCGGAAACTTGTAAACTCAGTCAGCTCCATCACGGGTACCAGCCTCCATTGTATCCAAGACATCTTCCAGGAGCGGCACCTTAGGAAGGCAGCATCTATCATTGAGGATCCTATCACCCAGGACATGCCCACTTCTCATTGCTACCATCAGGAAAGAGATACAGGAGCCTGAAGACACACACACAGCAATTCAGGAACAGCTCCTTCCCCTCTGCCACCTGATTTCTGACTGGACATTGTACACATGAACACCACCTCACTACTTATTTTTTTTTGCACTACTCCTTTTAACTTAACTATATAATTGAGATATATACCTAATTTAATTAAGGTTTTCTCTATCTTTATCACAGTGTTAATGAATTTCACATTGCCAGTGATATTAAACTTGATTCTTGACTAATCTACCTCATTATGACCTTGTACCTGTCAGCACTCTCTGTAGTATTATACTTTATTCAATAGCTCAAATATCATCAGAGAATGTAAACAGTTTCCAAGCTGAAATCCTTAATCACAGACATCCACAAAACAAAAAATAGAACAAAGAATGAATGACAGGAAAACATTAAAACCCCAAAGCCCCACCCCACACACAACAGAAACATCAAACCTCCCCTTGCCCCACTTATTCCAGCAAAGCATCAACCCTGAAAAACCCCAAGGAAACCAGGATCTAGAGTCCACCAAAAACTACTGTCCACCCCAGCATCTCAGACAGTCTCTCTCTCACACAGAGAGAGTTATGGCTCCTGCAAGAGTGGGAGGGGAAGCCATTAGCTTGCTGTTGCATTGTTACAATCTGCAGTTTGCTTATCCGAGTTCCTGACTTGAGAACCAGGTCCGTTATTATTTATTTTCTTCTACCTCATTACACTGTGTAATGATTTGATCTGTAGAAAGTTTCCCTCCACCCCTCCTCCCCATCTCAGGCATCATAAATCTACTCCTTCAGAAAGGGCAGCATGAGGGAACACATGTCGGTCCACAGCCAGGGACCAGAACA